>NC_073628.1:129898636-130201666 GCF_029407905.1 Bubalus kerabau | reverse complement strand
AGAGCAGCCTGCCTTGGAGCAGTCATTTGTGACTGGAAGCTGGGGAGAAGGAGGGTGGGCCTTGGTGACCATCTCCAGAGAGTGGTGATTGACAGGCTGAAGGGGAAGCCGGGGGGTGGGGGGCGGGGGGGATCTGAACCTCAGCCAGGAAAACAGCCACAGCCACCCACAGAGAGGGGAGGGGCGGGGGGGGGGCCCTGCAGGGCTGGATGCCTGCCAGGTGAGGGTAAGGGGCAGCTGGTGGGCAACAGCTGTCTGTGGGGGTGCTCCTCACGGGGCTAGCTGAGCCAAGGACCTGAAGATGGAATGATTCTGGCGTGGTCAAAGTTGAACAGGCTTCATGATAGGATTTCACGACCCCAAAGTTACTTTGGCCTTTGGGACAGGCCTAGATACTGACCAAAACTGTCTACAATCTGCATTGCTTTTAATAAACAATCAACCATGATTGGCGATCCACCAACCAAGTTCTTTAAGCCCTTCTGAGTGTTAAATATCCCACAGTATGAAGCTTAAATAAAATATGGTCCTTGCTTCTCAAGAATCCCAGGATCTAACGGAGAGGACAAGACAGGGAAAGAAACAGGGAACAAAGCCAGTGAGCAAATGTCTGATACTAGCGATAGTCGTGCCAGCAGTTCAGGGATCAGTTAGGGCTGAGAAGGCAAGCCTTCCTGGAGGGGGTGCCATTCCCAGGTTGCAGTAATTGGTGGTCCTATCTCATTATGGTGGAGAAGGCAATGTCACCCCACTCCAGTACTCTTGCCTGGAAAGTCCCATGGACGGAGGAGCCTGGTGGGCTGCAGTCCATGGGGTTGCTAAGAGTCGGACACGACTGAGCAACTTCACTTTCACTTTTCACTTTCATGCATAGGAGAAGGAAATGGCAACCCTCTCCAGTGTTCTTGCCTGGAGAATCCCAGGGACGGGGGAGCCTTGTGGGCTGCCGTCTATGGGGTCACACAGAATCGGACACGACTGAAGCAACTTAGCAGCAGCATCTCATTATGGGGCTCAATCTGACTGCCAGACAGAATAAGGGGGCACATAGTAAAAGTAAGTAGGTAAATTTGCTTCGCACTTGACAAACTTGGAAAGAGGTCAGTTGCCCATATCAAAAAAGAGCGGTGACGGTAGCGGGAGTGAAGAGGCTGCCATGCACTGGCATTGCCACTATTTGACCTGAAAGGGCTATTAGGAATTAAGGATGCTGGGAATGGGGTGCTTTCAATCAGACTTACTTCAGTTCAGTTCAGTCGCTCAGTTGTGTCCGACTCTTTGCGACCCTGTGAATTCCAGCATGCCAGGCCTCCCTGTCCATCACTGACTCCTGGAGTTCACCCAAACTCACGTCCATAGAGTTGGTGATGCCGTCCAGCCATCTCATCCTCTGTCGTTCCCTTCTCCTCCTGCCCCCAATCCCTCCCAGCATCAGAGTCTTTTCCAATGAGTCAGCTCTTTGCATCAGGTGGCCAAAGTATTGGAGTTTCAGCTTTAGCATCATTCCTTCCAATGAACACCCAGGGCTGATCTCCTTTAGGATGGACTGGTTGGATCTCCTTGCAGTCCAAGGGACTCTCAAGTCTTCTCCAACACCACACTTCAAAAGCATGAATTCTTCGGCGCTCAGCTTTCTTCACAGTCCAACTCTCACATCCATACCTGACCACTGGAAAAGCCATAGCCTTGACTAGACAGACCTTTGTTGGCAAAGTAATGTCTCTGCTTTTCAATATGCTATCTAGGTTGGTCATAACTTTCCTTCCAAGGAGTAAGCGTCTTTTAATTTCATGGCTGCAGTCACCATCTGCAGTGATTCTGGAGCCCAAAAAAATAAAGTCTGACACTGTTTCCCCATCTATTTCCCATGAAGTGATGGGACCAGATGCCATGATCTTAGTTTTCTGAATGTTAAACTTTAAACCAACTTTTTCACTCTCATCTTTCACTTTCATCAAGAGGCTTTTGAGTTCCTCTTCACTTTCTGCCATAAGGGTGGTGTCATCTGCATATCTGAGGTTATTGATATTTCTCCCAGCAATCTTGATTCCAGCTTGTGATTCTTCCAGCCCAGTGTTTCTCATGATGTACTCTGCATAGAAGTTAAATAAGCAGGGTGACAATATACAGCCTTGATGTACTCCTTTTCCTATTTGGAGCCAGTCTGTTGTTCCATGTCCAGTTCTAACTGTTGCTTCCTGACCTGCATATAGGTTTCTTAAGAGGCACGTCAGGTGGTCTTGTATTCCCATCTCTTTCAGAATTTTCCAGAGTTTATTGTGATCCACACAAAGGCTTTGGCATAGTCAATAAAGCAGAAATAGACGTTTTTCTGGAACTCTCTTGCCTTTTCAATGATCCAGTGGATGTTGGCAATTTGATCTCTGGTTCCTCTGCCTTTTCTAAAACCAGCTTGAACATCTGGAAGTTCATGGTTTATGTATTGCTGAAGCCTGGCTTGGAGAATTTTGAGCATTACTTTACCAGCGTGTGGGATGAGTGCAATTGGGTAATCATAATCATAGCTTACTTTTATTCAACGTTTACTATGGCCAAACACTATTCCAATCTTTAAAAGTTTTATCAGAGTATGTAGTCTTCACAATGTTGTCTTAGTTTCTTCTGTACAGCAAAGTGAATCAGCTATATGTTTACATACTGTTGTTTTTTAGTCTCCAAGTCATGTCCAGTTCTTTTGTAACCACATGGACTGTAATTGGCCAGGTTCCTCTGTCCATGGGATTTCCCAGGCAAGAATATTGGAGTGGGTTGCCATTTCCTTTTCCAGGGGATCTTCCAAACCCAGGGATTGAACAATTTGCATTGCTTTTAATGAACAATCAACCATGATTGGTGATGCACCAACAAAGTTCTTTAAGTCCCTTCTGAGTGTTAAAAATCCTGCAGTATGAAGCTTAAATAAAATATGGTCCTTGACCCCTGATCCCTGAACTGATCCTTGAACTCCTGGCATGACTATCACTGGTATCAGAATTTGCTCACTGGCTTTTTTCCCTGTTACTTTCCCTGTCTTGTCCTCTTCATTAGATCCTGGGATTCTTGAGAACAAGGGCTATAGTTTATGATCTCTCAGGTGTCCTGCATTGGCAGGTGGGATCTTTACCCTAGCTACGTGCTTGCAATTCAGGGCTGCCCCTCTTTCCCATTGCTGATGCCACTGCCGGCTGGTGCCCATGGCACTGCCTACATCTGCAGCTGACACTGAAGGTCACAAGGGTCTGATCTCAGCCTGGGCAGGCTGAGCAGAGCACATGCCCTGACACTTATCTCACCACTGGGGAGCAAGTGTTCTGAGTTCTTGGGTGGCAACCATCCCAAGGAAGCCGCCTGTGTTTCTAAAAGATCCCAGAGGGCAGAGGGTGCTGAGCGCATCGTGTCCCCAGGGAGTACTGAGCACGCTGCCTCTTTGCGCAGAAGGGAAGGCTGAACTCCTGCCTTGCCTGGAGTCCCCTCAGGACCTGCACAAAACAGCTCTCTGACTTCAGGGGACGTTTCCTCCAGTAGCAGAGGAGAAGGGGCTAACTGAGTCACATGGGGCTGTCTGGCTGGAGAAGATGGGTCCCTCCAGCACCTTCTAAAAAAATGCGGCCAGGGCTCCCCGGTGGCTCAGTGGTGAAGGGTCCGCTCGCCAATGCAGGAAACACGGGTTTGATCCCTGGTCTGGGAAGATCCCACATACCTCTAAAAAGCTAAGCCCTCGAGTCACAACTACTGAGCGTGTGTGCCCTAGAGCCTATGCTCTGCAACGAGAGAGGACGCGGCGATGAGAAGCCCCCCGCTGCAAAGAAGAGGAGCCCCCACTCAGCACAACTAGAGAAAAGCCCACGTGGCAACGAAGATCAGTGCGGCCAAAAATAAACACATAAAATTAAAAAAATACATAATGTGGCCAATTAGCCTGTGGACAGAGAGTCCAGGCCTAGGAGGGAGAAGGTTCCCAGCTGGGTGGCCTGGAGCCAGTCCCTGTCCTCTCTGGGCTGGAGGTGCCTGGCACAGCCGAGGGTGGTAGAGGGTTGTGGTTGAGAGGGAAGCCCGGAGCCCTTCTTGCTCGGTTGGACTCCACGCTGAACCACGACAGGGCTGCATGACGTGGGGCAAGGTACTGCCCTTTGGCAAGCCGAATTTCCTCATTCATAAGGTGGGCTGGTGGGGGACTGTGGCTAATACACACGGAGCACTCAGCACGGGAGCTAGCAGGGGAAGCATGTGAGGGGTTCTCTAGGATGGCCATGCTCCCTCCTGCTGCTCTAAGAGTCTCGGATGCGTGAGCCCTTCCAAGGGCTCTAAAAAGTTTGTGGCTCGCTTTTCCTGCACCGTGTGTACCATTTAGATTCCGACTCCCCTAGCCTTTACTGAGCGCTGACTACACGCGAACACACTATCGTCCTTAATCCTCACAACAAGTCCTGTGAGTCCTGTGTTACTATGCTCATTAAGGAAGGAGAAAAGCTAACCTCAGAGAACTTCAGCTACATCCTCAAGGTCACGCAGCTAGCTCAGGCAGTCAGGATTCACGTGCGGCCCCACCCAGCCTCCATGTGCCCCCATCCATCTGCAGGGGGACAAAAGGCCCACGCTGCGGTCCCCAGCTGTTGCATCTGGCCGAGACCAGAGGCCCGGGCGCCAGTTCCAGGCAGATCCAGTTCTGGGCCTGAGTGTGTTTGGTGAACCCGTCTCCAGGGTGAGTCGGGGATTTGCCAATGAAAATGCTACAGCTGAACCAGCATTTGCCAGCCATACTGGGGCTGAGATTGAGGGGAACGAAAACTAATCCTCTCATTACAGGCCTGGCCTGCGGAGGGATGGGCAGCACTGGACCAGGAAGAACTCCCAGCAACATCTGCTCTGCAATCTCCACTTCCACGTCCGCGTGCCGCCGGGGATGCTGCGCGGGCATGTGCTGGGATGCCAGGGTGTGAGGCTCGTACAGACACACACACACCGTGTATGGACACACACACAGAATGTACGAACAGACACACGTGTACGGACACACAGACACTGTGAACGGATACACACACACACACTGTGTATGGACACACACGCATGCTGTGTACAGGCACACGCTGTGTACAGACACACAGGTGTATGGACACACACACACACCATGTGTACAGAACACACACGCCGTGTACAGATGGATGGACACATGCCATGTATGGATGGACACACACACACCATGTATGGACACACACACACACTGTGTATGGACACACACACACGCAGGCACAAACCACACCAGGGGCAGAATTAGGAGCCCGGGAGGAGATCCTTAGAGAGAGAAACACTGAAGTGAAAGTCGCTCAGTCGCGTCTGACTCTTTGCCACCCCATGGACTCTACAGTCCCTAGAATTCTCCAGGGCAGAATACTGGAGTGGGTAGCCTTTCCCTTCTCCAAGAGATCTTCCCAACCCAGGGATCGGACCCAGGTCTCTGGCTTCTGCCAAACCCTCTCTGAGGACGGTATTGGGGTCAGAGGCCAATCTCTGCAAATGAGTCCAGGGTCTGCCTGGTGACCCCGCCCACGGACTGGCCTCCCCTGTGAGCGGGGCTTCCGGATGTAGGAAGGAGGGGAGCGGGGGCTCCTGGTAAGACCTCGGGTTGTATGAGGGGCTGAGGGCAAGGGAGCGAAGGGCTGACTCCTCGGACAGCCCGCATTCCTGCTCTGTTCTTGCAGGGCACCCGGGGGAGGCAGGCAGGAACACAGAAGGCAGGGTCATAAGGAGACTCCGTGGGTGGCTGGGAGGAGGCGAGGGCTGCCCAAGGAGGGCAGAGATGCTGCCTAACTCTCCTGCTGGTCGTCGGCCAGGTGTGGGGCCAGACGGAGGAGACGGGCTGGGGGTGGGCGCTGCATGGCTGGGCAGGGTAGAGGACGTGGCCGAGGGTGGCAGCTCTCCTAGGTCGGCCCGCTCAGCGATGCCGTCAGGGTGGCGGGGGGTGGTTGCCGTGTCTCCTAGCGATGCCGTCAGGGTGGCGGGGGGTGGTTGCCGTGTCTCCTAGCAATGCCATCAGGGTTGGGGGGGGGTGGTTGCCGTGTCTCCTGCTAAGCCAGTTAGTGCGCCAGGACCATGCCACTGACAGGCAGCCTGGGGGAGGCTCTGGCGGCTCCCTCTGCGTTACGTCTCCACCAGGACTCGAAGCCCACAGGACACTCCCGACTCTGTACCAGCCCCGAGCCCTCCCCTCCTGTGTCACATCCTAGGGGTCACTGCTGCAGAGTGACAAGGCCCCCAGGACAGCAATGGTGGGCCCAGGAGAGACGTGCTCAAGGAAAGGAGCTGGTGCTTCCCTGTCTCCCTCAACATCCCTGGGACACCAAGGAGGTGGGATTTGGTCCCCTTGATCTGACACCTCCCTGATGCTGGAAGTCTCTGGCCTGGCCTAGCCTGACCTGGCAGACTGATGCTCTCGGGCAGCCAGCTGTGGCTGGAACTTTGTGTGCCGGCAACTCTGTGGGTGCTGCTCCCAGATGCTTCAGAAAACAGAAGTCAACAGCACCTCCACCGGGCCTCCAGCAGTGAGCAACCTGGCTGACGCTGCAGAAATCTTTGGAAGGAAGCATATGATGGGAGAAGGGAACACCTGGAGACCCTGGACCACTTGGAAACTAGACTGAGGGATGACGGGAAAGAAGGCTAAGGGGAGAGTGTGGCGGGGAGGACAGGAAGTGCTGGGCTGAGAACAAATGTGGATGTTCCATCAGGTTCACCCAACCCAGAGCAGCGTCGATGGTGAGTGTGGACTCAACTACGGAATACGGCCAATTGCTGGGGGAGTGGAGCCATTCCTTCTCAGGGGAAGTGCCCCCTTCCTTCACCACTGGACATCCCCAGGGCTGGTATAGCTGCCAGCCCAGAGTTCTCCGAATGGGAGATACAAAGGCTCCAGCATCCGAGTAGGAAAGGAGAGAGGCCACCTGGCCTGAAGGATGAGCAAGAGGTAAGGTTATCTCTTAAAGAGCCTGTCAGGGTGGACAAGGCCTAACTTGCCTGTGTCTCTTAAAGATCTTGGCAGCCTGGTGAGGACTCCATCCGCCTGCTTGAGCCCGGGACCAGAAGCTTCTCTGCTCGGAACTCTGGGACCAGCTGGCTCCCATCCAGTCATCACTGTTCTCCTGGGAAATGGGCTGGAAAGCTGGAAGGGTTATCCAGAGTCCCAGCGGGGGATGGGAGCTACAGCTGGAAGCCCTGGGGAGCAGAGGTCAGGCTGCAGAAACAACGCAAGAAAGGCAGTTTTCCCAAGAGAGAGCCTAAGGAAACCGATGGCCCGAGACAGAGGGCCCTACAAGATGGTTACAAGGCACCTGGGGACTCATTCCAACTGAATCAACCTAATTCCAACCTTGTCGCTCATGGTTGTTCGATCTTGGGAAAGACTGAGGGCAGGAGGAGAAGGGCATAGCAGAGGATGAAATGGTTGGATGGCATCACTGACTTGATGGACATGGGTTTGGGTGGACTCCAGGAGTTGGTGATGGACAGAGAGGCCTGGCGTGCTGCAGTTCCTGGGGTCACAAAGAGTTGGACATGACTGAACGACTGAACTGAACTGAGGGACTCATTGGGGTGGTTAAAAAGCTGGACATGGGTTTGCCTCCCATTGCGTGGTATCTTGGGGTTTCGTTTGAAGCAAATTGATGGATGACTCGACTCTGCGCTTATCTGAAGCTACCAGCCTTATGCCTCCTCCTTTATCTCATGTTTCTTGGGTGCTTTACAGCTTACAGAATGCTTCCAAATCCAGGTTTGATTTCAGATCATAAAACTCTGTTGAATACATGGGTAAGGAACTATTGCCATTTCACAGGTGAGAAAATGAAGGTCAAAGGATGCTGCCTCTGATATTCATTCCAACAGCATTTCCAATCAGATGATAAGAGCCAGTTTAGACAGATCTCACAAAACCTTTTAAATGCACTGAAGTAAGCCCTGAGAGGGAATTCAAATGGCTTGAAATTAACTCTGGGGCCCATCCATTTCCATGGGAGCGAGGAGGACGCAGGGCTATGACCCCTGTAATCCTTGACCTTATGTGTGTATCCAAGGATACCCGTACCTGCCCAAGCCGGAGCCTTGATCTACCTAAGCACGGACTTTGAGGCTATACAACAGCATGACTTGGGGTCATGGAGAATAAGATCCAATGACCATGAGTGACAAGGTCGGAATTAGGTTGATACCAGTTGGAAAAGCCTCAAGGAGAATGGGAAAGAGAACTAGAAAAAGTTCTGAACTGCAAAATAGACAAAGGATGTTGTTCAGACCGTAAAAAGTGCCAGGGAAAGTGATTTTGTTCAGGAATGTGACAGAGGGTGCAGTGGGAGGTGAGCCCACGGTAGACCCAAGGCTGGACCTTTCACAGTAATACCTCTGGTTATGCCCCTGACTTGCTCAAAGACCTCAAATGGCTCCCCCTTCATTCCGGAGTCCAAACCCCTGAGCATGTCATTCAAGACGGTGCACCGCCTGGCCCGACCTGCTTTTGCGGCAGCTCTCTCTCTCCTTCCCCTTCCTCCTCCAGCCCCTCGAACATGGAGCCACTCTCAGCCTCTGGACTGCTGTGTTCGTGAACACAGTGCCTTTGCACGGACTGTCTGGCTGCCACCAGGGAGTGGCCTTTTAGCCTTTTCTCCAGCTGGAAAACTCCTTCCTGATTTGTAAGCTGAGCTCAGCGCCCACTCTCCTTTGCCGCCTTTCCCAGGCCAAGCCACTCATCCTCCCTGCTTTACGTGCTCAGCACTTGGCACGGTGCTGTCCTATGGCATTCCTTCCGACTGTTAATACAAGGCAAAATGTGGCAAGCCTCTTTGCGTTCTCCCTACCTGACCCTTCAGAATCCAGTACGGTGCCTACCTTTCAACAGATACTCAGGAGCTGAGGACTGGTTAGGAGGACAGATCCTAGAACCACACTGTCTGGTTCACTCTGCCTCTGGTGAACCTTAACTCAACTTATAACCTGAACTTCCCTGTGCCTCAGTTACTCACTAGTCTAATGGAGATAATGATTCCAGATACCTCACAGGACCATTATGGGGATGAAAAGAGATAATATATGCAATGCTCTAGGACAGTGGCACTTAGTAAGCACTGTGTAAGCATTTGCTATAATGATTATTATCTTTTGAATGAATGAAGAAGCAGCTTGGAATCAGCAAGCTGGTCACATTTCTCCTCAGTGACCTCAGAAGAACTCAGAAAGACTATAATCTAATGTAGGGGGTGGAATAAAGTTCTGATGAAGAGAAACACGGAATTACAGTCAGCAAAAGCCTCATCAACGGACTACAGAACTGGACCTGTGGTACTTCAAGCATGGTCCCCATGTCAGTGGCATCAGCCCCACCTGGAACTTGTTAGAAATAGAAGTCTCAGGCCCCATACCGGACCGGAGCTTCTGAATCAGAGCCCCTCGCAAGTGTGGGGGACACAACCGCGTATGTTTTAACAAGCTTTCAGGGGATTTTGATGCCAATTTGAGTTTCAGAACCTCTGGGCTAGACTCTGCCCACTTCTTATAATCCAGGTATAGTGTATGCCCTGAGATTTCAAACCTGTTGTTGCAAAACAAGTTTGGGGCCTGTGGCTGATTCATGTTGATGTATGGCAAAAAAAAAAAAAAAATTACAATATTGTAATTATCCTCCAATTAAAATTAAAAAAAAAAAAAACAAAAAACACAAGCTTGGGGCCTTCCCCAGAGGACCAGAGCAAGCATCAGGGGAACAAACACTCCTGCTGATGGGAGACCATGAGGAACACATCTAGCCTGGTCTCTGCCATACAGGAGCAGGCCACCGAGGGTCAGCTCCAGCCCGCCTCCCTCCTTTTCCTCCAGAGGTGTGATGTAAGAGCAGAGAAAGAGAAACAGCCCTGCTCCCAGGACGCAGCTTCTGGAGGATCCCTGAGCTCTGCAGCGGGTGGGGATGCGCGGGAGGCTACGGCACAGACTTGTGGGAGCCTCCCTTTGAGAACGTGTGCAGACAGTGGGCACCCCGGGGGCTGGGGACAGTGGGCACAGAGAGCCAGTCACCCTCTGCGGAGCCCAAAGCTCAGCTAGAGGAACAGGTGGGCAAGAAGCAGGGAGGAGGGCTTGGCTGCAGCCCAGCGTTCCCAACAAAGGTTAGCACGGTGAGCCAGGCTGGCCTCAGCCTCCCCCGGAGGAAGGCTCACCGAAATGCCAACTGAAGGCCTCAGTCTTCAGGGGGTGGGGAGGGTTGTTGCCTGCCTATGCCTTCTCTCCAAGGGGTCCTGCGGTGTAAGGGCTAGCAGTGCTCCCCACCTCCTGCAGCACCTGGGCCCTCAGCCCCCTGCCTGGGAACTGGATTTTGAGGCCATGGAATAAGGCACAGTGTAAACACCGTATCCAGGAGGATGGGAAGAGACAAGAGTGCAAGCGACTCAACCCTTTCATACTCAACTGAGGATGATTTAGGGCCATGGTTTGCAAAGTGCACTCCCTACAAGAGCGTCAGCATCATCTGGGGACTTGGCAAAAATCAGCATCTGGGAAAGACACGTTCTCGGGCCCCATGCCCCGCTCCATGAAATCTGAAACTCCCCGGACAGGGCCTAGCAATCTGCAGTCCAGCCAGCTCTCCAGGGGACCCTGAGGCACATTCAAGCCTGAGAACCACTGGCTTGGGGCCTGGATTGAATCTTGTTCTTGTCTGGAAGGAGGGAGACATATGCCATCTCCCAGCAAATAGGCCTCCCCGTTTGCCCGGGGAACCTAACCCCACCACGCGGCATCCCCACAGAAGGATATAGGCGCTGGACCGGGGCCAGGGAGTCTCAGGTGATGGGACAGGGAAGAGGCCCTGTGGGTGGTAAGGATGAGCAGAGGGGTGGGGAGGCTGCCACAACTCATTTTCTCGGAACACAAAAGCCCAGAGGAGGTCTGGGACTCCCTGCCATTGAAACTGGTCAATTACAGGATAATGATGGTGGTATTACCAATAATGATGATAATTGCACCAATAACGTGAGGTCAGACAGGCACGTTCCCGTCTTCGGTCAAGGGGTAAGGTTGCTGGGTGGGTGCCTTTGCCTCTGATTTAGAGGAAAACCTGGATTCCGGCCAGCTCCATTTCCACGCCTGGGGGTGCAGCGGGGCCCCAGGCCTGTGTCATCTCTCCCTTCTGCTGGATCCTTCCTCCTGCAGGTCAGCTCCTGCTCCGGGCCCCGTGTGGGTAGATGCAGGGCTGGGGACACAATCAAGAGGCAGGTGGCGCCTGTCTTCCACCTCCTAGCAGACCGTCCCCTGGATGTTCATTCACAGACAAGGTGCCATCCCTGGAGGCTGGGGCACAGCCCTGAGGGTGGCAGGCGGACAGGGTGGCCCTGGATGCTGTCTGCACTGGGAAGATGAGGGCCCTGGGCTCTGTGGGCCTCCGTGTCTCTCTCTGTCAGGCAAACCACAGAGAAGCTGGAGGTAGAAGCCATGCATGTTGGTCGGGGTAGCAGGTCTCAGCAGATCCATAAATACTCTGAGCCAGTGTCTCCCCTTAGAGACTGTCTCCTCCCTCCCCAGCCCAGAGAAGCAAGACAGCAGAGATTCAGACTCTCAAGGAGAGAAAAGGTCATCTGGTAGCAATCTCCCTCCATCATCGTCCCCGACACCCGCCCAGCCTGTCTTTCTTACGCTTTAGATTTCTCAGGGTGAAATATTTCCCTAAATGCTACAGCGTTTCTAGGAGGATCAAAGGGAACCACCGAATGCCCAGGCCCCTGTCTCCTCCCTGCCACCCCGCCCCCCTGCTCTGGCTTCAAACACAGGAGGAAGTCGGCGCGCAGACCCCTGTCATCGCCGGCGGTGACTTGTGGACATGTGCTTGGGTTATTTCTCCTCCACTACAAGGGGTCTGGGCAGCTCACAGGGGGCTTGTATTTTTTTTTTTCAGAACTATGTGTATGTTAAAGTCATTAAGGCTTGGAAAGGGGGGGTGGTGGGTAGGGGAGTAAAGGCCATTATATGGGAAGAGAAGAAAAATGACCTGTCTTCAAACTGTCAGCGGAGGAAACGCCTCTGCTTCAGGGAGAGGGGAGAGGGGCTAGGTCCAGAAGGGCTAAGTGGCCACCTCCTTGCCTGGAAGGCCACGAGCAGGATGAGGGGGCAGAGTTAAGGGGTCATCGCTCAGTCCACTCCTTGGCATGGCAGAGGTCATGGCTACCTGGGGGGTGGATGGTCAGTGGGTACATGTTCCCAAGGCCCCCACAAAGAACAGAGCTGGGAGGCAAGACAGAACCGGAAGAGCCGACACTGATCCAGCCCTGTGCTCTCTGCATCTGCTTTCACGGGGCGGCCGCGTGCACACCAGGGGGCACGAGCGATATCCCTGTTTCACAGAGGAGGACCCCCGAGTCACAGTGGCCAAGGGCCTTGCCCAAAGTCAGGCAGTGAGCAAGCGGAAGACGAACCAATGAAGACAGAGATCATGTGATGCCACGGCCCTATCTTTGGAGACTTGGTTCCAGTTAAGACCAGCTCGTGCTGGGGAGTTCCTGCCCTTCAGGAGGATTTGCTGCTACCGCCCTGAATGCTGAAGCAGCCAAGGAGAGCTGTGGGAGAAGACATCTAAGCTGGGGGGGGCGGGGGAAGAGTCCTACTGGCTACTGTCATGGTCAGGTCAAGTTTTTGGTGTCTCCCCACTCCCCAGGTTTGAGGGGGGCTGGCGGGGGCTGGCAGGGGCTGGTTCTTCTGGACTCCCAAACTCCCAGCCTTCCGAGCTGTCCCGGCACTCACCTCCGGGCTTCCCTCATGGCTCAGATGGTAAAGAATCTGCCTGCAACGTGAGCGACTCAGTTGAGATCCCCGGGCTGGGAAGGCCCCCCCTGGAGAAGGGAACGGCCACCCACTCCAGTATTCTTGCCTGGAGAATCCCATGGACAGAGGAGCCATGGGATCGCAAAGAGCTGAGCGCGACTGAATGAGGAAGACGAGCTAACTAACCGGGCCTGAGCTCACCACCACCTCTTCTTTCCTTTCAGACCTGATTTTGCCCGCACAGGAGACAGACGCGCAGGGTGGTTCTCTGGAGCCGCATGGCAATGCTGGAAGCTATCAGAGCGCTGCGGAAGCTGCGTCCTGGCTGGACCCTGAGGACACCAGCTGCCCGCGTGGCTGAGCCTCTGTGGTCCCGGCTGTGGCCTTCCCAGGCATTTCCGTCACCTCCCCAGGCTGAGGAGCCTGGGGGCAGGCGGGGTGCAGGGGAGACCGTTACTTAATCCTTCCCCCAGGTCGCAGGCCCTGAAGGCTGAGCCCCGGTTCCTCAGAGCACATGCTCCAAATCACCACTCCAGTGACAGCCTTTGTTTGCCTTGGGAGGGAAGTTCTGGAAGGATGAAAGTCCGATCCCACTGGTTGCTCCATGGGCCTCCTTTGCCAAAACATACTGTGAAACGACCCCTGACCTTCCCCTCATACTTTCCCTGCTCTACCTCCCAGCAGCCCTGTTTGCCTCCCTCCTCCCAAGGGAGGCTTAGACAGCTCAGTAATTTAGGGATCGCTAGCAAGAAAGGTGCAGAGGTCAGAAGTCAGTGAGCGGCTGGGAGGGGAATTTCACCCCTGGTTTCTGCCAGACCCCCCTCTTCTCCCAGAATCACCTCCTCCCCCGATCTGTAGGCCAGCCCCCACAGACCTGGCGGGAAGAGAGAGGGTCTGGGCATTGGAGGAGGTGGTGGTGTACCAGTAGGTAGGAGGAGGATGTATATTTTTAAATCCACATCCTGAAAAACAACTTTCAAGATGCAAATGTGCCCCTCCAACTTTCTTATTTGGAAACTCAGCTAGGAAAGGAAATGCTGAAATGCTCCATTCCCCGGAGAGTACCGATTTAGGAAGTCCTATTACCTCACTCTGGCTCCTCCCTGCTCTCACTACTGCACAAACAACCGCGAATTCACTAATATCTGTCCTCTGTCCCCTGCCACGGTCTGTTCAATCTAGCTCAGCCCAGTTCCAAAGTGCAGAGCTGGCGAGGCAGTGAGTGACTCCAACTCAAACCAAGAGCTGGCTCCTCTCTCTTCCTTGAGAAATCAGAGCCACCAAGAGAACTGCAAGAGACGGTTGCTGCCCTTCCACAGCGATTAAAAGCCCCTTGCTTGGCCCACGGAAGTGGAGTTTGGTTTTTTTTTTTTTTTTGGAATGACATTCATGGAAGGTCAGCTTAAGAAGAAGGAAACCAAGGGGTATCTGCCATCATTCTGCTGGTTGGCAGCAAAACGGGGGCTTTTCAGCGGTCTCTGCAGGTGAGGCAAAGCAAAGGGGCTTGCAGAGCGGCCTCCCAGCTGAGATGACTTGTGCAGGGTCTGCGTCCTGGACTCCTGGGTGGCCACCTACCCTGGGAGGGGCAGCTAGCCTCTGTTCAAGGAGGCTCCACCCGCTGCTGGGCGATGAATGAACAAAGCTTCACAGGGTGGTCAGTTCTCTGGCTGTAGAGGCTGGCAGAGGATGCCCTTCTGGGATCCGAAGGAGGAAGACTTCCCTCCTGCCGGGCTTTCTCCTCCTGCAGGATCCAGCCGGGACTGCCAACCTCTGGCCCAGAAAGAGGGCTTTTCCCCTCTTCCTGTTGTGTCCCCGGAGGAACTGGGAAGGTTGAGGGCCGGGAGGAAGATGGAATTCATCCAATCTGGGGTAGGGAGCACAAGCTCTTCTGGGGCTTCCTCCCCTTCCGGGAGTGAGGTCCGGAGAATAAAGGTCACAGATGGACCGGCCACACGTGTTCTTGTGTTCCTGGGAGGGGGGAGAGCGTGCAGGACCAAGGGTCTGACGGCTCAAGACAGGAAAGAAGTCTCCGACGGCTCAGAGACCAGACAGGTTCATCCCGGATTGGGAGGGAGGGCAGTGAGGGGCTCAGAAAGTCACTGCCTTGAATATCGCTAACATTTCATTTCACACTCGCTCGGCCTCCTGTCTCCCTTCGTTCCCTCTTAATCTCCCGCAGCAGGGGATGGGGAGCAGAGGAGACCGGGAAAGAGGGCTGCAGGGCCTCTTTGACTCTGCTGACTGGAAAGAAACGAAGGGGCAGAGACGGAGGGCGAGCAGAGGTCTGCAGCTGTGGCCCCGCTCTGCGTGGCGCCCCCAGCCCCACCGCCTCCGAGGGTCCCACGCGGAGGACGGGAACCGGGCCAGGTGCAGGGGAGGGCCAGGGTGGTTCCCGGGCAGGGGGTGGGGAGGGCTGGGCCCCTCCTGTTTGTTCCCGCCCTCAGTGTCTTTCGCCTGGGGAACAGATCATAGAAAGAAGCAGATCGCGTGCTGTAGGCTGAAAATGCGGCTCACTCTGGGGGCTGATGGAAAATAAACTCTGCCTAGGCATCTGACAAAACTCCCCACCCCCTGCCCCCAACTTTTAAATTGGGACTGACAGACGGAGGATTCTCTTTTAGGCGTGAAAGGTGTCCTAGACTTTCGGGTTCTTTCTACTGCATATTCCCAAAGTACCCCATCCAGTGGGCTAGCCACTAGCCACGTGCAGCTACTTATATCACAATTAATTAAAATTCAGGAAAATCAGGAGATCCAGTTTTTCAGCTGCACTAACGTGTCTCAGTCTCTCAATAGGCACTTGTGGGTAGTAGCTCCAGTACTGGCTGGAAGAGACATAAACGTTCCCCTTATCACAGGAAGTTCTTTGGGACAGTGGTATTCTAGAAAGTTCCTGACATGAGCCTGACTTCCATTCCTGATTTCTCCAGATGCTCACACGCTGGCCTACGCCTGAGGAATGAGGAATGACTGGCCCTAAGGATGGGTGTGGGTGGGGTGAGATGGGTAGGAGGAAGGGGAGGTGCAAGAATGTCACAACTGCCGTGTTCTCTGCTGCCACCCTGGACATCTTCCTTAGACCCTGCATCTCCCTGCTGGTACTAGGCTATTCAGTTTGCCGGGGGAGGAGCGGCATGGGGTGTCTGCAGTGGAGGAGGAATACAGGTGACAGCTCCAGCCAAAAGGGTTTGGCAATAAGGTCCTGCCTCCCATCCCCTCCCGCGGCTTCAGAACCATGTCAAGGGAGGTACATACCAAGGGCAATCCTACACGAGGTGGGTGTAGTGTCATTAGCCCAGCTTACTCATCACACCCCTGGGCCTCTAATGGGCGGGTATAGGCAGGGATGGGGAGGCGGGGCACAAGCTGGGGGTGAGGCAGGTGGTTATGCTTCAGTCAATTCTGAAAGCTGTTGACACGACGGAAATGGGATAAGAGGTGCAGAGTCAGATGCTGGGCTCGCCCAGCTAACCCTCCCACCCAAAGCACTCACGGCCCTGGCTGCCTCACCCACCCCGGGAGGGCCCTTGATGGAGAGAAGCTGGGAAGAGCACACGCACACAGGCAGGCATGCTCACACACACATACACACAAACCACACACGCACATACACAGAGACACACAGACACACCACACACACATATATAAACGCATGTGCATGCACAGGCACATGCATATACACACTCACACATACATGTATACCACACATACATCATGTAATTCCAGGGAGATTCTGCAAAGAATCTTGAGCCCAGCTTCTCAGTAAGTCTTGGTTGTTCCTCCAGACTCCCAGGGGGCCAGCAGATGGTCCCAGCCAAGCAGGCAAACTTCCTGACGCCTCTAAAATCAGGGTCTGGGCCCCTCCAAACCCAAAAGTCCAATTAAGCTTTGTTCTCACAGGTGGGAAGCAAATGAATGCGGAGCATTCCTCCGCTTCTCTGGGTCATCAGCTCTCAGTCGTCACCCCCCCCGCCGGCACCCCTGCGCTTTCCCATATGGTCCCCTTGCCTCTCACACTCCACTCTGAAGATTAGGTTGCAGAACCCAGAAAGATCTCCTTCCAAGGTGTCCTCTAGATGGCAGGGACTTGCCAGAATAGTTCAGAGAACTCTGGGCTCAGAGGCTTGGCCTCCATCGGGGAGCCTTTCTTGGTCTAGGAGTGGGTCCCTGGGGATTAAGCCCAAGGACCCCAGTATCTCCCATGACGCTTGTGTTTCCTTCTCCGAGAGCCTGGGAGAGCTGCAGGGAGATGCTTCTGCTTTCCTCTTTCCAGAGGCACCTCCTCCTCCCTGCAGAGATAATTGGCATGACTGGCATAAATAGATCCATATAGCTCTCTATAAATACACCCATCTTTAGCTATATATATATATGTATATTTTTTTTTCTTTTTCTTTTTCTAAAGACTTGCCAAGAATTCCCCTGGAGCCCTTTCCATGACACAAGAGAAAACCAGTGGAGTCATCAAGTTTGATTGTTCCCACAAATACAGCTTTGGGTTGACCTTTGCAAGGCTCCCTTGAACCCTGCTTCCAGTAACTCAGCCCCTCCAGCCCTCACAGGCCGCACACCCCTGGCAACCACAAGACACAACTCAGTTTCCTGAAGCTGCCACTTTCTTCCTCATTGGCCTCTGTCTGAAAGCAAGGAAAAAAAAAAAAAAAGAATCCACTGCTTCTGACCTACCATTTTAAAGTAAATCATAGGCTTTGTATGTGAGCTCCAGCTGGCAGCAGGAAGAAATGAGCAGGGCAGCAGGATCCCTCGGTACTCAGGGACACTGTCGTGAAGAACGGGGTGTAGGTGGCTTCCGAGCAGCTAGACCTCTGTGTGCAGGATGGTGAGCCGCCCGGTGGGCGGGCTTAGCAACCACCGGATGGTAAGCAGAGATGTGGTGGGTCTCCCTCTGATGGCTCCTGAGATAAACAGGAGGAACTCCAGGGCGGAAGCACAGAGCAGGAAAAGCCGTCCAGGTAACGACTTTCGAGGGCGTTGTCATGAGGCACAGACTCTAAGAACTGTCTCTCCATCACCCTGCATCAGCACTGCTGGAAACGGGCGGAGCGGGGAGGAGGGAACAGCTGACGCCTCTGTCTTTCCCCCCTCCACTGCTAAAGGCTCTGGAGACTGGAGGCAGCCCCAGGGACTTGCATGTGAGCTGTTAAGAGCCTAGCCACATGCTGACACCACATTTCATCCCGAAACAGGTTTCCTTTTCTTGGTTTTCCAAGTAGGGGTTGGAGCAGTGGATTCATAAGTGGAAAGTAGAAAATACCCAAGAATAGGAGAATCAACAGAGAAATGCAGAAAAGGTAATTTGGCAAAAAAAAAAGCTCCGAACTTAGGACTACAACTCTTACAGCCTTTCTTGTCCGGCATTCTTTCTTTCTAAAGTTGGGTTGTTATCCGTGCACCAGGGAGTGCCAGCAGGTGCTGCCGGCAGCTGTTTAATGCCAGTGTCAAGAGTGTCTCCAGGAAGGTAGGCTCGGAGGCAGGAGGCAGTGATGGAGAAAGTGGGATGGGGGGGCGGAGTAGGCGGCCCCACATCTGTGGAGAGGGAGCTGAGCGATAGAGCGCTGCTCTGGGAACTGCAACGCTATTTTGTACCAAAGTCTTCCTGTAGGAAGTAAGGGGGAGGGACAAGAGACATATTTCAGCGTTTCGCGGACTTAAGAATTCTGAGCTGGAATTACGAGCAGCTCACTATGTCTCTGGGCAAATACTTTAGCTCCTCTCCTCCGCATCCCCCACTTGCTCATTTATGGTTACTGACTCCCCTGAGGATCAAGTAAAAGGATCTGGAGTCCCTGGGAGAGTGATCCCAGAAGCCCCCAAGGGTGACGGGCCCTGCAATTATCCCAACATCTGGAAAAGGTAATGGCTCCCGTCCTGGCAGGGGCGCGTCACAGACCAGCGAGAGGGAGACGTTTGGGTTACCTAGCTAATCTCAGCTCTGCAGGGAGCCAGAGACACCAGGCAGGGCTGGCTTTAGAAGGACGGGGGCAGCAGCCTTCACAAGGAGTGCATCCCGTGAGCACTTGAGACCTGAAATGCTTTTCTGCTCTGTGCTCAAGCTTACTTCCCTACAACCCATCTCACGAAGGCAACTCTGAAAACTTTCCCGGTTAAAACTCTTCCTTGGAGAGACCATGACACCTAGAGCTGCGGGAAGATAGATGTCCTCAGGGCACCTGGCCCTTCCTGAGCTGCTGATCCCCCTCCTGCTGGGATGGCGACCAAGAGCTGGTGGAAATTTCTGGCGTTTTGCTCTCCACCTGCAGGCATCACCGGGTCACGTGTTCCTGGAGTCTAACCTGCACGTCCACGTCTCTTTCCAGGGCCTTGCTCATTCTATTATTTTAATGGGGAGGGATGTTATTTAACCTACCATCACGCATGTTTCAGTTTCAGTTCAGTCGCTCAGTTGTGTCCGACTCTTTGCGACCCCATGAACTGCAGCACGCCTCCCTGTCCATCACCAACTCCTGGAGTCCACCCAAACCCATGTCCATTGAGTAGGTGATGTCATCCAACCATCTTATCTGCTGTCGTCCCCTTCTCCTCCCACCTTCAATCTTTCCCAGCATCAGGGTCTTTTCAAATGAGTCAGCTCTTCACGTCAGGTGGCCAAAGTATTGGAGTTTCAGCTTCAACATTAGTCTTTCCAATGAATATTCAGGACTGATCTCCTTTAGGAGGAACATGTGAAGATGTTCAATTGAAGGGGAGGAGGGCAAGGCTTGGTGCAAGAGTTATAGCACGGAACTGTAATTCCTGGGTCACGAGACATATGGTCAGGCTGCAATGGTGATCTAGCGATAGAAATGTCTCAGAGTGTCTGAGGCGCCTAATAAGACGTGGCAGGGTGGGGCGGGGGAAAGAATGAGAATACTGAGCCTAACATTTGCTTTCCAAAAGCTTTCACACATATTATTTCACTCAATCTCCCCCTTAGTCCTTAGAACTAGGAACCAGAATTATCAAGGTCTCCACTTTAGATATAAGGGAACAGGACAACTTCCCCAAGGTCTATGGCTACAGAGCAACGGCTGGAGCCCAGGCTCCTTGATGTCTGGGCTCCTATTCCCCTGTTCTATATCCACCCCTGCCCCAGCTGCACTGCCAGAACCTCAGTGAGAGGGCCCACAGCATCCTGTCTTCAGAGGAAGCGAGAAGTAGGTAAACATATCCCACACCTTCAAATAGACTGCAGGTACCTGAGGAGAGGACCCTTGTGGCGCTGCCCTTTAAATCTCCCAGGGCCCATCACCTACAGGGTTCTGAGAACATGTTTTAAATGGTTGCTTAAGTAGGATATAAAAAAGAATCCAGTGAGGGAGCTGAGGCATCGTGGGGACTGTGAGCTTTGAACCAGGAAAGGAGAACTTCTGTCAAGGCTCCAGGGCTCATGGACCGAATCATTTTCTGGGAGCTGTTTACCCCACCTTCCTAATGGAGATAAGGAGATGCACCTCTCAAGCTGCTACCGGAACTGAACGAGACAGGGCGTGAGAAAGGACACTGCATGCTGTAATGGCCAACGCTGGATCTTCCTGCCCCTGCGGTTCAGGAGGTCACCCAAGATACGACAGCAGAGAGGAAAGGGAGCTCCTCTTCTGAGGGCCCTTAGAGCAGAGCTCATGCCTCCTGCTTCGGGTGGGCTGGGTGTAGTGCACCCAGGAGGGGAGGGCGGGCTGTGTCCAGGGCGCAAAAGGCCTAAGTGCTCGGTAGCTGCTCAATGAATGCGTTTTCCTCCTGTCTCCATTCATTCTAGGAGAGGTGCTGTTGTGAGAAGCTGGAGAAGGACAAAAGGTCGGTGCTGAGGACAGTTACTACTCCAAGGCATCTTGAAGATGGCTCCTGGCCCCAGCATCTGAAATGATGTCAGGATACAACCTTAAAAAGGGTCAGCTGTGCCACTGCTCACTCTTCTGTGGCATTCTTCAGGCCTCTGCTGGGCTGAGGGCCAAATGGGAAATATGGGTGACTCACGAGTTGTGCCAGGGGGTTGGCGGCTTTGGTCTAAGTCACCCAGCTAACCGCAGAGGCAGGGCAGGACGGCAGTTCTGTGGTCGATTTGGGGGCCTAGGCTGACCCACGCACACGAGCCCCAGAGAAGACCCAGAGCAGGTAGGGAGGCCCACCAGGAGGATGCACAGACTACAGCTCCCTCTCCGTGAGCCCCTGGGAAGAGCCGACCTGGGGCTGAAGGGGAGATGGGGATACTGGCTTGCATTTCCCAAGGACTCACTCTTCACCAAGCACCACGCTAAAAGCTGAACATGCCTGACCTCATTTATTTATGAAAAGCACCCTTCAAGGTATATCTCATCATTCTCCTTTCACAGATGACGAAATCAGAGCTCAATAAGGCTAATTTTCCCAATACCATCTACCAAGTAGGTGGGCCAAGATTTGCACCAGAATAGTCTGATTCCAAAGTCCACATTCTTCCCACGACACATGTGGGCCCCGTCCAGACAGCCCACCAGGCAGGAGCTACAGATAAAATACCACACCTCCTCCAGCACACACTAAATCAGCACAAGGAGAAGCTGGAGGCTGGCAGAGAGCAGATCTTTATCAAGACACTTCAGGAACAGGAGGAGAAATATTTCCACCCTTCTCCCAGCCGAAGGGTTGGCTGTGTTTATAAGATGAGACACGTTTTGAAGGGAGGGGAGTGGGGGTGCAATCTCAAGCGAAAATCACCACCCACACCAAAATAAACCTGAAGGCAAACTGGGGCCTCAGGGATGTGGTTCCATAGCTTACGTGCATGTCTGGGAGCGTGCGTGTCCGTGTGGGGGAGAAGGGCAGCAGGGCCGGGAAGGAAAGCAGGACCTTTGTCATCATACCCAGTGGCATTTATCAGCTCCGCGTTCCTCCCCAAACTTGCGCTTCTCCTGTCCTTACTTATTTCCTATTTTCTCTCGCCTGCTCTGGAGCAGAGAGCTAGCCTGGTTTAATGGACGAGCACAGACTGTGGGGCCCGCAGACCTGCTTTTCCTCTCCAAATCCACCACCTGACTGAGCTGTCCAATAAACACACGTGACATGGATGAATGGGGAAATAATTCCACCTCCCTGCGACTTGGTTTTCTCATCTGGAAAGATACGGAGTCCTGGTCCCCGTGCTGCAGAGCAGTTGGGAGGATTAAATAAAGCCGAGTGCCTAGCGCAGTTGGCTGGCACAGGGCTGATGACCAATAACTGTACGTTGCTTCACTCAGTTTCTCCGCTGCGGCATTACAGCATGTGGGGCCAGATCATTCCTTGTTGTGGGCGCTGTTCTGTGCATCCTAGGATGTTCGGCAGTATCCCTGGCCTCCGCCCAGTGGATGCCAGTAGCCCCTCCTGCCCCAGACATAACAACCAAATGTCTCCAGACCTTGCCAAATGTCCACAGAATTGCCTCAGTTGAGGGATACTGGCTTAATGTAATTAATGATGATATCAGCAACAAGTAATATACTTGAAAGCACATAGTAGGCATCGATAGTAATATTCACATTTTTTTGAATGAGCAAATGTATGAATGGACATGTGAAGTAATCATGGACATAGTTCTGCACCTTCAAACCCTTGGTGGCAGGAGGCATACAGTCTACTAAGCTCTGGACTCCAGAAGATTGATGGAATCACAGAGCGGGCTGGGCAGAGCATCTTGGTATCTCTGCTGCCGGCTGTTGTTTGGTGCAGACCTGGTACCTAGTGGGCTTCTCTGCTGGCTCAGAGGGTAAAGAATCTGCCTGTAATGCAGGAGACCCAGATTTGATCCCTAGGTCAGGAAGATCCTTTGGAGAAGGAAATGGTTACCCACTGCAATATTCCTGCCTGGAGAATTCCCTGGACAGGGGAACCTGGTGTGGGCTATGGTTCATGAGGTTGCAAAGACTTGGACGTGACTGAGCAACTAACATACTGGTGCCTAGTAGGATTTGCAGACAGAGAAGTGACAGGTGAGTGAGGCTGTGAGTGAAATGAGGCTGAAGGAATTTTCCCTTCTGGGAAAGGGTAGTCCCAAAGGAATCTGCCTGCGGCAGTTGACGGCTTGAATTCCTGTGTATGAGATGTGATGGCTTGACTCACGTGCACTCCTCAAAGAATCCCGTCTCTTGCTCTTGGCCAGGCAGAGACATTGCTAGGAACTCCTCAGTGCTCCCTTATGTGGAGGAGGACACCCCCGCAAGCCCTTTCTGACTCCCACCGAGAAGATGCCTTACGACAGGGGCAGAGAGATGACTTCTGTTTGAGGAGTTCTTCCCCCCACTGCTCACTTTCCCTGACTCCTTTCTTTCTTTTTAGACTTGTACTGAGTGACTGCCATATTATTTGATCCTACAGACGCAGAAATGACAAATGCAACCACAATCCCAAAACTGCTGAGTGTACTGAAGGGCAGGGAGAAGAAGCAGGATGATGACGAAACATATAATGACCATAGGTGACATTCACTGAGCCCTGGTCCTATTTTGGACACGGATCTACATGCTTTACCTGTATTGGCTCACCAACATGCAGCTCATGTAACTAACTCAACAAGCCTGTGAGATAGAAACTTTCATTATTTCTAGTTTGCAGATGAAGCAGCAGGCGTAGAGAGGGGGAGTGATTCCTACTGTGTCACCCAAGTACCAAGGGGCAGAGTCAGGAGTGGAACCAGGACATCTTGGCTCTCACGTTTGGACTCTTGTTAACCACTGTGTTCTCTACTCTGATAGCCATGTGATGGGGCCCCACGGAGCACACAAGCCGGGGTGGGGGGCTTCCTGGAGGAGGTGATGTCAAGGCATCTTGACAATGAGAAGGTGTTAGGTGGGCAAGGGGAAGGAAGTGTTTCTACTATGAGAGGACGGCACACAAAGTCCCAAGGTGAGAAGGCCACGGAGACGCATCAAGGTTCTAGGAGTAACTCACGCCCTCCCCATGCACACCCCTGTCCCTGGCCTCAGGCTGGGCTTGGAACCACAGACTCAACGATCAGGACTCCTGCCTCCAGCCTGGGCTAGTCCTCCGGACACTCACGTGGACCTGCCCATTTGTCCTCCTGTCCTGGCCTGTGCGGTCCGATTTGCCTTTGCAACCAGGACAGGGATGGGTGTTCTGCCTCCTGCCTGCGTGGTCTTCCCACAGGCCTGATCTAGTCTCCATGCCTCGGCTCTCACTCACCTCTTGGCCTTGATCTGGGTTCCTTCTGTCTCACCTTGTTCTGTTGCCACTTACACCAGGTTGGGAATGGGAGCGGTTGTTGCTGTTGTTGTGTGTGAGAATACACACTTGTACATGTGTTCATGTGCATACATATGTGTCTAATATGTGCGTGTGTGCATGGTAGGTGGTGAGTATGCTATAGGCATGCCTGTTACAAGAGGCACACACCACTCGATGGTCAGGTAAGGCCAAGATTTCATCACCTGTCATTTGAACTTACTTTTTAAACAACAAAGGAATCATACTGGTAACCCTGACACATATTAAATAGATGAGAGCAAGATGCTTTGATTAAAGGAGGATGGAATTGGGGGACTGAAGTCATCGCCCTACAGCTCAAAGGCGCACTGCCTAAAAACCACGAGGGAAAAATTGAGAGAATGACCCTGACGTATGAAACAGCTCGTGGGAAGCCGTTGTATGACACAGGGAGCTCAGCTTGGCGCTCTGTGAGGACCCAGAGTGGTGGGATTGGGGGCTGGGAGGGAGGTGCAGAAGGAGGGGCTATATGTGCACCTATTGCTGATTCACACTGCTGTACAGCAGGAACTAACACATCATTGTGAAGCACACGCCCTCCAATTAAAAATGTATATATTAAAAAATTAGAGTCAACGTTGTAGGGTCATGGACTGCCCTGAGAATCTGATGAGAGTAATGGGCCCTCTATACACACATTATGGACATATAGACGTTTGCAGAACATTTGTGGGGCAGATCGTGAACTCTCCCGAATCCCGGAACGTTGGTGAAAAATCCCATGCATTCAGCTCCTGCCACATCCAGCTCCTGCCACATCCTCCTAGTGGACGTCCCTGCCCCTCTGACTTTGTGAGAAAGAGTTACAAGATGCTGGCGGCTGCAGCGCGGTGAATGATGAAACCCAGACAAGTCCCGGCACTGCTTCATCTGCTCAAGGAGAGGAGAGGCCCAGGGTCTGGAAAGCACAGCCTTCTTGTACTCACATTCTTGGGACAAGGGCATGGCTGTTAACATGGCTCCCACACAGCCAGCCCTGGGCAGCTTGGGTGTCAGAGATGGCTGCTGCCTCAGTTTCCACACTAGCTTAACGCCTGTGAGCTCCCCTACCTAGAACGGACAAAGGATCGGCAGCCAGGGTCTGATTATAGTGCTATCGTCGGGTGATGCTGGGCAAACCACTTGATGCTGCTGGGCCAGCTTCCTCATCTGTAAGATCAGCCTATGGGGTTGTTAGGATTACTAGATGAGCTCAAAATGGGTGCTGTATATATGAAAGCTCTTTGTACCTCAAACCATTAGGTGAGTTCAAGGGGGTTCTTAGTATCTTGGCATTCAGAGAATGACCAGGAGATTTACACCGAGAGAGCTACCTTCTGGACTGGAACCAGGGAGGAGAGCAGAGACCACTTTGACTTAAAAGGGACAAATTGATGCCCAAGGGGCAAGGGTTCATTCAGGGTCATCTCTCAGTAAGTTGGGGTAATCAGAAGCGCTCACAGCTTAGGGATTTAGTTCTGGACGATCCCAACAACATCCAGGGGTCCTGGGCTCATCCGCCCTCTCTAAGGGCTCCCATCCCTCAGCCTCTGGGACAGCCCCTTACCACTACGCCCCTGGCTCTCTGTGCTCAGGTGGGGGCTCTGGTCTACCACATAAGATGCCAATCAACTTCCGAGTTCAGAGTCAGAGAAAAACGAGAAGGCTCTTCATTGGGTCTGCCTGCTGTTAATGAGCTGATCTGGGGGGAAGGATTGAGTGAAAATGAAGACTCACTACCCAGAGTCACCAGAGTGCTCCGCACAGCCGGGCCTATGTCTGCGTTTTATGTGGTGCTCAGCCTGCCAGGGCCTGGGACCCGCAGGCAGGTTTATGAGATTAAAGCCCAGTGCCCAATAAATAATTTAGCAGCTTACTGCAAAAAAAACATACATGTGGTATAATAGCTACTATCTCCAGCAGCCTGATGTGTACAGACATTTTAAATGCACACCACTTTCATCTGCTTGTATCCATTTGATGTGGGGTCTGGAACCAAAGGAGGAGGAGAAAAAGAGCGTCACCTCCACCCTCAGTCCACGTGCTGCCGTGACGACGGGGTTGAGGATGAAGAAAACTCTTCCACGCACTCATTATTCAGGGCTTTGCTGGCAGTCCTTCTCCACCAACCGCCTCCTTCTATCTCTGCTCCATTCATTGCTTGCGGTGGCTGTTTGTGCGTGCAGAAAGAATCTGAAAGCTCCACCAGACCAATTATTCATTCAGAATTTGGTTTTCTTCTCCCAGGGGTGCCTTTTATGGAGCAAAGCTGGCTCCAGGTGTTGGCTCCTGCGGCGTCACAAGCAGCTTGTGTGTGGGTGCCGCTTCAAGCTGAAATACATAAATATCACCTCCAGGACCACCAGAGTCCTGGCTGAAGTTTTAATGAGGCAGAAGTTGGCCGTGATTGATTGGTAAGACTAGGTCTTGGCCGTAAGGGAGGGTAAGAAGATTGGAGAGGGGAGAAGGGAGAAGGGAGGGGCTGGGGTGGGTGTCCCAGGGACATGGGGTGGCGGAAGGCACAGACACTTGGCGGACAGCGGCTCCAAGATCTAGCAGCATCAATGGGATAGGAGTGGCACTGAGTGATCTGTGTAGTAACACGAACTGGCAGCAGAAAATGATGCCAAAGGGAACCATCCTCTTCTTATTGGAAAGTTTACTGGTTCTGATCACAGTTCAGGGACAAGGGGCTTGCATGGGAATGAGGGAGCGTGGTAGGATTTCCCTCTGGCTTTTGCAGAAATCCGGGACTGTGGCATCCACTTCTGCATCAGTCCCTTGCTTCTCCCTGTGGGCGGCAGCTACTCCAGACCCACTGGCCACTGGGCATGTAGAGACAGCACCAAGCTCCCCCTAGCCCGTACTCTTTGTGTCTCCTTGGCCTTGGATGCATTTACTGCGAGTGGCTGTGGTTTATCTCCCATTGTTTATGGCCTGGGACAGGCTGCCTACAAATAGCTCCCCAAAGAGTGGGGAAATGCAGGCATCTGCCATTCTGTGAAGCTCTTTCCAGAAATGAAAAGGACAGTCATAAAATGTTGCAATGGGGGGGTAGGGTGCAGGGTAGGTAACATGCATCATAAAAAGCGTAATGGACTAATGCTAACACAGACTGGCTGCAGCCCAGGGGTGTCTGCTGAGCTCAGACATAAATACTGGGGAGGCACCAAGGAGACAGATTTTTTATTTCTTTGATTTGATGGTGGGGGGAGGTTGGGCATATTTTTTCCTCTGTTTCTCTGACTGTGGCCATTCCTCTGGGGAGACCAGCAATCTGTCTGGGACTGAAGCCACTCCGTGTTTTATGGATTCCAGAGCAGTTAGACTCTTGGGAAGACTGGAGGTTCAGCAGCACTTGTGGGAGCATCACCTCACTGGGTGAGCCCATGGGGGTTTCGCTTGCATCATTCAAGATCTTGCAAGTGACAAGAGGCCATAATGGGATGAGCGTTCACTGTGTGGTTGTGCTTGAATGCATATATGAGTAACTAGGTGCTTGCCCAACAGCAAGCTAATTTAAAGAATTAAAGGGACTGATCTATGCTCTCTGCCTGGTGGGAACCAAAAGAACAGTGACCCCCTCAACAATACCCCAACACGAATCTCTACCCCTCTCAACTTCAGGCACAAAGAGTAAAATAGTTGTTTGCTAATTTGTGACAAATTCGGGTACTTGAGGACTGAACCAAGCACACTGTTTTCCAGGCTTTTCTATCAATACATTCTCTGGCTAATGTTGGCCACTGGCCCCTGCACATGCCCGCACACAGAATGGGTAAATGTACCCTGGAGGTGTGGGTTGAACGCAGAACTGAGTAAGACTCCTGTATGAAAAAGAGCCTCCATTCCAGGAGATGCTAAGGCGCTCTCACCCCTTTCTCTGCCTCGAGGTGCTAAGCGCTGGGAAGCCATGCTGGAACTCAGGGCCCCTGAATACCCAAGGATGTGTTCAGTCCGCCTAGGATTCTGTGTTACTTGAGAATACAGAGAAACAGCAGAGACTTGGGTGTCTGTGGTGGGGTGAGGAACCCCTGTTCAGCCTTCTCATGAGTAGTGAGCAAAAGATCAAAGGCATTTGGAATTGATGCTGCAGCTCACCATTCGTTTGGAAGAACCAATTTTCCATGTGCTGCCCCTGAGAATAGGTGGGAAATAGAGTGGCATTCTCCCGAATGCTGTGGGTACCAAGAGTTACCGCCTGTCGTCCTGTGCATCCAAGTATGTACGTGAGAAAGGGGAAGGGAAGCGGGGACTCTCATTAGGTACAGAAGCCCTGTGATAAGCAATTCAGACACTTCTTTAAAATCATTATGATCCTTACAAAGTAGATATTACCATCCCTGCTTTAAGGATGCAAACTTGCAACTCCAAGTTTCCAAGAGGTTACGTAACTTAGCTAAGACCACAGATTTAATAAATGGGAAGGTTAGGACTTGAACTCAAACCATTGTCTTCTCACAATGACTTAAAAACATGAAAGGAAAAAAATCAATAAATGATGATAGGGAGGAAAAATTATTTTCAGGCTGAAGGTCAAACGGGCAGGGACTAATGCATCCCTTATGCCGACTGGTGCGCACTGCTATTCCCAGGGGCCAGGGCCCGTCATCACATGTGTTGCTGTTGGAAAAGGATTAGAGGACCCTTTCGTGCACCATGACACGTGATTACTCAGAGGCTGAATGGGGGCATCGGGTCTCGAGTGCTGACCTGGGGACCTCATGGTAATAAAAGACGGGGCTCCTCAGTCAATGAACCTGCTGTAGGTTTAGCTGGGAAGGCATCTCATCACGCTGGACAGCTCGCTCTTTCCCAGCAGGCTAGCAGGGGGCTCTTTTAGGTGTGAGGTTCACTGGTGCTCTCTGGATGGGAGGCCTTGGAATCAATTATGAGTTGGGGGGTCATGCTTACTCATCACCCTAGAAATGCGGCCAACTGGGATTCTCAATAGGGGTTTGGCTCAGCCCCTTCCAGCAAGCTTGGGGCATACCAAGACACTCTTCTTCCCTTGGTTGGTTCATATCCCCCTCAAAGTCTGAGAACAAAATTACGAGAGTACCTAGTCCCTTAGCCTAAGCTAACTAGAACTAGGTTAAACTTAAGGAAGACCTTCCTGACTCTCTGCTCTCTGTAGCTGGACCATGAGCAAGCAAGTTGGCTCTGGAATATCCTTTCCTAAAGACTTGGAAGTGTGAGAGAGATACCTAATTGCTGCCCACAGCCACAGGGCAGGGGAGAACCTTCCAGCCAGCCTCACCTTTGCTCGCTGGCATTTTAGTAAAGGCCCAATACAAATATAGAATGTATAATTTTCGCGTCATTCTTGGCAAATCCCAGGTGCGCCCCATTAGCAGAGTTCCAAGGATGCCATTTCTATCAAGAAAAAGACATGCCGCATCGTAGAGCTTAGCTCAGGGCCCTATTAATAGCAATCCTAATTATATGGCTGCAAATTTAATTCATAGCAATGATTAGTGTCAGAATCAAAGGCATCAGGCATCAATATTGATGGGATTGCATAAGCTCCATAAACAGAGAACAAGCATTGCGACCCACCCACCCCCACCCCCTGGCCGTGGTTTGCTGTTAACTATTGCATTAAACGTCTCTTCCAATGTCGCCAGATCGAAATGACTCCATTGCTCACTGTCTTCCTCCCCACGGCCAAAACCTTTGCCCGGACAGCTCCAAACGGTATGACGGGCACACAAAAGACCCCAGACAGCGTCTTTGAAGGAGAGCCGGGAGGCTCCAAGGGATGCCCGGGTGATGGGCTTGACAGCAGCGTGATGCCCCACACTTGACACAGCTGCTCTTCGCCTCGTCAGTAACACTGCTTTGTGTCCCCTTCAGAAAGCTCATGGCAAACAATGATGCCTGGGTAAAGGGGGGGTCAGCTGGGGACTGTGTGTGGTGCAAAGGCAGCCACGCCATCCTCTGTGGTCTGGGCTGAGGTGGGTGGGGAGGGGAGGAGGAGGCCTGCGGGGAGTGGCACCAGGCAGCGTGTGCTGGGGGGACAGCTGCCATGGCCCCGGGCACCTTGGCTGGAAAGAGGGCAAACTCGGTCCCCCCGACTCTCCTCTCTTGCAGCTCCTTGCAGCTCCCTTGGGCAGGTGGTGGGTCACAGAGGAGCCAGCCGAGCCTTAGAGGAGGGCAGCCCAGGGCTCAGCGTTAGTGGTTCACTAAGCCCAGGTCTGGAGACAGACAGGTTCAGATTCCAATCCCAGCTTTCCACTTAGTAGCAATGAGGCTCTGGCTAGCTACCTAACTCTGCTGAGCCTCCCTTTGCTCATATGGAAAATGGACATACTATTAATCCTTACCTTACAAGGGTACGGCGAGGCTTAACTAAAAAGCCACTTAGTGCAGGGCTTAGCACGTGTGTGTGTGTGTGTGTGTGTGTGTGTGTGTGTATGCTGGCTCAATTGTGTCTGACTCTTTGTGACCGCATGGACTGTAACCTGCCACGGTCCTCTGTCCATGGGATTTTTCAGGCAAGAATACTGGAGTGGGTTATCATCCCCTCCTCCAGGGGATAGTGAGTGCTTAACTTATAATGGGCTCACTCCTCGTCAAAAATAAAAAATAAAGCAGCATGCCTAGAAAAAGGACTCACCTATAAGACCTGACTGAGGTCCCCAATTCAGTGTTCTTCTGACTTGTCAGAACTTCTTAGTCCAAGAGAAGCATTTTGTGGGTGAGCAGGCCCCTGAGCTGGACAGCCTCTAGGAAGCGCCTCAGGTCACATATGGTGAGGGCTCAGGGATGCTGGCCACCCCAGAGGAAGGCTGCATGGCCAGGCCTGGGACAGGAAGCTCAGCTAGACTCAGCTAGAACAATCCCTGGACTACGTTTGGGTTCTGCTTGGGGTGCTTAGAACCCACGGAGAGGCAGAGGTGAGCCTGAGGTTTCGTGCAGAGGGAATGTTCTTCCAAACGATACAGAAAGAAGGGTCCCCGAACTGAAATCTAAAAACCTAGATTTTAGTCTTGCCTTTGTTACTAAGAACCTGGGTGACCCTGTGCTGATCACTTAACCTTCCTAGGCCTCAGCCATCTTATTCACAAATGAGAACAATGAACATCTCACCTGCCCAGAGTCTGTTGGCTGGACTAATTTCTGAGATCCTTTCCAGTTATAAGATCAGGGGAACCTTCCTGACTTCGTGTGATAAGAGGGCCTGACCCCTTTGCAAGGTCCGGACTCCATGGCTTTCTCCTCTTTCCTTGGCTGCACTTTCGTCCACTCTGAACAGACAAGGGTGAGAACTCCTGATGTGTTACTAAAGCAAGTGGATGCCACTGCCCCTTCCAGGTTGGGACGGGGCGTATCTACCCAGCTGGTCGCAATAGCCTTTGAAATCCAATGAGGTACTGGAGTGTGATGAGATACCGGGACAATCCCAGAGGCACCAGCTCCTACGAGCCTGGAAACCTTTTTGGAGGCTGAGGCCAGAAAAGACAGAATCCCAGCAAGAAATTCAAAGGACAGAACCTCAGGGTGACCTTCACCATCCTGCATCTCCATATATCTCTGGTTTCTCTGGATGGAAGCATACATGATAACAGGAAGGAAAGGAAGCTCAAGTAGCTGCAAGCTTTCAGCTTCATCGTTGCAGGGACCATACAGGTGACCAGATGCGTGCTGTACCATGTCCCCCTGAAATATCTGTGACAGCTCTCATTCCAGTCTTCCCTTGGTTTACCCTGTGGCCCTGAGCAATCCATGATACCTGTGAACCTCAGTACTACCATCTGCAACAGAGCATTTTTCCTTGTCACGCAGGCTCACTCGTGTCCGCCTCTAGAGACCCCATGGACTGTAGCCTGCCAGGCTCCTCCGTCCATGGGATTCTCCAGACAGGAATACTGGAGTGGGTTGCCATTTCCTTCTCCAGGGGATCTTCCCGACACAGGGATCGAACCCAAGTCTCCTGTGGATTCTTTACCACTGCCCCACCTGGGAAGCACCCTGCTGCTGCTAAGTCACTTCAGTCATGTCTGACTCTGTGCGACCCCAAAGACGGAAGCCCACCAGGCTCCGCCGTCTCTGGGATTCTCCAGGCAAGAACACTGGAGTGGGTTGCCATTTCCTTCTCCAATGCATGAAAGTGAAAAGTGAAAGTGAAGTTGCTCAGTCATTTCCTACTCTTAGCGACCCCATGGACTGCAGCCTACCAGGCTCCTCCGTCCATGGGATTTTCCAGGCAAGAGTACTGGAGTGGGGTGCCATTAAAATAAGGATTCATGAGCTAATAGAAACCAAGAGAATCTGCGTCGTTGGAAGTAAAGCATGGTAATGGTACAAAAGTGGTAGCAATAATACTAGAGAGGGTCCCGCTTGTAGTAACAGCGGTAATGGCAACAACGGCGGCCGTTTATTGAGCATCTACTATGCACCAGGCCCGAGAGTAAGTACTTTACAGCCCCCGTGTCTGACGTGCATAGCAATCTTACAAAGCAGCATCAGTGGGTCAGTTTAGGAAACTGAGGTCTGCTCAAGATCACACAGTTCATCTAAGTCAGAGCTGTGCAACCCAAGGATATTATGGTGGGCTTGGGAGTGAGTGAAGCACAGCGAATGATTCCACTTTAGTTCATACTACCAAGCTGTAGGAGCGGAACCCGCACTTCCCCCAGCCCCGCCTCGAGGAGGGGTCAGTACCTACAGTTGGATGATACGGGACTTGGAAAGCTCTCCCTGGTGACTAAGGCAGCTGGGTGGCAGTGTCCAGCAGGGTTAGATTAGTTTGGCCCGGCTGGTCTAGTCTTCTAAGTATTTTCTTTCCCATGATTAGGGCTGGGGGCAGGAAGCAGGATTCGCTTCCTCCATCTGACCTTGCAAACATGTCACTAAAAAGGAGGCTGATCTGACAGCTCCACTCCCCCAGGGAGTCAGAGGAGAAGTGGGCTTCGGGGGCAGCCTCAGAGATGCTGCTAATGATAAAGAAGCGCTTTTGTTGCCAAGCACCAGAGCAAGCGCTTTTCATACAAGATTTCACTGTGTCCTTCCAGCAACCACGCAAAGTGTTTATTACTACTACCCACTCCACAGGGAAAAAAAAACAAAACCGTGAGGCTCACAAGTTAAGTAACAATCATAGTCATACTTAAATGCATATAAACTCAGCACCCCGCTTTTCATAAATTATTTTATTATGCTCTATTTTTTTCGTTATCACTTGTTATCTTCTAAATATACTGTATATTGTGCTTTCCCATTATTTTCTCATCTGTCTTCCCACATTAAGGTATAATCTTGACTAGGGCAGGCAGTGTTGACTTTTCAGTACTGTATACCCAGCAAATGGTGCATAGTAGGCATTCAGTACATTTTTGTTCAAAAGCGAATGATTTCATTTAATTCTCATTACAGTTTCACGAGGCAGGTATTATGATTGTCTTCATTTTACACATGAGAAAACTAAAGCTCAGAGGTCAAGCAGTTAATAGTTGGAGTCAGGACTGCATTCTGGAAGCTCAGATGCTCTTTGTTATGCAAACAAGCTCCTATCTGAGGGCAGGAGGACAGGACCAGGTGGTCTTCGGAGGTCTTGTCCAACTTTGAGCTCTTTGCCATGCTCTGTATCCACAAGCAGGCGAGGCTCAATGGTCCCAAAGGATGTACGTCGATGCGGTTTGTATGTTCCTAAAGATGCTCTGCAAACATTAGCACTGTGGCCTCTGAAAAATTCTCCAGAACCTATTTGGGCCACTTGGGTTCCGAGAGCTTGAATCATGACCCTTGTGCTTCACCTGCTCTGAGACACAGCCTGGACTCCAAAGGGTTCCTCTCGGGTGTGGTAAGCAGCAGCTGAGCACGCGGCCTGGCGCCTCACGCAGGGCCTGCCCGGGACTCAAGCACACGAGGAGGCACACGAAAGGTGCAAACAGTAAACGAACCTTTCCCTTCTCCCTTTCAGAACGGCTCTGGGAGATCAGGGCCTCTTCCCTGGAGCTCAGCGGGGGCTGCAGATAGAAACCCACACCCCTCTCCCCGCTTGTCATGGTCAGGGAGATGTTTTGGCTGGGGGCAAGGGTTTAGGGGGATTCTGTAAATATGCCCCCTTCCCTGTGCCAATGAAATGCTGCCTTTCCCAGCTTTCAGAAGACCGGTTCTCGGGACCCAAGAGGCCGATAAAACAACAAAACAAACAGCGAGTTTGGCGGCAGGAGCCTGGGCAGGGAGCCAACCTCATTACTAGGGATGTGATGGTGAGCTCCAACCACCACCCCAACCTCCTCCGCGCGGGCCCTAGGGCAGGAGGAGAGGGTGTCTGCTTCCCACTCCCCCCAGCCCCTGGAGCTGCTGCTGAAATGTCTCGGGGAGCCAGAGCATCGGCCCAGTGGTCCCAGGTCCCGGGACAGCCGCTGAGTCTCCTGCGACAAGAGCCGCGACCCTGGCTGTTTACTTGGTCCAGGGTTCACACCGAGAGACCGAGTGAATCATTTCCACTCCGAGGAATGAGGAATGAGTGGCTATTGTTTGGTGGCGTTGGCTCACAGAGAGGGGCATGTTTCTCAGCTTTGCATCCAACTTGGCTTTCCGTCCACAAGACAACCCCACCCCACAAAGGAGCCAAGTCATAGGTTAGGAACGTCTGTGTGGGAGGAAGCCTAAATGCCAAGCTTTCCGTGTTGCCAACGGCGGGGCCGTGTAACCTTGGGCAAGATAGTGAACATCCTGGGGGCTCCATTTTCCACGTTTGGAAGATGGAGCGGAGATGCAGGGAGCAGTCACCACCCTTAGCTGGAGTGTTTGTGGAGGATGCAAAGAACTGCGGAAAGATATCTTAGAAACAATCAGTGTTATCAAGTAACCGAGCCATCAGCCCCAGGGCCCGGGAGACTTAATCCTTCTGTGCTCCTGATGGAGCCTTTCCAGCTCTTAAGCTACTCCTGCAAGAAGCTTGCAGTTTTCCTGACTTGGCTCAGTAAATCGTCTGTGAGCTTACAAAGAGAAGAATAGGAATGGGAAGGGATGTCAGACGGGTTTCCTGTGGGCTGCGGACTGGAGGCCTTCGCTGCTAGGTCCCATGGGGGAAGGCAGAAAGAATTTTCCTCAAGAATTTCACAGGCATTCTGGTGGCTGCCTTAGCCATCGGGAAAGAAGGTGGGGCTAGAAGAGGCCACGGCCCTCCCCAGACCTTGAAAAGGCTGAGTCTCTGTGGATTTGCCAAAATGTCCGGGAGTTCGTCCAATAAACAGAGGGCTGGCGGGGGGGATGGTGCTGAGGAGGGTCGTCACCTGGGCCTTGGTACCTGCCTCCCTGCTGGAGGCCAGCCTGCCCGTGATGCAGGCAAAGCAGATGGCTGGCCATGCTCTCCCGGGGACACGCAGGCGACTGCGGCAACCCAGCTCCCTTCTCCCAGCTCCGTCCACATTTCTGAGACCTCCGCTCCACCCTCTTCCAAGCGCTGTTCACCAGCAAACAAACTCTCTTCCTGTCCTGGCAGTTCTCTTGCTTCTTAGACTCCTCACCCGCCTCCCCTTCCGCCCAGACTTGCCCACCACATCCCAACTTCCTTCCTCTGCAAACCAGCCACGTGAACAGGAGTCACTCTTGGTGTCTGGCTCTGTATCACTGTGTACAAATGCACGTCTGGCCTGGAGGAGGTATGCCCAGTACATCTGAGACAAATTTCATGAGCACCTGAGGGGTGAGAGGCAAGGGATCTGACCGCAGGGATGGGTGACATCTATGGAAAAGAGGGTCCCTGATCTCCAGGATGGTGACTCTCAAGAGGCGGGGACGCGTTAGCAGCTGCTCCCGTGTTTGTTGGAGCAAAGCGGTGGGGTATCTGAGGAGGGCCTTACGGGCTAGGTGAGGACAGGCCTCCAACAGCAGGAGGGGTGTCGCGATGCAGGGACAAGAAGGAGAAGCGGGCCCCTGCTCTTGGGAGGCCCTGGGGCTGGGGGGCCAGAGGAGGCCGAGAAAGGGGAAGCCAGGCCTTGAGGCAGTGGTTTCAGCAGCTGCGAATGAAGGAGAGGAACCAACAGGTCTTTGCCCCAAGCCCTGCGAGTCCTGCCTCCTGCTCCTGGTGTCTCTTGCCATCTCGGCTCAGCCCCTTCCCTCCTACAGCCTGCGGCCTGCCTCTCGGACTGCACGCGCCAACCTGGGATGTGGTAGGCAACGAGCTCGTGGTCCCTGTGGCCACACTCTTCCCTGTCTGCTCCGGGGGCCCCCAGGGCCCGCCCGCGGCCAGGAGGGCTGTTGGGAGTCGGTCGCACCCAGGTCCGGGGGGCCCCGCGTCCCTGGCCAGCCCACCTTCACCATCATCTGCGCCCCGTCTCGCCCTCTCTCTGGGCCAAGTGTCTCCCTCCTGACCCCGAGGGGCCTTTCTGCCACACCCCAAGGGTCAGCACAGGCCCAGAGGGGACTTCAGAGCCCACACACCCCAGGGGCCTCGGCCTCCCAGCTCTGGACGCCTCCTCTGGTCCCCCTTAACCCCCACTCCTACCGAAGGAGGCAGAGCAGGAGCCGTGGCATGAATGGAAAGTCTCGTGCGTGGGGCAGGCGCCCTCCACAGCCTCGCTGATCGGGGGCCACCCAGGCTCTGCCCCAATGTTTCCACTGAGACTGGGAGATCATTTCCTTCTGAGTCAACCCTTTCTATGATGGGATGGTTTGGCTACCAGAAGCTCCTTCCTTATACTAAGTGGAAAGCTATTTTACCGGAAGCCCCACCTGGTGGCCCTCGGGTGCCCTTTGGGGCCACACGAGTCCGTCTAATTCATCTGCAACAGCTTAGAGGAGAAGCCCGAAGCTTGGGAAACCAGGTGATCCAGGTTTGAACCCCAGCTCTGCCACTTACTTTGCCGTGCAGCCTTGGACATATTTCTTTACCTTTCTGGGCCTCCGTTTCCTCATCAGTAAAATGGAGGGCATCACAGCACTTACCCCAGTGAGTGATATAAAGATTAGATGAGTTAGGAGATAAAAGCTCTATGAACAACACTTAATAAGTGCTCAGTAAATCACACTGTATGAAGAAAGCTGTTAGGTCTCCTCCTTTACTCTCCGGAGAGCAAGACTCCCATATCCTTCCAGCCCTTGCTGAGCTCATGCTTTTTAGTTGACTTAGCCCTCTTACAATGTTATCTGCAGTGTAAAGTGGAGACACCATTTCCCATGACTTGGAATTTGCTCTTTTGTTTGTGTGGTGAAGGCTAATTAACTCTGCCGGATCAGACAGTTGGCTCACAAGGTCAGTGAAAATCCCAAGGTCCTTTTCACTTGATCCTCTTAACGCCTGAAGCCTCAAGACACTCTGCCTCTTGGCTTCTACATCACCGAGTCCTCCAAGCCCCGCCAGGCACTCTAGACCTTCCTGACACATGCTTCGTATCTTCTCAGTGTGGCAGCCGAGGTCTACAGGGTCCCTTTCTCCCACCCTCAACTTTGTTTAATTCAGTCTTGGAGCAAATCCTGGTAAGCTTCCTCTTCCAGGAAGCCCTCCAGGTTAATCACCTGGTTGCAGCTGATATCTCTGGAACTGTTCCATCTCTGTAGGGGATTCTAGCCTGTCCTCTTATGGCCTCTACTGCACTGGACCTTAGGCTCTGCAATATGACCCCTCTTGGTTCTGAGGTCTCGCCCTTATTCTGTTTGTTCCCTCCGCATGTTCGCGACTCAGCAGGCAGTGGCCTGTCTGCACTGCTCTCCACGTGTCTAGCAGAGGGCTGGGTGTGAGCATGAACGTGACACAGCACAGAGCAGCCCTTCACGGTCCTGCCACGTCTAGCGAGTCTCTGCTTCCTCTAGCCGTCCCCACTCGGGACATCCTGTTCCCATGGGCTGCCATGGACGCAGTCCACACGGTCTGACAGACGCCTGGCCAGGCAGGGAAGAAGTGAGTGGTTCTGACGCACCCAGCTTCCCTCCCGTCTCCAAACTCTTGGCTATATATATATTTTTTTTCTTTATTTTCCTTCCTGTGTTGAAAGAGCTTTGGGGCCTGGACCATGGTAGGGTTTCCTGGGGACATTCCACAAATTCCTTATGGGCCATTTCTCTGGGTAAACGGGAGGCTCGTGGGAGCCTGGCATTGGTATCAGGTGCTTCCAAGGCGTGTGGGTGGAAAGGAAGGGTGAGTCGCCAGAGGAGAAAGAGGGGTATTATGAGCTCATAGAAACAGGCAGAGAACAGCGAAGCCAAGAGAGAGGAGAAGGAGCCAGCCTGCAGGTTGGAACAAGCTGTGGGCGGCCACACCCCCAGCCTCGTCCTCGAACCCTGCAACTTGCCTCCTTAGTGACCTGTCTGCTGGGGTTCCTACAGGGTTAGGAGAGCTCGGCCACCTGGAGAGCCTGGCTTGGAAAGGTGCCCCAAGCAGCGCCCTGTCTGTGTGCACAAGACGCACAGAGGCAATGGAAGGTGTGCACAGGGTCCTTTGGGCCTAGCTGGGGGGTTCTGCCTTCACTCAGCCCTCATCCATCCATTCAGAAAACAATAATTCCTTAACTCGGATCCAGAGTCCAGCAGAGTGAAGGTGCTAGCCCCTGGCTGAACCCTGTAGCAAGCCTGAACCCGAAGACTGTTCTCAGCCTCCACCCTCAGGCTCCGTGGCTGCCTCTTTATGTAAAAAGGGTGCCAACTTGGGTGTCAGGGCAAGAGGCAATTTGTCCTCATCTCCAAGCTTGGATGAGTAATTTTTCCTCTCTGGACCTCAATTTTCCTGTCAAATAACACAAGTGTTGGGCTAGATGGTCTCTAAGAATTCTCAGAAAAGGGTTCTATTTTTCAAGATAGTTTTGGGGCCCATCCCAGGAGGGAAAATTTGATGAAAGGATGAGGCAGGAAGAAGGAAATAAATATGAATGAAGCATGACTCCCGCCTTTAATAGAACTTTTAAGAGAACAGAGACAGGGTCACAGGAATGATCCAGAAGAAGACTGAAGGTTCCAGAAGGACAGGAAAAGATGCTGAGCACCAGCCTGGTTGTGGCTACTGCTGGCCTTAGAAAGTCCTTGTGCAGCTGAGAAGGAGGTGGTTTCTATGGGCAGATGAAAGAGTAAGAGGACCCCTCTGGGGGTATGTTTATACCCGAGGGTGCCTGGCTTGACAAGAAGAGTTCGGGCTAGATTTCAACTCCCATAGACCCTTTGGCCCAAAGTCCCTGGGCGAAATTTACTCGACTGTATAGATAACCCTGCAGAAAGGTAGCCAGCCTCGGAGTGTCCAAGTTGAACCCTGTGGATAGAATATATGCTGTGCTCAGTCATTCAGTCGTGTCTGACTCTTTGCGACTCCATATGGACTGTAGCTCACCCGGCTCCTCTGAATTCTCCAGGCAAGTACTAGAGTCCGGTGCCCTTTCCTCCTCCAGGGGGTCTTTCTGATTCTACACTACTTTTTAAAAGTCAAAGTATAGTTGATTTATAATGTTGTGTTAGGTTCAGGTAGGTGTGTGTGTGTTTGTTGCTCAGTTGTGTCCGACTCTTTGCGATCCCATGAACTGTCCCCTGCCAGGCTCTCTGTCTATGGAATTCTCCAAGCAAGAATACTGGAATGGGTTGCCATTTCTTTCTCCAGGGGATCGTCCTAACTCAGGGATCAAACCCGGGTGTCCCCCACTGCAGGCAAATTTCTTTATCATCTGAGCCACACCAAACTGATTCAGTTTTAAATATATACATTCCTTTGCAGATTCTTTCCCAGAATATACCACTTTTAAATCCTAGTGGAATCTCAGAAGGCCAACCCCTTCCCTCTCCACTTTTGGAAAAGCAAACACAGGGACCACACATATCCTCAGTCTCCTGGGCCTGAAACCAAGCCAGGGCCCACAGTCCCAGGCCGAGGAGAGGTGCAGGGCTGGAAGAGGCAGGAAGCTCTCCCTGGAGTGAGGAAAGGCTTAAGGGGCTCTGGTACCACGAGAAGAAGAGGTCTGCTGGGTTCAGCACCTCCACATCAACCCGGACTGGTTTTTCTCACCTCCTTGCCAGCAACTCAGAACAAGCAGAACACGGTACTTCCTCCTCAGGCTCCTTCCCTGCCACCCTCCTTCCCAAACAACACCTCTCCAGAGGCTCTAAATGGATTAGGAGGGAAGATCTAGGAGGGTTGAAACCAACATCAAAGGTGAGAGGCAGAGAGGTCTGGCCGGTGCCTTGATCCACAGGTGGGAGCACGGGGAAAGGGGGCAGGATGGAGGGGTGAGCTTGGAAAAAAGGGATTAGCAGGGACTGGAAAGAATGCAGCGGCTGTAATCCCACGTAATGAACCAGACTGCACTCCGTCATCTCCATGCCCGGAGCACTAGACAAGCAGGTACAAGCTGCCAGCCTCAGCCCGCCACGCAGGAGACTTCCCGCGCTGCCAGCCCCAGAGGGCCCATGCCCTCCTGCAGGCAGAAGCGCCCGGGTCAGGCGTGCACGCGCGCGCACACACACACACAGGATAAGATGTCTACTTCCTCCTGGGTCCTGGGGGTGGGGACGGAGGGGTGGGGAAGGGTCTGCGATTGCAGGAAAAGGAGGCAGGGGAATGGCCTCTAAGCCAGGCACGTATACCATCCCAGAGCTGCACCCCATTTACTGAGAACCGGGACCCATCATCTGCTTCAAGCAGCTTCTTGGGACTCAACAAAGACTTCTGCTCAACTCTGGAAGCTGTGGGGAGGGATTTGTGATGTGAGCCATTCATAATATAGATAATCAAAAAACCAGTTCTACTTGATTTGAAGATAACATTTGTTTTTTCTCCTTTAGACAGACACACCTTCCTAATTCCTTGGTGTTTCAACAATATTGAAATATGTGTATATTCCCAAGACACTCATTGACCAACAGCTAGAGGAACTAGCTGGAAGATAAACCACAGATGACCCCCTAGTGCCGTCCCCATTTTAACTAACCCCACCCCCAAGAAAACCAAGTTGCCTCTAGTTACGGCATTGTGACATCCAGGCTCAGACCCTTACCTTTTTCAGCTTGCCGCTTTTTGTCCCCACGAACACCACGCTGTAGCCATTGTAAACGTAGGAGGCCACTGAGGTCATGCGGTCCCGGCTGGTGGCATACAGGGTCAGGCCCTCCACTGGGACCGAGCCTCCGAGTGGCTGGTTGATGTCCAGTCCACAGAAGTTGTCATCGATGGGCACCGGCTGGAGAGAAGGGGAGGGACCTGGGGTGAGTGTCAGTGGAGGCAGGGCCGAGTCACTCCACACCAGCCCAGCCGCTGCGGCCATCAGCCTGGGACACTGGGCCTCGGAGAAGTGCAGGCGTGGGGACTAACATGTGCTGCCTGCGCAGACCCATACACCCGCCCTGTGAACCTACGCTGGCTCCAGCGAATCCAGAGAGAGGACCCAGCAGCTTTCTTCCTCCTGCACCCGCTGCCACCCAGAGATCACCAGCGGCAATTTGCAAAACTGATTGCTGGAACTTATGTCCTTGTCATTGAAACTCCTTGTGGCCCATGCCATTGGTGGGGTTCTTTCTGTTTAGACAGTGAGGATTCAGTCTAGAGGCAACCTCACAAGATTCTTACCAGCCTGGACGGGGCTCCTTATTTGTTTCCTGGACTGTAAAGTCCTGCCTCTGGGCATAAGGAATTTTCAGCCATTCCACATCCCATACTGGGGATAGACTGAAAACAGTTATCGTAATATTGAATAATGCCTTATACTTTGGAAAAGTTACTTCATCTACATGAATCTCAGTTTCTTCATGTGTCACACTACCTGCCCATCTGCATGAGAGAATCACTGGGGAGGAAAGGAAATGATGCCTGCAAAGATTGGTTACATTGGACAGTGATTTTCAGGCTTCCCTTATGGTTCAGTGGGTAAAGAATCCACCTACATGCAATGCAGGAGACACGGGTTCTGCCTGGCTCGAGCAGATCCCCTAGAGGAAGACATGCAACTCACTCCAGTATTCTTGCCTGGAGAATCCCAAGGACAGAGAAGCCTGGTGGGCTACAGTCCTTGGGGTCGCAAGAGTCGGACACGACTGAGCAAGTAAGCACAAGCACACAGCGATTTTCACCATCGTCTGTTAGAGGGCTTCGATGGAGTTTGGGTAGATTCTGAGGATGAAGACCTTCCCATTAGCAGCCTTTTGCAGGGTGTGCTTGTATAAAGAGTATCTACCAGGAGAGACTGGGGCACTTCAAAAGGAGATGGCCTTGAACAAGTGGAAAAATAGCTGGAGAGAAAGATTTCTACCCTCTGCTCTATCTCTGTGTGGCTCTGTGAACCTTAACTAGTAACATCCTCTTTAGGAGCTTTTAAATTATTTCCAAGATCTCATTCAGCTAAAAAAAAAAAAAAGAAGAAGAAAACAGACTGCATGCATCCCAAGACCAGGTCCTGCTAAGGAGCTTGCATTCTCTGTACCCTGTTTGGCCTGGGGCTGGCCATGACGGGTCCTCTGACATGGCCTGGCTGATTACACAACAGGGGACCCTTTGGGCAAAAGTTGCCAACTCTGGGCTTGAAAGAGCACTGAGCACGGTTGCAGCTGTTCCTTCTGGGCATCCCAGGGAGGAAGGAAATGATGGTCACAGGAAGCATGGAAGGCATGGTGGAGAGACGTGTTCCCATTACGCTCCTCCTCTCAGCCACACCAGGGAAGAGCGGGCTGACTTATTGCTCCCTGACAGACTCATTTCCTAGGAAGAACTGGTGTATCAGCGTGTTTTGTTTTTTTTTTTCCCTTTTGGTAAAACAGGGACTTCCCTTCCATTCCCTGTTCAGATCCAAAGGGCACAGTGTTTGCATCCTTCTGATTCCTTGGTGTTTTGTCGTGATCTGCTGCTCCAACAAGTGACTCATGGCACCACGCTTGTGTGTGGTTGTGTGTGTATGTATGTGTTTATTCTTTAGGAAAGGAAACTTAAGTCTCAGGTTAAGGATTACCTTGAACTCTGGATTTTATGCAACTCTGTACAACAGAAGAGATAAGTTTCTCAGGAAGGGAGTGAAGCAATGACCTGCTCCAGCCAGCTCAGGAGGGATGCCCATACATCTATCTCTGCATTTAGTGGCATCACATTAGTGGCTTGAAATCATTCACAGTCGGAGTATTTACACCAAGGACATTGGCAGATGCTTTTGATCAAGATCCCCCAGCCCCATCTCTTCCCTACCACATTCACTGCCTGCATATAACCATGCGTTTAAGACTCACCAGCACATCCCTGGAGCCAATGATGGGGATTTCAAGCTCCCTAGAAAGACAGGTCAGAGGACTCAGCTACCACTTTTTACATTTTCTACTTCTCTTTCTCATCCCTACGCTGTAGGCACAAGTGCCCGGTAAAGAATCAGAAAATCTAGATTGTAGCCCTGCCTCCAGACAGGTGATCTTGATCTGTCACATACCCTCTTTGAGTCTAAATGTTCTCAACTGTAAAGGAAAAGGATTGGACCAGGCAATCGTCAAGCTGCCTTTCGGCTCTGAAAGTTCTTGATTTCATGGCCTTGCTTTCCTTCTCACTCTCTCCAGGGACCAGTAAGGCTGCAGAGTCTGGGCTCAGGCATAACTCAAGCCAGCTTCTGAGAAATAATGACAGAAGCCGAACATTTGTCTGTGATTTTGAATTTCTCTATATCCCTCCTGAGTCTAGAATCCCCAGACTGGGAGGGAAATGGCTTGTTCTGAGCCTAAGCTGCCAGGATTGGCCAGCATTTCTTTCTCTCTTCTCTAAGTTGTCAGATATTCTCAGACACCTGCTGCCTGTTTACTTTTGTCCAGAAAGGGAGAGCCTGAAGCATGGCTTTCCTTAGGAACATCATGGCTAAAGGCAAAGAGCTTGGATTCAGAAGTCCTATGGGCTAAACCGCATCCAACCCCCTGCTGTGCCATTTATGGTTGTATTGATGTTAGCAATTGAGTTTTGGGGATCTTTATTCTTCCATCTGTCAAACATCCTTGCTTTATAGGATCATACTAAGGATCAAGTGAGATAACCCTTAAGCTGGCCAGCACAGCCTTTAGGACAGAGCTGCTATTAAGTGAGTGAGGGTCCCCTTCCTTATTTCTTTCCTGGGAACAGAGCTCAAAATCTTTTATCTGAGAGTTTCCTGTGAGTCCAGAGAGCATGTTAAAATTAAGCCCTGGGACCTCTGCTTCTCTCACTCACCCTTAAGCCCCTCTGAGGCCACCAAAATGCCTCTGGGTGCCCAGGTCTGGGACTATAAGGAGGGTAAGGGGCCCTTCCTGTAGCCCCCCACCCCACCCCTGCTATCCAGGTGACCTCAGCAGAGTCTGATGCTCTGGGTGGGCGTGGTGAGTGCGGGGCTCTTCTCTCCGAGCCCTATAGCCCACTTGCTGTCCCCCGCCTTTGCAGCCCTTTGCTTACTAGCCCAGGCTTGTCTCTGCAGACAGGGGAGTCCCGTGAGGGTGTGGGCTCTTCCTCCTTCCTCTGGCTCAGAAGCAGGCAGGAATCAGCAGTTTCCTCCTGACAAGGCCCCCTCTGGGCAGTGGGAACCAGGACAGACTCTGCAAGGCGTTAACCCTTTCGTTTCCTCTCCTCTCTGTTTTTTTAAGTGCTTGAGGGAATTTTATTTATTCATTTAACAAACCTGTGGTGGGCAGCCTGCTGTGCTGACTGAAGGCCATTTCTTCTTCTTCTTTTTTTTTTTGGTTGTCAATCTGTATTTTTGTTTTATTATCTTTTAAATTTATTTTTAATTGGAGGATAATTGCTTTCAATACTGGGTTGTTGTCTGCTGTACAACAACGTGAATCAGATGCAAGTATACATATATACCCGCCCTCAGGAGCATCTCTCCCCACATCCAAGTCATCACGGAGCACTGGGCGGAGCTCCCTGGGTTATATAGCACCTTCTCACTGGCTGTCTATTTTACACATGGCAATGTATATATCTCAATGCTACTTTCTCAATTCATTGGGGCCATAGGTTATAGAATTTCAGGGCTGTAAAGAACTTTGGAAACTATTTGGCTCAACCTCCTCATTGTACAAAGGAAAAATAACAAGAAATGATTGGTTCTTTAATTAATATATAGCTGTCATTTATCAGATGCTGCTGCTGCTGCTGCTGCTAAGTCACTTCAGTCGTGTTCGACTCTGTGTGACCCTATAGGCAGCAGCCCACCAGGCTCCCCCGTCCCTGGGATTCTCCAGGCAAGAACACTGGAGTGGGTTGCCATTTCCTCCTCCAATGCAGGAAAGTGAAAAGTAAAAGTGAAGTCAGTCAGTCGTGTCTGACTCTTAGCGACCCCATGGACTGCAGCCCACCAGGCTCCTCCATCCATGGGATTTTCCAGGCAAGAGTACTGGAGTGGGGTGCCATTGCCTTCTCTGTATTAGATGCTATGTGCCAAGTATTGCACTAATACATACTTTTAATCCTCATAAAAACCATAAAAAGAGACTTGGTATTTCTATTGTTAAAATAAAAATACAACTCAGATCAGGTGCGTAACTTGCCCAAGGTCACACAAGTGGTAGGAATGACTTTTAAATACAAATCTGTTGGAATTCCAAGCCTGTGGCCTTAACTACTGTTCTATTTACCAAGAAACCGACAGTAGAAACAGAAACATAGTCTACATGTGATTTTTTTTTCTTGCTTTAAGAAGTGGCTTTTGGTCCCAGTAGCAGACACTCCCCCTTTATGGGGTTCAAAAGGCAGCCATATGGGTCACTTGGTGTCACATTGTTCCCCAGGCTGCAGATCTCGTGTCCATAGGACTTTGCACAGAAATCCATCTTAGAATTTGTCACACTGCATAACAGTTAACTAATAATGGCCAACCTAACACGCCAGGCATGGTGTTAATCTTGCCACATCTGATCATCCTGTGAAGTAGGCATTATGAGTCCCACTTCACAGATGATGATGTAGATACACTAAGCCACTTCTGAAGCCGGGAAGTAGCACAGATGGAATCTAAACTCTGATCCCAAACTCTTCGGCATCACATGACGCTGCTGGCTATTTTTTTGGAGAGTCACGACCATGTCTTTTTTATGTGTGCATTCCCAGTGCCCAGTACGGTGCTGGGCACTCGAGAGATCTTCGATACCCTCTTGCTGAATGGATGGACGGAAGGAGGGATGAAGGGAAGAACGGAGGGGTGGGTAGATGGATGACGTGACGGATGGATGGACAGACTGATGGATCATGGTGACCACCGAGATGGCGGCATTCTGATCCTCTCATAGGACAGGGCTCGCCACCAACTTCCTTGTCTCTGCCACCCTCAGGTCTGGACTCTGAACTCCCCTTCCTCTCCTTCTTTCCCTCTGCTGGGATGCCTGGTTCTTCTTCCCTAGTTTTCAACCTACCAGTTGCGCTTGACCCTCTTCCCTCTCTTCCAGCCTACATACCTGCCTGCCTCCTTTACCCCTTACCGTGGCCGGCAGGGCCCTGCGTGGACAGGATGTGGTTCCTGTTACCCCTGACCGGCCTCCTCTCTAGCCACAATTTCTGCCACATGCTGTGGTCCAGCTGCAGTGGTCTCCTCGCTCTTCCTCACATGCTCTGGACATGCCCGGCATTCTCTGTACTGCTGTTCCTGCCCACTCTCTCCAATGCTCTCCCCAGATACCCACACAGCTGGCTTTTCCTCATTCTTTGCTCAGATGCTGCTTTCTCAATGAACCAGTCCTCTTGGGTCCTGCCTCTCCCCATTCCCTGCTTTATTTTCTCTCTACAGCAACAGTCATCACTGGAGAGACTACCCGTTTTATGTATTTCTATGTCTTGCCTCACTAACGAAGTGAGTGAGGGGCTTTCCTTGGTGGCTAAGACGTTAAAGAATCTGCCTGCAGCACGGGAGACCCAGGTTCGATCCCTGGGTTGGGAAGATCCCCTGGAGGAGGGCATGGCAACCCACTCCAGTATTCTTGCCTGGAGAATCCCCATGGACAGAGGAGCCTGGCGGGCTGCAGTCCATGGGTTCGCAAAGAGTCGGACACGACTGAGCAAAAGTCATGGACACACACAAAAACTCCATGAGGGCAGTTCGTGATGTGGTAGGGTTCACAGCTGAAGCTGGCAACGCTTACAACAGTGGCTGGTGGGGTAGAGACACTGGATGAGATACATGCGGGATGATTCCGCAGGATCAACAAAGGTAGCTCAAGTGCATGAACCTGCCACCTCTCTCATTGCAGGCTGCGATGGTCTGGGTTGTCCAGTAGCAAAGTCCTGTCTGACTCTTTGCGACCCCATGGACGGTAGCCCCGCCAGGCTCCTCTGTCCATGGGGTTTTCCCGGCGAGAATACTGGAGCGGGTTGCCATTTCCTCCCGCAGGGGGTCTGGGGGCAGGCGTGTACTGAGCGGGGTGTGTGCCAGGGGCGTCCTCCTTACCGCCTTGGTGCACTGCACGTCCTTCCCCAGCAGCCAGTTGAGCTCCAGGTTGCCCTCGCCCTGGTAGCACGACTGCAGGCGCTCCTTGATCTGCAGGTTGATGGCGCGGATGGGGAAGGCGCAGAGGGCGGAGTCATCCGGCGGCTGGTGGTACTGCTTCTGCCCTTTGGAGAAGATGGCGAAGAGCACGTCGTCCTGGCTGCTGATGTTGAAGGCCCGCGCCAGCGCGTCCCCAGGCTTGGCGAGGTAGGCGGCCTGCAGGAGGCGGTATTCCACCCCGGCCCGCGTGCAGCCGAAGGGCAGGGACACGTAGGAGTGGAACTTGGGGTCGTCCTTGCAGAGCCGCACGATGCGCGAGGTGTAGAAGAGGTCCCCGGCCGAGTTGATGGCCACGCCTTCGGGCGTCTCGGGCTGGACCGTCAGGAAGTAGACGAAGCCCCCGCTGGCGAAGCCGTAGATGTAGAAGATGTCGAAGTGGGCCACCAGGGCCAGGGTGTCAGAGGGGATCTTGATGAGCGAGGAGACGAAGTCGCTGTGCAGCTCGTAGTCGAGCATGGCGGAGGACTCGGGGTCGCGCGGCAGCTTGCGGCTCGACAGCGTGGGGAAGTAGTCCTGCTTGCCGTCCACGGCCGTGCCGATGAAGAGCTTGCCGTCCTCGCCTTCGGAGCGCACGATCACCCCGTACATCGTGCCCGTCTTGTTGACGCTGGACAGGTAGTGCTCCTTCTTGTGGGACGGCTCCACCAGGATGAAGAGGTCGTCGAGCCGCAGCAGCTTGCACACGCCCTGGTACAGACTGCCGCAGGCCAGCAGCCGGTTCTCCGAGTAGTCGATGATGAGCAGCTTGTTGACGTTGTTGGTCAGCGTAAGCACCTCGCCGCAGGGCTGCACGATCAGCGGCGGGTAGCAGGACTTGTTGTCCTCCTCCGGGCCCGTCTTGTGAGCCACCTGGATGGTCAGGTTGCCCGTAAGCTTGTACACGCGGTTGATGGCGCCCACGTACACCGCCCCAGTCCCGCGGTGCACCGTCAGGTGGTTGAAGGTCCAGTCGCGGTTCTCCGAGTGGAAGGTGCTGAACTGGGGCACGCCGGCCGCCCGGGGCGCAAGCAGCACGCAGACGGCCGAGAGCAGGACCACAGGCCAGCCGTCCCCATCTGCCGCCCGCTGCCCAGGCCTCCTCTGTTCCATTCTGAGCCGGCCGAGGGCCAGGACACAGGGCCTCCGATCTCTCGCGAACTCCGCCTTCCCGGCCTGGCCCTCACATGGTTCTGCAAAACACAAGAGGCAGAGCGGTCAGACAGAAAACAAATCTTGCTTGACCCAGGTCCCAGCGCCTACTAGCTCTGTGAGCCTCTTCCTTCTGTATTTGGGTTTTTCTATTTTTAACAAACATTCTCCCTCTTCCGGATGTTCAGGGAATCCTATTATCTATTTTGGTCTCCAGCTTTGACACTATAAAATGTTTTTTTTTTTTTTAAACTTTACAAAGCATCTCTATTTCTGTCCTCTTCAGAGATCGTTTTTACCTCTCAGAGAGGTTAACAGACTGAGTCCCCGCAGCCAGTGGATCCCAGTGTGAGGACTAAGGCCAGTCTTCCCACTCAGTTGCCAGGTTCCTCCTGCTTGCTCCCAGTCCAGTGGAAAATGCTCCAGCCTGTGAAACACCCGTGGTTAGGGAGGCCCTCTCCCAGGCTCTCCCTTCCGAATCTGGTGTCACAAATAAAATTCCTTCTTATTTCAGCCGTCCACCCCCTCGCACCACTGGTTTCCTCTTTCACGCTCCGTCCCCCACAGGGAAGGAAGGAGGGGAGCTGGTCATCTAACATTGCCTCTCACCGCCCTTCAGTCTGGTCCTCTCTAGAGAGAATCCCGCAGTGTTAGCAGGGAAAACTTGTTCGGAGAGTGAGCTAGGCCCGGGGCCCCCACGGGTGCTATTCAGGACCCTGAAGAGTCCCCGGGAAAAGGGCAGACAACCACCCACCCCTCCTCTTTGAGTCAGGAGGACGTCAGCCACTGCTTCCCCGGAAAGCATGGACCCTGTTGCCTCCTTTGCAGGCTGAGTCCAGCGGGGAGCCGGCCACCTTACTCACGGGGACTGGCTGGCTGAGTCCAGCCTTACCCACCCGGGCGAGAGTTCTGGGTTTGGGAGACACGGGCAGGAGCAAAGGGAGGTGAGTTGAAGGTCAGTCTCATGGCAGCCACTGCTGGAGCCCCATGATGGCTTAAGGCTCCACACGGTCAACCTCAGGCTGCCCGCCCCCGCCGGTGAGTCCCCTGCCCTGACTTCCCTGCTCCCTCCCTGCCCTCCCAAGCCCCAGGTTCTACAGCTTTTCCTACTATTCCAGGGAAGCTTGCCCAGAGGGGCAAGGTGGGGCTCCCGCAGACCTTCAGAGAGTGGTGGGCAGGGGGTAGACGGTGGAGCCTTCCCATTGCTCTGCCTGCTCCTGACTTTTATGGGGGAGGCGGGGACAGTGGTGGCTTTAGCAGAGAAATCTTTTCTCCCGGCTGGACAGACTGTCCGGCAACCTTCTCGGACAAGTCCAGACAGAAGTTGGGGCAATGAGGCAGCAGGAGTGAAAAGGCTCACGCCCAGGATGGAGCACGTGCTCCAAGGCAGCCTAGGAGAGTCCAATTCAGTTCAGGTCAGTGGCTCAGTCATGTCCGTCACTTTGTGACCCCATGGTCTGCAGCGTGCCAGGCCTCTGAGTTTACTCAAACTCACGTCCATTGAGTTGGTGATGCCATCCAACCATCCCATCCTCTGTTGTCCCCTTCTCCTCCCACTTTCAATCTTTCCCAGCATCAGGGTCCTGGGTCCCTTTATTTATCCCCCACCGGGCTACACGGGGCTGGAATTGGGGATCGAATAGATGGCCCCTGCGGGATCCACGTGCTCTCTGCTCCGTGTTTTTCAAAACTCCCCCTGTCCTCCACAACTGTGCCTCCCACACCTGACAGCCCCCATGGTGCCAGAGGCGGGCCCCACCTGACTGCTCGCCTCCAAGGAGGCTGCACTGGGGTGCTCTTCTGGGGTGATTCATCAGGCCCCGGGCTTCCTTGGAAAGAGGAAGGCGCAGCGGCATGAGGCCTGGGCTGACCTCAGGAGCTCTGACACAGCCCTTCCGGCCCCATGCGCTCACCGGCAAAGCCTCCCCGACGGACTGAGCTTTCGGTTTGAAAATCGGAGGTTATTTTTAGCTATGTCCTGGGGCCGGTAGCCGGACATGAATTCCTCAAGAGGAGCTGCAGAAAGGAAATAACAGAATCCTCATATTCTCCATCTGGGTAGGGAGCGGCAGGAGGCAGGGCTGTGCGCGCCCCTTCTCTGGGCGGGAGAGCTCCTTTGCCTACAGTTGGAGGGTAGTGCGTCTCCCTCCGCCTCCCGCCGTGAGGATATAGTTGCCATCATGATGTACTTGGGGTTTGGCCTTTTGGGCAGGGCTCTCTGAGACACTCTGGCATTGAGTACGCGGGCAGAGAACCCCTGCCTGCCCCACAACATACATGCACAGACATGCTTAGCCCATGGGGGGGCGGGGACGGTCCCAGGAGCAGAGGTGACACCAGAGGACACCAAGTGAGGTTAAGATGAACTGTCTCACCGCCCTGCCAGGCATCCTCCAGAGACACAGTTTGAAGAGTGAGTGGCTTCTATTGTCAGGCAGAATCTGGGAAGAAATTTGGGACCTTGGGCAAGTCCAGTCTCATCCTCCTTTCTGGGAGGATGGGATAATGACGGTACCGACCCCTCGGGTTGTCATCCGAGTAAATGAGATAATGCGGGGAACGCCTCTTAGCATGGGAGCTGGCACTCAGTGAACGCTTAACTCATACTAGTTATTATTATCATTGAAGCCTCCCCAAGAGACAGCACTTTAGGAATCCTGCCAGACCTCCTGACTTCTCTTTTCGCTCATATTCTTCCTTTCCATGGGAATGAACACTGCGGGCAGCCCATTGAGCCCCAGCCCTCCCTGGCCTGGTGAAGGTGTGCATCAGAGAAAAGAGAATAGATTGAAGGTGATCATCTCCAGCACACTACTGCACAAGTCCCAGCACGGCTCTCTGCAGCCTGCAGGGAGCCTGGTAGAGGTACAGGATCCGAAGAGTTGAAGTGTGAGTGGGAAAACTGGCCTGGTGTCCAGAAGGCATGGAGCCCTGGGGCAGGGGGCAGAGTGGGGAACTCAGAGAGACCTGCGTTCAAATCCTGCCTGTGTCACCATGAGGTGTGTGGCTTTAGGCTGCTCCAGCGTCAACCCGAGCCTATTTCTTGACCAATAAAGGATGTTATTTGATCTTAAAGAATGCTATTAAAACAAAGGATGTCATAAGCAGTTGGTAAGATTTCTTCCTTCAGACAAAATGGTATCTTGAGACTTGCTTCTTTCAGTTTCTAGAGTCAATAATTGCAATAACAGCTGAGGTCCTTCTGTCCTGCCTGGCAGGGCTGGTTAAATCTAGAGGTCTCAACAGACCAGTAATTGTACTGTTTTCCCCTTCCCTCTCAATCAGCATCTACTCTGGGACAGACTGCTCCTGGGGACCAGCCACACAGATTCCTTTCACGGGGCTCAAGCGTGGTCCACGTGGGAGACGCAGGCACTGGGGCGTCAGGGTCAAGAGGAGACCGGGTCCCCTGCGGTGCAGGGGCGGAGGGACGCTTGCATCCCACCTTGGAATTCACAAGGACAAACTGGCTTCAAGAGTGAATCGAGAGCTTTCAATGCCAAGGCTGACGTTACCAGGTAGCTCTTCCAAAGAAGGGTCTGGTTGGCAAGGTCTGGTCTGGTTGGTCCTGTCTGAGTTCAGGGTAAGGGAGAAGGGTACCCACCTCTGTGCCTCTGATGAGATGCCTCTGATGGAGAGACTCATACGCTCTGGATTTAGGTGCTTGGATTCAAACAGAGGCAACAGCTGTGTAAACTTGGTCAAGGTACATAGCTGTTCTCTGATGCTGTCTCACTAGACGTAACGAGATTGGCACTAGCATCTACCTCATAGGGTTATGACGGTGAAGTCATTTAATACACATAAAGCGCTTAGAACAATGCTTGGCCCATCGTAAACGTTCGAGATACCTTAGCCTTTATCAGTAGTAATCTATTTGTCAACATTCCCAGCTTTTCATCTCCGTCCATCCCACAGTCTGTCTTAGAATACATTTTCCACCCTTAATTTGGTAGAAGCCAGTGAACACATGCATATGGTTTTGTAGATCTAGCATTTCCTCCTCACCCCAAGTGTCACCCCCGGGGATTTTCTCCATGATGCCTCCTTCCGGTCCCTCTTCCTCTCTCTGTCTAGTTTGTGAAGTCGCTGTGCCGCATGCATTCTCGAGAGCCACACCTGCTGAGTGGCTGTTCTCCTACCAGCTTCCCTCTCCCCCATCCCAGGTCTCAGGTGAGGACGCGCCGCCCTGGGATGCCAGCTCTACCCACAAAGCACTCAGCGCACTGATGCCAAGGGGAGGCCACACTTGCCTCTTTGGGAAGCAAGAGTCACTAAATATTCCATTTGGAGGGCCTGGTGACACCATCTCCCCGATGAGGGCTCAGGAAGCAGGTGTTGATGACAGCTAGAGAAGGCATCTAATACCTTCCCGATCAGATGCTGCGGGCACCAGGGGCAGAGCAGGGACGAGACGACAATCACGCATTTCCAGCTCAGCTCAGTGAAGGATTCTCTCCCCACAACCCGTTCTGTTGCCTCTTTCAGGATATCTGGGAGCACAAGCCTCTCTGCTTGTTGGCCCCCCTTATTGCAAAAGGAAAGAAGAGGAGGCAGGAAGAGGAGTTAGCGTCGGAATACAATTTTGCTAAACTGAGTGAAAGTTCTTGGTGCTTGAGCCCCCGCCCTTGGGCCCATCCGCAGCTCCTCCATCGCTCTGTCATTGGCACTGCTGGCATCATCACACCCAGGCTATGATACGTTTCATCACGATAACAGTAAAGGTGTCTATTATTATAACTGCACCAACTAGGCGGCTCACACAGCCAGGATCCTGAGAAGCCAGAATCCACACAGTAAGTATGAGGACGGGGGCTGTGCGCTACTTACAACAGGCAAGACGTGGAAGCAACGACAGTGTCCATCCACAGAGGAATGGATCAAGAAGCTACGGTACGCATATACAATGGAATATTACCCAGTCATAAAAAAACGGAAATACTGCCATTCGCAGCAACATGGGTGGACCTAGAGAATATCATACTAATTAAGACAGAGGAAGACAAATATTATAGTGATATCACATATGTGGATTCTAAAAAATAATACAAATGAACCCATATACAAAACAGATACCAACTCAGACATAGAAAGCAAATTTATGGCTACTAAAGGGAAAAAGAACGGGGGCAGGGATAATTTAGGGGTATAGGATTAACAGATACTACAATATATAAAATAGGATTTACTTTAAAACAGAGGGTGCAATATTCAATATCTTATAATAACCTATAATGGAAAAGAATCTGAAAAAATATATATATAGCTGAATCACTTTGCTGTACACCTGAAACTAACACAACATCAGCTATAATAAAATCAACTATACATCAATAAAACAAAACGGACAGGGAAGCCTGGTGTGCTGCAGTCCACGGGGTCACAAAGCGTTGGACACGATTGAGAGACTGAACAGAAAACAAACAGAAAACGAGGCCTGTGAAGTCAGAGGAGTCAGCAGCTGTTCCTGGGCTTCACCCAAAGCCCTTTCCTCTCCATGTCGGGGAGAAGCCCGTTCTCTCCTCAGCTGCCCCTCCTAACAAGTGGCGCCTTTAAAGCAGGGATTCCAGGCCAGCGCTGAAGGCGACTCTAAGATGACTCCAACCCACTTCTCTTTTTTCAAATGAAGAAGCCAAAACACATGGAAAGGAAACAAATCGTCAAAGGTGAGTCAGCGTGACTTGCAGGCAGGTGCCAGCAGAACCCAGACCTTGTGACCAAAGCCCCATTGCTTCCTCTGCTGTGGGCGAAGCAGTCCCAAGGGTCAGTTACGTTAAGACTCGACGCTGCCCTGTTTGGGGGGCGCAGAAGATGCCTTTTGATGGTGGAGGCCCAGTGACGGCGGAAGTGGGCCTGGCACTGGGCCTGGACAGGGAGGTGATAATGCAGGGCAGACTCAAGGGGTGCAGATTAAGGGGCAGGGAAGAAAAGGGACACAAGGCTCCCCTCTGTGTCAGGGAAGTGACCTCCTCCAGGCCCAGGCAGGCCCAGGCGGTCATCACGCATGAGAAGGGCGCCTCTTCTGTGACTGGTCTTCCCAGTGGTCATGTGTGGACGTGAGAGTTGGACTGTGAAGAAAGCTGAGCGCCGAAGAATTGATGCTTTTGAACTGTGGTGCTGGAGAAGACTCTTGAGTGCCCCTTGGACTGCAAGGAGATCCAACCAGTCCATTCTGAAGGAGATCAGTCCTGGGTGTTCATTGGAAGGAATGATGCTGAAGCTGTAACTCCAATACTTTGGCTACCTGATGCGAAGAGCTGACTCATTTGAAAAGACCCTGATGCTGGGAAAGATTGAGGGCAGGAGGAGAAGGGAACGACAGAGGATGAGCCGGTTGGATGGCATCACCAACTCGATAGACATGGGTTTGGGTGAGCTCTGGGAGTTGGTGATAGATGGGGAGGCCTGGCGTGCTGTGGTTCACGGGGTCGCAGGGAGTCGGACACGACTGAGCGACTGAACTGACTGAACTATGACTGGGGAGCTACCACAGCATCCCGTACCATCTTCCTCGGGCTTGCAGACAACCTCATAGACAGGACACGTGTCCCAGCACAGGCCGTGTCTTTCTTTTTCTCAAAGAGTCAGAAATAGAGCAGAAGGGACAGGAGTGAGCTATCCAGCGGGCATCCTATCCAGAGAGGATCCCGGGGCATCCTGCCAAGGAAATTATGGAATTTTCTGACAGTGAGTTTTCCTGACAGCTGTTGAGGAATACGCTTACCCAGAGGCAGGGGACTGGTTCCAATGACCCGAGAAAGCAGCCTTTCTGGTAGGATTTCTATGAATCAAAATCTACGAGAGTAAAATGTTCTCACAGCAAAATTCGGGGGGCCCCGCCTTGCCTCCCGTGGATGGACTGCCCCGAAGGACCCACACGCATGTCATCTGCATGGCTGTACATGCCAGGACTCCAAGTGTCATTCTGTCGAACAGCGACCTCCGCGGTAGTCCAGGCACGCTGGGTAGCACAAGGTGAGCGCCAGGGCGTGCGCAGAGGCCCAGGGTGACGCCGACAGCTGAAAGGCCTCAATTAGAGTGAAAGGAGTTATCTGGTATTTAAATAATTATTAGATGGAAGGAGTAATCATGGGTTTGAGCTGATTTTTTCCCCCACTGTCACCCTGATGGCGTCTATAATATTATTATTCAAATGCCCATGATTCTCATTGAGAAGAGACCAGGAGAGAAAGTGGGGGGAGGGGGAGGGGGGCAGGGAGGGGGTGGGGGAGAGACTCATTTAATCTCCATGTGACGGGGCTGCAGGAGGTACGATTAGTCTTTTTCTTATTTCAGCTGTCACTCAGGCACAGACACCCGAGATTGTTATTAGTGTATTTCATGCACGCGATTTAAAGGGAAAAGGGGAGGGGGTGGGGTGGGGAGAGGCAGAATTTCCTACAGAAAATAACAGGACCAAAGGAACAATTTAGATGTCACTGCTGCACCAGCTGCGTTTGCATCATTAATCGAATGTCATTTTCCCCCCCCCCCAGACTCTGGGCTGTTCTGTGAAGCTAAGTGGCTACACCTTGCCCCAGAGCGAGAGAGAGGAGGCGAGGGGAGACGGAGGAGGAAAACGGGCCTCTGTCTATGTGGCCTCTGGGCCTCTTTTCTGAGAAAGTGAAATAGACGACATTGTGTTCCCCAGCCCCGACCCCGCAGTATGTCAAGGCAACTTTCAGTAGCATCTGGAAGTTGCTCCTCTCACTGTGCGAAGGGAGATACCCTGCTTATCCTTCACGCCATTCTTTTCCACAGGTGGATAAATCCAATCCAGTTTCAAATAATCAAGGAGTAAATGAAGGAAATGTGGGGGCGTCCCTAACACTGATCAGCAGTTAGGGAAGCACCCAGATTCCAGATGGTGAGGGGGCCAGGCGGATGCCTTGCATCCCCCATGAGTGCATGGCAGGGGCGGGTTTTCCGCCCCCAGATGGCACCGTGGGCAAGGCAGGGGCAGGGGAGGTTCAGGGCTGGGCCCTGGCTTGAAAGGCAGGTGTCTCAGGTGCCTCTGCTGACACGCACCCCCAGATTCATACGGCAAAGTCTTAAGCCTCACGACCTCAGAGCAGGACTGCGTTTGTTGTCAGGGTCTTTACAGAGGTAACTGAATTAAAATTAGATAATTAGGGTGGTGTGTGTGTATTATAAGTCACTTCAGTCATGTCCAAGTCTTTGCAACTGCATGGACTGTAGCCCGCCAGGCCCCTCTGTCCACCGGATTCTCTAGGCCAAGAATACTGGAGTGGGTGGCCATGCCTTTCTCCAGGGGACCTTCCTGATCCAGGGATCGAACCCACATCTCTTATGTCTCAATGTACTGGTGTCCTTACAAAAAGGGGGCTTTCGGGCACAGAAACAGATAGGCTTTGAGGGAAGACATGTGAACAGACACAGGGAGATGACGGCCACCTGCAAGCCAAGGAGAGAGTCCGGGACAGCGCCCTCCCTCACAGCCCTGCCCGCACCCTCACTCCAGGCCTCCAGGAGGCCGTTAACCCCCAGTGTCTAAGCCACCCGGGGTGGTGCTCAGCCACAGCACTCCTCGCAAACTCCTGAAGCCAGGAGGAGCGACCCACTCCACCGGCTGGGCTTGCGACCTGCTCCTTGAAAGAAAAGGGTGTCTGTGGCGAGGGGGGTGGGTGGAAACCACCACGGGGCCAACTCTCCTGGAGATGGAGGCCCCTTCGGGTTTCTGTGAGAACCAAGGGTGGCGAGACGAGCTTCCCTTCTCACCCAGGCAAACACAGGGCCCCTGAGCCCACTTTGGCCCCGGCGGGTGTAGTACCTCTCACCTCTCTCGTTGCTCCTGCAGAGAGTTCCGGTCCATCTCGCCTCCCCCACCCTCTTCTGCTCCGGCCCAGAAGAGTCCACGTGTCGCCTGCCCACCCTAAGAACACTTGGGGATACTCTGTGGCCCCCTGGGAGCCACATTGCTCTATTCCCACCACAGATCCTCCTCTGGCCTGTCCTCTGGGGAGCCCTGCCTCTTCACCCCGGGGAGGGTTTTCTGTTGTTGTTTTTAATTTCTCCCAGTTCTCCCAGTGGGCTCTCCTTGAGCCCTGGAAACTGCACCAGTTCTCCCAGCACCTTAGCAAAACACGCCATGTTTCTCCTCTCCACTCACAGGCTATCAAAGTTTGGAATTGTCTCCCTGCATTATGAAGGGGTTCCAAAGACAGGCGCTGATTTGAAGGGCTGCAGCAGGGAGGGGCTGGGCTCCTTTCTGGGGCACTGGCTGGGCTGGCTCCGCCAAGTCAAAACAAGATTCATTACCCCGGGGGCGGGAGCAGGGAGATACACCGCCTGACCCTGCAGACCTGCCCCATATGTCACGGGCCTGTCAGAGCTCTCCCAGAATTCCCTTTATTATCTAAAGGTCGCCCCCCGGGCAGCGCGGAGAGGGGCCCACGGTATAAACCAAACTACAAGAACCATCAATTTCAAGCAGCTGCCAGCCCGCCACCCCTCCCTGTCCCCCTTCCGTGGGCTCTGCCCTCTTCAACCCCCTCTGGGGGATGGTGCGGCCCGGCCTGGCCGTGACCACCTCACCCCCGGGGCAGAAAGAATTTCGGTGACTTAGCGGGGCACTGAGCCTCCAAGCTGAGCTCTGGGAGTGTGCCTGCCCTCTGCATTATGGGGCCCCTAGAAAGGTTACCCCACTGGTCCCCGGACTCCAGCCGGACTGTACCCAAACCACCCCAGTGGTGGGGTTGTTCTGTGGGTAGGCCTTTTGAAATCAAAGGACAGGAAGAGGCATTTTCAAGCCCCTTCCCAAGTCTGGCAAAGGAATAAAAGTGGGAATTTAGCTTTGCTAAGTCAAATCCAAATTCATGTTTGAAGACCTCATAATTGAAGGGCCGTGACTAGTAGGACGATAAAAATTTCCATGATGGCAAAAATAATAAAGAGGAGCAGCTATCATTATTATTATTTATTAACCATCTGCTATGTGGCACACTGCTAGATTCTTGGCAAACGAATGGGTAATTTTGTGATTATTTTGCAAGATAGGTATTATTCTCCCCATTTCACAGATGACAAAAATGGAATCTTCTCAGGAGGGTTGAGTAACTAGCATCATTCTGCTAGGAAGCAGAACTTACTGACACCCATGCTTTCCCCACCCTTTTACATCACTGAGATATTTACAAATTATTTTTCAACCAAACTCTCTTGTCCCTGGTCTCGGAAGACTCGCGAGAATGTTAAACAAGACTTGGCAAGTACTTTAAAGGTCAAGCCTTGAGGTTCCCATTTTATCTGGGTAAGGGAGCAGGGCTGAGGGTGGAGCGGCCAGGACTGAGTTATCTGATACAAGGTGGAGTCCAGAGGTGCTTTGTGACAAAAGGTTTGCTGGCTGGCAGTCACCTTTCAGAGAAATTCCAAAAGATCTTTCCGAGAGGCCTGGCAGGGCGTCTCCTGCCTTCTCACCCATGCTTACTGTACAAGGGAGAGCTAGGAACTCCGAGACAGAAACAGGACAAGAGAGCAGAACACAGGGCAGAGGGGCCCCACTAAGGGCTTAGATCCTAATCAGGTACAGTTACTCCACATGATGGCATATTATGCTCCGTTACCTGCCATATTTTCAGAGAATAGTGACACATGTCCAGTTCTCAGCAGTGAGGGGTGAGGTGTTGGAGGAGGCAAAAGAGCGAAGAAAGTGAAAAAACAAAGCCCTAGACATTCATCTCAACTTAGACAGGGGACTGGCCCTACACGACACTTACTCTCTGGGAAGCGGTCCTGCCTTTCTCCTCTTGAAGAAGAATTTTAGCAGCTCCCAGGAGACCCTGGATGCACTTGCTGTTTCTCTTGCAGACCTTCCTGCTTTCTGCCCCATGGCAGCCACTAAGAGGCTCCAGGGACCAGGGGAGCTCCCCATCACTGCTTCCTTGTCTTTGTCAGGGAAAGTGGCCATTAATGCCAGATCAAGGTGCATTTTTTTTTTAATGTGGTTTCCAGAAGCTGGGGTTCCCAAAGTTCAAAAGAGTGGTCCTCTTCACCAGCAACCCTGCACTGCCACCCTGAAAATGTGCATGTAAGACAGTCACCATCCAGGCTTCCCACCCTGATGGACGCCCCCGGCTATGGTGAAAGCCACCAGCATCAAAGATTGAGCCGAAGATTTCCTGCAAGGTGTGCCTTGTCCTGCTTCATTTCTCGTGCGTCAGAAGACTACCGTTGACTGACTTTGCCAGGCATATGGCCAAAGTATGACATCCACCCATGGAAACACCCTCCTGGGTTCCCTGCTGTTGCCCAGACAGACCTGGGACTGCTAAGTGCACAAGTTCAAGTTCTCCCAAGCTGGCTCTTCTGTCTTTCTCTGGCTCTCCTTCCTGCCTCTTCCAGAGTGACTCCACTCCTAACAAACTTGTTCATTTGCCGAGTCCCCAAAAGACCTCGCACAGTTTTATCTCTGGAATGCCCATCTCCACTTTCTTCTTGGCGTCTCCAAACCCTGCCCATCCTTCAGAATTTCAGGAAGCCTCTAGACGCTCACCTGTCTCTTCTCCAAAGTCAATTAGAAATTGCTGTTTCTAGCAAACATTGCACTGTAGTGTCTGCCCTCTTTTCCATGTGACTATGTCCTACCTTCCCATTGAAGTAGAGGTCTTTGACATCTGTGCAGGGTTAGCATGAGGCCTTTGACTCAACACTGCACTCAGTCTCAGAGAAGGCGATGGCACCCCACTCCAGTACTCTTGCCTGGAAAATCCCATGGGTGGAGGAGACTGGTGGGCTGCAGTCCTTGGGGTCGCGAAGAGTCGGACACGACTGAAGCGACTTAGCAGCAGTAGCAGCACTCAGTCTGACTTGTGGAGAGCAGGGCAAAGGGGAGGGGATTGCATATATGCTTCTCTCACCCCCTAGGCTGCTCTAAGCCGTGGTGGAACTAACACACTTGGCTCAAATATTTGTCATAATCGGTCACTGGGCAGCAGTGAAGAAGAGAGTGAACCACTTGGGAAGGATCCTGGCTGCTGTTCATCTTGGGCCCACTGGGTGATTAGCAAATGTCATTAGCTGGATGGATAAGGTGGGGAAAAGGATGGAGCAGAGTGGGAAGATGCCAGCTCTCCTTTGAAGAATGCCCCCTACAGACAGGGCTGGTGCAGGAAAAGCCTTGGCAAGAGAGTGCCAAAGCCATGAATCATATACTACCATTGATCACATTAAAAAATACACACTCGTAAGTGGCCAGCAGATAGCATAAAGTGATCAGGAGCAGAGGGGGTGGGGTGAGACTCCCCCCCGGAAGGTTTCAGAGGAGGACTCTTCTATGAGGAAGTCAAACTCACTGTGACACATGGCAGCAGACACAGAGGGAAGGCTGTGGGTTTTGGAGGTAGGATGTGAGTGCATGCTAAGTCACTTCGTGTCTGACTCTTTGTGACCCCATGGATTGTAGCCCACCAGGCTCCTCTGTCCATGGGGTTCTCCAGGCAAGAATACTGGAGTGGGTTGCCATGCCCTCCTCCAGGGGATCTTCCCAAACCAGGGATCGAACCTTCGGTTCCTGGAGCTCCTACATTAGCCAGCAGATTCTTTATGGCTAAGCCACCCAGGAAGCCCTTTGGAAGTAGACCTGGGTGCAAGTCTTGCTCTACCACTTACTAGTTCAGTGACCTTGAACACATTATTTAATGTTTTGGAGTCTGACTTTCCTCAACTGTAAAAGGATACCTCACAGGGTTGTGGTGAGAGTCCATGAGAAAACAGACGAGGTGTTTTGCAAACACTACAGTTTTGAATAAACACCAATTACTCTTGTTTCTGTTTTTGGAGAAACACTTGCAAGGGCATCATCTCCTTGGCAACAATGGCTGCCCTGGGTGGTGGCGACGACAAGGAAGCCTTGGCTTCTTGTGCGTGGAGCTTGGGGACCCAGGCCTCTGGGGAGGACTGGTAGCCATCACTCCAGTCCCTTGGGCTCCACACTGTCCTGGGCCTCACCCCCTCCTCTCAGGGTCCTGAGAGAGATTTAAGGGCCCCTTTTGGGCTCTGGATGATTCACCCAGGTGCCCCTGGCAGGAAAGAAGGAAAGGGGAAGAGAGGACAGCTGGTCTACAGGAGGAGGGAGAGATGCTGAGAGCTGCTTGCCCGGGCTGATCTCCACAGTCTGGGGGGGCTCTTCCCATGCTTGGGGTCTGGTCAGCACAATGGATGGAACTCCCCTCCAGTACCTTCTCCGCCTCTCCTTCTTTCCCAGGCTTTTCTGAACCAACAGCCTGCCTTTGAATAAAAAGCTATAACTCCTTTTTATGAGGAAGCTTCTTAAGCAGGCTGTGTCCCCACCCTGTCCCTCCCCACCTTCAGCTTCTATTATTTTTCTCTCTTTGTCTGAGGCTCTGAGCTCTTGGCAGAAAAGATCCAGAGCTGTCAAGCAGCTTCTGTTAAGTAACAGGCGCACTCAGGCTCACACGGAGCAGGGGAACCGTGGTGGCACTGGATAAAGGAGACACGTGGACACGGCGGGGCCAGGGGCACTCTGGGCAGAGATGTGCCCACTTACGGGGCTTGTCTGTGCCAGAACGCACTCGGTCTGGAGGACCCTGAGCACCTGGGTGAGCGGGGAGGAGAGAAGAGGCTTTTGAGGCCCTACAGTGGTGAGCGAAAGGGAAGGGCACAGTTATGGGAGACGCCGGACACGGCAGGGAGAAAAATGTGCCGGAGGGGAGAGAGGGAAACACAGGCCGGGGCAGCACGGGGCCACCTGGGCCGGAGATGAGAGGGCTTTTCCAGGGAGGATCTGGCCCCCGATGATGAATGGGGTGTGAGAGAGGAGCCTGGAAAAGGGTAAACAGCCAGGAGGGAAGCGAGAGGGAGGGAGGCGGGAGGAGAAAGAATGTTGAGGTCAAAGAGCAAAGAAAACGCTCCTGGGGTGATTAATTCAAGATCTAGCAGGCGGCCTGTCAGGAGCCACATGTGCTCAGGACAAGCGAGGCCCCGCCTCCCCGGCCATGGCCCCGCCTCCTCGCGGCCACGCCTCCCGCCCGAGGCCCCGCCTCCCCGCCTGAGGCCCCGCCCAGGTGCGCGCAAATCTCTTTTCCCCAGACCCACTCCACACTCTCTGGCAAACCTTCCTTTCCATTTGTCCTGAGTCTCCAAGGGACCCCACTGTAGTGTAAACTAGCATTTGTGTAGCGATCTTATAGCTAACTATAATAAGAATTTCACCTACACTGAGTGCCAAAGAATTGATGCTTTCGAATTCTGGTACTGGAGAAGGCTCTTGAGAGTCCCTTGGACTGCAAGGAGATCAAACCAGTCAATCCTAAAGGAAATCAACCCTGAATTTTCAATGGAAGGACTGATGCTGAAGCTGAAGTTCCAGTACTTTGGCTGATGGGAAGAGCTGACTTATTAGAAAAGACCCTGATTCTGGGAAAGACTGAAGGCGGGAGAAGAAGGGGGTGACAGAGGACAGGTGGTTAGATGGCACCACCGGCTCAATGGACATGAGTTTGAGCAAGCTCCAGGAGATAGTGAAGGACAGGGAATCATGGGGTTGCAAAAAGTTGGACACAACTGAGTGACTGAACAACAGCATCCCGTTAATGCACTGCTCATGCAAGCCTGTGAAGGAGAGAGGAGCATCAGCATAACCACTTCACAGACATAGGCAGACTTGAGGTGAAATATTTTGGAGAAAGCACTGATTTGGAAGTGGGCCTTGGACGTGATCCTGGAGTTACATCCCTCTCTCTGCTGCTCTGCTGCGGGGAGTGAGTGATACCAGCAAGGACAGACCCCCGACTCTGGAGGTCAGTCTCCCTGCACCAGGCAGGCTCTGGCCACACCCAGCATACATGGTCACCACTCTTCCGGAATGGGGGTGCAGTGTAAGGAGCTTAAGTCAGACTTGCATTCTTGGAGACACCCTGTGAGAAAAGAAGAGGCCTGGCTAGGAGCCCTCCACCCAATGCCCCTTGGCTCCTGTCCAGCCCTGGGGAGGGGCTGAGGACTGGAGATGGCTCACGGGCTAACGCAGGTGTGGCAGGTGAAAAGAATCCAGAAACAGGGCTTTGCAGGCAGAGAGGCTGGGGTGCCAAAGTCCCCTCCCCACCTGACCTGCTCTTATCTGTGGGGAAGAAAACCTATACTTGCCACCTTCCCTTCTAAGACCCTTGCTTCCACGGTCCCAGCAGCTGGCCCGAGATCGCAGGCAGCCCCTACCTGCCTCTGATTGCCCTGTCTTCTCCAGCTCTCTATCCCGGCTCCGCGGGCTCTGAGTCCCAGCCCTGGCAGATCACTGATTAATTCAGGGCTGTTTAATAACCCTTCTATTTCGATGAAACAAGCTGTCTCGTTTTCTTTATTTTTAACACCGACTTTCGTTTCTTTGCTAAGCATCTTACTGTCATTTAAATTTCTCTGTCTCCAACCAAGCTGATAATAGACTGGAGTGAGCAGCTGCTTCCATCCTGTTTATGACAGTGATTAGAAGTTAGAGCTGTGCAGGCAGAGAGCTGACCATGTACGCGGCTCTGCCCCTGCTTGTAGACAGAGGGCTCACTTGGACACGATTAGGACAATTCTGGCTCCAGGAGAGGCCAGGGCTTATCCCAGTCCTCCAGCCTTCCTGGCACCCTGCTCTGAGGGGAGTCATGGGGTGGGGGCGAAGGTGTGAGAACCGGCTCTGTTTACTGTGGAATTTAGGCCAGCAGCTGCCGGTCATTCTCAAGGGCCTGATACCCAACCTCACTTCTCAAAGGAGCCTTTTCCTGCATTGAATTCCCCGAGCAGCAAACATAAAGACCCATGGTGAGAGCGCTGGGGTGTGGGTGAGGACTTTGGTCATCACCTCTTCCACCTTCCTGCTTCACAGGAGACCTGGTCATTACCTTCCAGCCTCTGCTTGAATCCCCCACGTGGATGCAGAGTTCCTTCCCTCCCTGGATCATATGACTGGCTGATTTCTCTCTCCTGTGTTCCCACAACACTTAATTTGTATGACCATTATTTGCGTGTGTTCCCATTTCCCTTGCCACACAGGGAGCTCCTCAAGAGCCAGGACAGCGCCTTGCCTCCCTCACATGATACCCGCCACATAGCAGGTATTCGATAAACATTTGTACAAAGTTAATTACGTTGTGCCAACTTCAGCCTCCTTACAAGTAATGCAAAAAAGAAACCAAAAAACCCAAAACCTTTCTTCTGCCTGGGCAGGCTCCTGGGGAGGTGGCCTGTCTGTCCCTACCTGGACAGGTGTTCTCCGCTTCCTGTCCTCAGGCCAGAGGCCACTGCTTCCTCAGAAGACAGGGCCTTGCTTGTCCCTCCAGGCCCAGAGTGACTACACGGCTGGTGGAAGCCTTGGCCCAGGAGGCTGGGGCTTGTGGCCGGAGTCAGTCAGGTGGCCTGGGCCAGGTCCGCTGGATCCCAGCCCTGCCTCCTGTGGCCTTCGGGCCCACCATGGCTGCCTGAGAAAGCTCGCAGGTGTGAGCTGGGCAAACCCGGCCGGCCCTGGCTCCCACCTCCCGTTCCGGCAGTCTCCCAGCCAGCTCCGTTTGCAGACAGCTGCTCAGGTCATTGTCTCAGCCTCTCCAAGCTGTGAATGCCGAGTCTATAGAGACCGCCACGCAAACAGGGCCCACACTGCCTCTGGGGAGGGAGGGGAGAGCTAGGCTTTGCCAGGGCCATTGACTCTGCAAATAGCAAGGCCTGCTGTGGATGGGGGAAAGCTTGTTGGAGTCTTTAATGGGGGGGAGCGGTTTCTCCACACACTGCCCTGTGCCATGGAGAAGCGTGGGGGTGCCCGAGGGCTGGCAGACTGGCAGGGCAGGGGAGAGGTCCGGCCTCAGGGACACCTGCTCAAACCCAAGAAAGAGAGTCAGAGACGTGGCGGGGCTCAGGGTCGAGGCATGAGAGGCTGGAAAGAGAAATTCTCACACAGGCAGGTGGAGACGGTGTGCTGGGCTTGGCTGGGGCAGACGGACCTCCTCATTCTCTCCACAGCTCGACTCACCGGGCTGGATGACAGTCCACTCCCCCAGGTTGGGCTCAGCTTCTGCATCTATTGTGTGGACCGGGGAAAAGTTGCTATCAAACACTCAGAGACGTTTCTCAAGTGTTCTATGTATAACACCTATTCTCTTGCAGTGCAAACAGTTTTCTTCATAACATTCTGGAAAAGAAACCCCAGGCACCTTGTCACCCTCGCTTTCCACCTCTGGCTCTTGGGCAGTGCTGTGGAAGGCACGGGGCTCCCTCTGCTTGCGTCCGCCCTCCCGTGCTGTTTCCAACGAGGGGCCAGGCTCTGCGCTGAAGAGGGGAGGGCTGGGTCAGGGGGAGCTTCTTGGGCTAGTAGAAGACAGCTTCTCCCCCGACATCCTGCTACGTTCTGCCCAGGGATCAGCTCTGCCCAGGGATCTAGTTCCTGAGCCCCAGGGTCTAGCTTGGGCCCTGGGCCCCAGTGTCTGCAAGTGCTTTTCATGCTGTGTCCATCCCATTCATATCCACGCTTCTAGGAGCTCCCTCTGCAGACAAATGTAAGCTGATTGCAGGCAGGCAGCTAGGAGCCTGAGAACTCTGCCCTCTGTCCTTCATTGGAGGCTGACTCCCAGGAAAATGCCAACGTGTCAGGTCTGTGATAGTATCCTAAATCTCTACTCTTATATGTGAAGACATCAAAGCTCCAAGGGTAGCAAATTCGGAATTCAAACTCCATCTCCACAGCTTAGTCCTAACCCAGAGCCACACATATGACCTGGGTGCCAGGATCACAGTGGGTTTTGTTCTCAGTTTCCAGTCTCCATTGAGTCTTAAGCTCTTCATCTATTTCTACATATAAAAATCTTTAGCACACAGATTTTCTTTAAATAAAATCTTATTTTTATCAGAAAATTCCAAACAAATTTCAGAGAGAGAGAGAGGGGAGGGGAAAACAATCTCTAGCTTGGCTGTATTTCTGCTCTTTTAGAATTATTTTGCACGTTGTGACAATTGTTGTTTTTCCAAATCCCTTAACATTATCTTCCCATGCCCAGCTCCAGAAACAAAGGCAAGTGAGGGCGCTTGAAGAGTCAGGGAAAGAATTCATCCCCACTATACAGATGAAGAAACAGAGGTGCTGTGTGAGGGGCAGGAGGCCATTCTCCCAGAGTGCCTTGGGGCTCCCTCGTATCTCCCTCTTTGACCTGGGAGCAATTGGAGGATGAGCATTAGTCAACAGGTGAGAAAGCTTTCAGGAAGATGGAAGAGCCACAAGTGTGAAGGCAGGCCCTTTGTTCTCATGCATCAGGACCCTAACCTGACACAAGCCTCTTCCTGACCATCTGTTCCGACCCCTCTTAGCTGCTCTCAGGATCTTGAAGGCGGGTGCCAGGTGTGACTTCCCAGTTTCACAAATGGTTCACATGGTTTTCTCAAAGCCTCTCACAGCTATGTTCTTGGGCCCAGAGCCTGCAGGGCTTCACACGCTGGGGGTCACTCGGAATGGGGCGTTAGACTTGAATTCTGTTAATTTCCAGATAAACCTCAGGGGGTGTTTGCCTGGCCGAAACCCTATTGGTTATGGGTTTTAATTTCACAGAGAGTCAAGGGACTTGCCAGGAAGGTCTGGGTGGCTGGGGTGAGAGTAGGGGGCCAGTCCTTCCAGAGGCTTGTGAAACCCTGACTGCCTCTTTCCTGGAAAAATCACCAGCCTTCAGCGTGGAGCAGGGGTTCAGACCCTGTAGGGCTGGCTGACCTGGGCTCCCAGGGCTGGGTGCAGCGGTGGAGCCTGGCCCTCCCGCCTGGCTTTGGCCAAGGGCTTCCAATGAGAACCCTGAGTTCAGAAAGCAGCTTCTTCTCCCTCAGGTATCTTTGTAGCTCAGGAAAAAAAAAAAAAAAAAAAGGAAGCTGCAGTAGGGGGTGGGGGTGGTCAGGGGAGGTGGGAGGTCAGAGGCCAGCGTAATATTTACCCAGCCCAGCTGAGGCCTTTCGCTTTCATGGAGCAGGAAACCGCTTCAAAGCGGCAACGTCCCCTGGTGTCACTTCTGTCTGCCCGCTGGCCCTCCTGCCTCCACGGGGCAGTCAGGGCTTTCTCACCCAGCCCTTCTTCCCCTCCTGAACCTTCCACCCTTGGCCCCTTCAAGGCAGAAACCCTCTGCCCTGCCTCCTGCCCAGAGAGGTGCCATGACTTGTCCACGGTTGCACAGCGATGCCCACACCTGGGCGCTCCAGCCTTGGACCCCTCGTCTTTCCTCTGAGTCAGTCATCTGTCACTTGGGGACACGGAGCAGGCACTGGGGTTACAATTCCTCACCCGAAGCCTCTACACCACCAGAGCATCAAGTGGAAACTGAGGCCAAGTAAGCTCCTGGAGCCTCAAGTTCAGTGGTTCTTCACACCGGGCGGGGGCGGGGGTGCTTACAAATTCCTTCTCTTCAGAAATACACACACACACACGTACACACATACACGTATTTCTCAAAAGCATAGACTTTAAAGGTTTCAAAGGCCTCTTACAATCCAAGCACGCCCCCTGGTTCTGTCCACCCCAGGCCCGGGTCTCCTCGCACCCCAAATCTGATCTGAACACATCAAGGTACAAGCAGAACACCACCCTCCATTATGGGATTAGAGAAAGTTTTCAAGTTGAAGTGAGATCCGCCTGCTTGTAACCTCCCTCCCTTAATCCTCCTGCCTTCTCTATGGACAGAACCTTTAAAGGAGAGTCCTTCTCCAGGAGGCAGACAGAAGGCAGGGATGGCTCTTGGAGGGGGCTTTCCTGCTCAGTCAAGGTGAGGGGGAGAAATCCGAATATATTTTCTCTGGGTTCCCTTTAATGGGTTCTTTCAGACAAAAGTGCGTGCGCTAACAGCAGGATTCTGGACACTTCAATGTGAATACAGATGAGTAACAACATTTCCTGATGAAGCACAGTGGAGTCCAAGCTGCCAGCTCCAGGAGACCGGAAAGGGATGCAATTTACATAGAATACACAGTGCAAAGCCCTTGGGAGGGTGCTACATGGAGATCTTGCTCTAGGATGTTGACTAATAGAAAACAACTACAGTGGTGTCAGTTTAAAATCCGTGGAGGGGGATGAGGGGGGAAAAAAAGGCTGGGGTAGCTCTGAGAGGCTGAGCAATGGGAGAGGCTGAGACAGGCCCTCTTGACGGGAACTGTGAGGTTTTCTGGCATCACAGTCTTCCTCCCAGAAAACCTGCGAGCAAAAGGGAAACTTCTGCACCTCCACTCCCTCTGATCCCCCAGCATACTGCTAACTCCATTCTGCCTTTACTTTCATATTGAAATTCTGGGAGGGGAGGTTCATTTTCCCTCCCCCACAGGATGCTGTAAGTGTCTTGAAGGTAGGATCAGTTATATTTTCGTCTTGGTACTGGGTGTTACACATTCCTGGCAGTGCCTAAGTGATCAATTTCTACTTGATTAAACCTAAGTGGGTTCCGATTCCAGGTTTCATTGTCTTTCTGTCTTGGTTCAGCACAAGGGCAACGATTCTCACTTGGAGTTTGTTGAGCTGTTCCACTCCTCTTTCTGCTATCCCTCCCTGTTCCTCCATAGGCAAACAAGAAACCAAGGTGGGAAGGCAGGCTTGTAAATGCAAAGATACAAGAAGTTTAACTCCCCAGACAGCGTGGAGAAGAAGTCAAGGTGCCTTAGTCAGGGCCTCCGCCCCCTCTCTCAAAGCTGCAGAGAGAACACATGTTTTTTGCGGGGGGCAGGCAGAGCAGGGGGGATAATCCACTGGCCCTGGGCGCTCTCCCCCACTTCCTTCTCGCAGACAAGCTGAACTCTGCAAGGGCGACTCCACTGCCTTTTATCTCTCATACCGAAAGTAATTTTAGCCAAGGGAAAGCAGGATTAGACTTTCATAACATGATACATTTATCTTGTTTTTCTTTTTTCCTTGCTCTCTCCTCCCTCCACTCCCTCTTTGACCCCAGGTAAACGTGAGCCAAAGGGGGAGCCAAGATTAAATATCAGAGGAAGCTATCAGATCCTAAGAGATGCTCCTTTCCGGCCCGCTGCCATCCCCAAACTTTTAATATCTTCCCCACCCCCATCAGACGGTTACTGTCTGCTCAGATGAGAAAAGCCTCTGGACCCTGTTCTCTCCATATTGTCCTCTGCTGAAATGAAAGGGGGAATTATAATTCAGAGAAAGGCTCCCACAGAGAGTATGAAGACAAAGATGAAATCAGTGATACAACGCTGACATGCGTTCAGTTCCTGAAAGGTCTCTTTTAAAAAGTCTCCTCAGGAGCAGTCTTGCCACCACCTGAGACTGTTTGGAAAATGCACGTTTAGTGGGGCTGGGAGAAAAGGAAAGCCTGTGAAGGCACTTTGGGGTCGGGCCAAAAACTTGCATCGCTGATAAAGAGAGGCTAGAGCCTCTCCGTGGCGGGGCCAGCTGGCGGCCAGGACTGCTTGAGAATGCCTGCCCACCCCCCGGCCCCCAGACGCATCCTGCCAGCCTGGCAGGCCCCTCCTGGAGCGGCTCCCCCACCCTGGCCCCCCTCTTAATGCCGCAGGCGCCCTGTCCTGCTCCCCTGCCACCAGACGGGGCCCCGACGTCCCACCAGCAATGGGACCCTGCCCGTTGTGGCCTCAGAGCAGTGACAGCTGGGAGTTTCTAATATATCTTAACTATATTTTTCCTTCTCCTAAAACAAAACAAACACAGCAAAAACAAATCAGAAAACACACACACAAAAAACCCTCTACAAAAGCCACTGTTTAGGGCCCAGCCTGGTTTTCAAGCGCCCCCTCTAGTGGAGAGAACCTGCAGCTTCGGTTTCCCGGTTCAGCCCCCTTAAGGCCCCCGGAGGACCCGAGGGTTGTTCTGCCCGCATCCTTCCCACCGGCTGTCCCTGAGTTTGCTCTCAGCCCTTCCCGCCCCCCTTCCACCGTCAGGCTCTCTGTCTTTATCTCTGTCCTCTGTCACCCCCGCCTGCCTCAGCCTGTCTGTGACTGCTCCTGCGTCTTGACTTGGGTCTCACCACGTGCGCCTGGCGTGCCTGTATCTTGGTCTGCATCTCTGGTCAGTCTGCTGGGTTCCATCCCCACAAAGTTCAGGGCTCTAGGTCTGGGGAGAGGGAAATGCTTTGACCAAGCCTTGGAGCAAATAGCCTGTCTCCGAGGGCCAAGGTGGGGACTCCTCACCCAACTCAGGCGTTCCCCGAGGGGAGGGAACCCCAGCCTCACGACCGCTCCCTAGCAAACCTGGCACCCCCACGGGGCTGATGCGCAGGTTTGAAGCAGTCTGTAGCCTGAGCTCGGAGCTCCAGCCTTGAAGGCCTGCATGAACCCAGCATGCCCCCTCCGTCCACTCTCCCCACCATCCCGCCAGCATCCCCGTGGGGCAGCCTGCTGCCAGGCCAACAGCTGGCAGAGCCTCAGGGAGGGGCCAGCCGGCAGGGGTTGGGAGGAGGATGCTGGTGCCAGCGGAGGGGGGCAGGGTAAAGGGTCAGTAGGGCCCGGGCTGAGCTGGGGGCCGAGGGGAGACAGGGCAGATGGCCTGCGGTGAGGAGAGGGGGGCACAGGGAACACCCCACCCTGTAGGAGACAGGACCAGGCCAGGCCAGGGGCCAACGCGGTGGGAGCAGGAGCCCCTGCGCTGCTGGGACCTTTTCTTTCCTCTCCCCGCCTCCCCTCTTCCTCTCCCTTTACACTTTCCCAGTAGGGACCTGGCTCCCCAACAAAGAACTTTCTGGCCTCTATTTCTGCCTTTGAATCCCAGATAGAAGAGTAGAGGTTCCCTATGCCCCAAAGGCCAGGAAACGGGGCCCTGAAGAAGCTGAGGGCTACGCCCATGGAGAAAGGGGGTGTCCAGCTCTTACCTTCATCCCTCCTGGCCCTTGGGACCAGCTGTTTGACCCCCTCCCCCCATCCCCGGGAAGAACGGCCTTTCTCTGTCTCCACAGGGCTCACCTTTAGAAACAACCAGACAAGAAGGGAACACCCCCCCCACCACCCCTCATTTACTCTAATCAGGCATGAAATCTTTGTAACTAAGTGGAAAAAAAAAAAAAAAAAAAACTGTTTCCCATAAGGGAATCGGTTCCGTTCATTATTGTTGGAACTGAGCATCTGCAAAGGGGAGAAAGATGCTCTTAGAATGAATTGATAACAGACTGGCCCTGGGCGAGGGCGGCAGTGCTGGGGGGTGGCTGTGTCCACGAGCTCTAAAACTACAGCACCCCAAAGCCTGCTCCTGCCAGTTTCCCTATTGACCATCCTGACTTATTTGTAGTTCAGACTCCAGTAATACGATGCTCCGGTCTCTATGATCAGAACGGGCCGGGGCGGGGGGGTGGGCTGCGGGCTTGGCTTGGGGCGTCTCTCTTCCCCTCGGCTGTGATGGACACAGATGATACTGCTCCCCCCCATCCCTGTCTGCGTGTGTGGAGACAGCTGTGTGGCAATGCAGGGAGACAGCTGGGGCGGGGGGTGGGGTGGGGGAAGGATATCGCTTCTGGAGACAGAAATCACCTCCCCCTGCACCAAACCCCAGAGCTTGGAGAGGCAGCCATAGCAGAGGAGGCAGGACAGAGACTAGAAACCCCCCCAACAGTGACAACTCCAGGGCCATAAATATTTCATGGCACCTGAACTGGCGAGTTGAGGCTGCTGCCAGCTGCCGCCGTGTATATTTAACTGTGTCACTGGCCTCCCCTCCTGCTCGTGTGTTTCCTTGTAATGTGCCCATGAAATAAAGATGAACAGAATTGCCAGAAGGATCTGGAAGTGGGAAAGGAGCCTGGTAGAGAAGTAGCTGTTCTTCAAGGGGTGTCTCTGGAACCTCATGTTAAGCTCAGACTCCACTACAACAGCTGGAGAACTTTTGCATCCGACATGCCTGCGGCTCTGATGGTCTAGAGGCTGGAGGGGGCGAATGTTCCCTGGTGCTCTGGGGACAGGGGTGGGTGTTCAGAGCAGCTCTGAGAGCAGGGCCACCAACCTTGTAATTGCACCGTTTCTTTGGGGGTGATGGGACACCACCATTTACTCTTCATTTAGCCTAGGGCTGAAAGGCCAACCAGTCCCCCCGTCCGGCACCAGGCTATGAGTGACCCTGGTCCTTACATCCTGTCAAAGAGAAGGGCCAGGTGGAATCCCCTTGCCAGACTCGCAGTCCTGGGCAGAGGGGCCCTTCCCACTCTCCATCACTTCCCACCTTGACACTCCTTAGCCGCGTCTCCATTGCACAGCGCTCTACATGTCATTTCCATTTAGCTGCTCTGCAAGCCAATCTGCCCCATCCTAATACGATTTGTTGAGGACAGCGAGGGAGCAGAGAGGGCAGCCCGCCCTGCCCTGCCGTTATCAGCAGTGCACGAAGATGGCTGGCTGGAGGGCTGAGCGGAACCTCTCTTTTAGGTGACGCTGACAGCCGGCGAGGACACATTCTGGGATGAGGAAGGGTGGGTAGAAACAGAGATGCCAGGTGGAAGAAGGGGAAAAGCAAAACCTTACCAGGGCATCTTGCCAGATGGCTCTTAGTTTACCCACCTTGCCTCTGGACCCCCTCCCCCCAGGCCAAGGAGGGGACAGCCTAGGTAATTACTTCAAAAGGTACTAGATGGGGGTGAAGGGAAAGTTAATGGATTCTTCTCTTCTTGCCAGGAGGTCACAGGAGAGGCAGCTGCTAGCAACTCCTGGAGCATTCTGGGGTGACTGCACAAAAGTTGTGCATCTCAAATAGGAATAGCTGAATTCTTCCAGCCAGAGCTATCTCTTCCCTGGGCTCTGTCACTCTGGGGAAGGCCCCAGAACCCAAAGCCTGTCCAGAGGGAAGAGTGAAGTTTCAAGGTCTGGGAAAGAAGCCCAGCAAGACAGAGCCTGCTCTTGTTGGGGTGGGGGTGGAGGCTGAGCTGAAGCTGACTCCCAGCTTCCAGAAGGTCCAGCCCTGCCCAGCCCAGTACTCATCTTCATCTGCCGCTCATAACCTTGTCCACTGTGCTCAGGGATAGAAGGAAGGGGATTGAGTGGGTTCCAAGATCCCAGTGGGTTCCCTCCAAGCTGCTGGGTCCCCAAGCCACCACCTCGAGCTGGTCCTGTCTAGTGTCCCGTGTCTACCCGCTGCTAGGATATGCCACGGTTGCCCTAGGATCTTAGATTCTTACAGGAGACCAGTGATATTTCCACTACCCACTTCATAGGGCTCTCATTTCTAGAAACAGCTGACTCCCTCCAACTCCATCCCTACAGGATGAGTCTGAGTAGGTAGCTCTTTCCTAGAGCAAGGGTCGTGCCAAACAGGTGGACATTCGTCAGGGGCCTGGGATGGCAGTTTCGGGATGGCTCTCTCTCTGACCATCCAGACCATGATTAACGTATGTATAGAGACTACCTGTGGGATGGAGAAACAGGGCTAGAATTTTCTAAGATCCCTACATCACTTGTGGGGTGGGGCAGGAAGAAGCCTAAGGAAAGAAATATTCTAAAGTGGCTTATAAGGCGCCTCTCAGACCCGAAGTAAGCTCATCCTTCAGCCCCCGACCCTCTCCTGCAGCTCAGAGCTGGGGGTGGCAGTGATGGGCGCTTCACCGCCAGGGCGCACAGAGCACTTGTCCCATTCGTGCCTTGGACTCCTTCCCTGAGCCTCGGGAAGCTGCGCCTAGGATTCCCGAGTTCCCTGCTCCAAAAAACCGCCAGTGGCCTCCAGGGTCTCTGGGCTCCAGAGGGAACGCCGCCCTCCCCTCCGCCCCCCGTTGAGCGGCGGCCACCATGGACCCGGCTTTCCTGCGGGTGCGGTGTCCGGGTAGGCCCGCTTGGGGCTGCAGCTCTCGGGACAGCCCCGCCACCCCTGTGCTGCCCGGAGCCGCAGCTAGCCGGCAGGTGCGCCGTGGAGGCGCGCGGAGGAGCGCCGCCTGCCAGCAGCCGGGCGGGGAAGCGAGGCGCCGGCGGGGAAGCCGGGGCGTGAGGCGGCCGCACCGAGTGAAGCCCGCACACGCGCGCGCGCCCGGGCGCCGCGCTCCGGCCCGCGAAAGTGGCCGGCCCGGCGCGGGGTCTCGCCGGCTGCAGCCGAGCCCCGGCGCTCGGGGCTGGGACCCCGCGGAGGCGGGGCACCGGGGAAGCCGCCGCGAGGCGAGCGCGCTTCCGGAGGATCGGGCAGCGGGCAGGCGCCGCGGACTCCGAGCGCCCGGCCTTGGGCACCGCTTACCCAGCTCGGAGATGTCGGTCTGTCCTTCCGTCCCCGGTCCGACCGCTTCGGCCGCCGGCTACCGAGGCCGGCGCGCTGCCTGCTTCTCCGGCTGCTCACGGCTCGCGATCACGCGGACGACCGCATCCACATGGAGTCCAAATTCATTAAAATCCACGTCAAGCCACCAGCCACTTATCTGTATTCCTGAAGTGGCCCCTCGGTCTCCGGCCCGCGAGCCCCTCCGTCATCCGCCGCCCGGTGGCAGCCCCGCCGGGCGCGGTGGCCGGCTCGCGGGGAGAACCGGGAGGCGCCGAGGGGGTGTGGGGGGCGGGGGGCGGCGGCGGTGGTGGCGGCTGGCTGTGGTCTCTCCTTGGGAAGCGGCAGAGCCCCGGCTGTCTTCAGATTTTTTCCAGCGCGACTTTCCGGGCTCCTCTGACATCAGCAATCGCAGCGCTTCCTTCCCTTCTCGCTCCCCGGGTTCGTTCACAGTCCCATTTCCTCCGGGAACCTGGCTCTCCGGATCTATTTCGAGGTTGGCTCCGCTTGCTCCGGCGGCCCCCGGGCTCCCCACGGCTCCCGAGCTCGCGCGGGGTCTCGGTCTGGATCGCGGGGTCTCGGTCTGGATCGCGGGGTCCCTGTCTGAATCGCGGGGTCCCTGTGTCTGGATCGCCTGCCCTCTCGGCTGAAAAATTCCCAGCAACTGCGTTCGGCCGCGCTCCCGCTCCAGTCTGGCGCGGACGGCGCTGCGCCCGGCGGCTCGGCTCCCGCGGCGGCGGCGGCGGCGGCAGGGCCCTGAGCGCCGGCCCCCCTATATTACCAGGCGGCTCATTATCATAGAGGCCGCGCGCCTTAACCCCCTCCCTGCCGGCCGCGCCCGCCCGGACGGGGGCCGCGCCCGCCGCTGGCACCGCCCTCTGCAGCCAGCCCCCTGCCCCTTCCCCGCCCACCCCCCCCCCAACCCCTGCCACCCCCACCCCCGGACCTCCTCCTCCGCCAGCTGTCAACAAAGGACAACCAGCTTGGGCCGGGGGAGGCCGCCCCGCTGTCTTCTCGGCGCCCAACTCCAGCCTGGACCCGCCAGCCACCTTAAGTGGCCAAAGCGGGATTGCGGGGGGTTGGGCACGCCAATCGTGCTGGGGCCTGGGAATTCGGGTGGGGGCCTCGCCGAGCCCCGCGGGGCGTGGGGAGCTCAGGACTGAAGCGGAGTGGGTGGGTGAGGTCAGTCGGGACGTGGGCACCCCTCCCCCCACGCCCCCGCCAGCATCACCTGTCACCGCGCGCATACTGCACAGTTCCTCTTCGTCTTTAATTGGAGGGGTGCGTTGCGGGGGGTGGGGGGGACCGGCCTTTGGCTGATGAGGTTAAGAAGGGGGCTCTCGGAATTTGTGCAAGCAGATTCCGTCTGCTCGTGAATCTCAGAAAGCCAACAAGCTGTCAAATGAGGTTTGAAGTTGTTGTTGTTGTTGTTTTTAATTACCATATTTATTATGTGAAGACGAGCCTTGCTCTGAATTGCAAGTTTCCGACTCTGGTTAGAGACCCTGGGCATCTGGCAAATGTAGGGAGGCTGAGACAAGCGGGGAGCTTTCTATGTCCAGACCCAGGAAGCCTTCCTGGCAGGGGAATCAGAGAGGTAGCGGTACAAGAACTTGTTTTAATAAACTAAGGTGAGAGGCGCCTGGATTCCGGATGGCAGGGCCTCAGTGCCTTAACTTGCTTGCTTCCACGTCCTGTAGAATCTCGGTTCCCCCGCAGCCTCTGCACGCGGCTTTGCGAAACAGGCCTGCGAGCTGGACTCCAGCGACTTCGCTGGATCTGCATAGTCCCTGTTGGCGATCAGAGCACACGCGAGTTTACTCAATACGTCCAAGTATTCTGATAAGCTCCGTCTACTGCCCTCTCGTGGCCACAGCCCTCAGTAGTATAAAGAAAAGAGAAGGGGGGGAAAAAATCACAAGAAACCCTAAAACAAATCGCACGTAATTCTCAGGGCAGCAGGGGCCTTAAAGAATAAAAAAAAAAAAAAGGAGAAATAAATGTAGACTCACCTGTTATGCTGTGCAATCACCCCTTGAATTAAGTAAGGTATTGTGGGGGAAATGTAAGATTTACTTCATCCACAAAAATTAGCTCATTTCTCAAAAGTTCTTTCCTCACTGTTAATTAGCTGAAATTTGTCTTCTTGTGACTTAAACTGGTTATTCTTTGTAGTGTCCTGTGCAGCCACAAAGAATTTGTCTAAGCTGTCTTTCCTGATCCATACCTGCTCTCTTCTTTAAACTTCTTTAGTATTTATTGTTGGCAGTCCTCCAGGCAATTATCATGTTACTCTATACTGTTATTTATTTCTCTTTATAACTTGATCTTGTCTCTCCATCCAGACAGCCTTGCCTACCGTCTTAACTTTGGTTAGACTGAATATAAACCACAATTTATTAAGGAATATGATTTGAAGAAGTTGCTAGAAGATTTTGGAAAATTTCTTTATTTGATACATGGAGCATGGGTCTGGTCAGCTCAACCCAGGATAGGCAGTGGTAGGCTTGGAAATACCTAACTGATAAAGCTTGAAGCTGAAAATTAGGACCTTCTGGTTCTCAAATCAAGTGCTGCATGGCTCTGGAAGAGGTTCCATCTCTCTCTTTTTTTGTTGTTGTTGTTGTTCAGTCGCTCAGTCATGTCCGACTCTTTTCAACCCCATGGACCGCAGCATGCCAGGCTTCCCTGTCCTTCATCATCTTCCAGAGCTTGCTCAAACTCATGTCCATTAAGTTGGTGACGCCATCTGACCATCTCATCCTCTGTTGTCCCCTTCTCCTGCCTTCAATATTTCCAAGTATCAGGGTCTTTTCTAATGAATTGGCTCTTTGCATCAGGTGACCAAAGTATTGGAGCTTCAGTTTCAGCATCAGTCCTTCCAATGAATATTCAGGGTTGATTTCCTGTAGGATGGACTGGCTTGATCTCCTTATGCCTCAACTTAATTATGTCTTGGGACGATTTTGATTTTGGTAGCAATTTAAATAACTTTCTAATCCTACCTCCTGTGGTCCAGAAATCAACCCTAGAAGGAAGAGTAAGGGAGGTAAAATGAAACACTCACTGCCTCCTTCACCCCAGTCTCCCCTCTCCCTTTCAAATAAATAGTGAAGAGAGGGAGGGAGAGAGGGAAGCCAGGCAGGAAAGCCTGTCGCACACGACCCGACGCCACCCCGTCTGCACGTCGCCATGGAGCACAGCCTGAGGTCTGAGTCCTGTGACGTGATGGGGGTGCCTGTGGCCAGCACAACAATGGCAAGGACACTACTCGGTCTACTGGGAGGCACCTGTTAAGAACCCTCAACTTCTCTGGGCCTTGGTTTGTCCATCTGTAAAATGGGAATTCCTACTTTCAATCTTCAGAGAGTTGTGGGAGCTAAAATAGAAATATATAGAAATGTTAGCAGATTTTAATAGTGTCATTAAAATGGAAAGATTTGTTCATATTTTTAGTCCTGATAGGCTAAAACAAATATAGGTCTTATTAGTTAAGCACATTATTACAACAATATATCTTGGGAATAAAAAAAGAACACCTCGGATTCATGCTGTATATTTAGATATAACACTCTCTGAGGCAATGGCAATATATATGAGCCTTTGATCTTCAAAGGTGCTCCAATAATCATATCCTTTTGATCACTGGGTATCCATTCATTCATTCATTCCACAAACATTATTTATTAAGAGTGACTTTATTAGATTTCTTAAATGGAATGGTATATAGTACATGATTATTTCTTCCACACATATTTTTTAAGGGAAATTATGCTGATAATCTTGCTCATAGGTTTCATGCCCTCAGACCCATCTACGTCTTTCTCGGACCTGAGTTTCCTGGCATCTTTGTGAGCTTTGATGTCCTCTTTCTCATCCTGTTCAGCTGATATCAAACTCATGGCCCCTGGGGACTCATCAAGCCTCTGCCAGCCCCTTGCAAGTTCCTCCTCGTGTCCATCAGGAGTGATGGTCACAGCCCAGCACAGCTCTGGGCAAGTGGTGGGTGTTTAGTAAATGTCTATCAGATGAATAGAGGAATGGGTGGGCAGATGTTTGCTGTAAGCCCAATCCTCATCTTTGGAAGACTGTAGCTCAACAGGGTTTTCCTCGCCCCAGCCACCCACCTCTACAGGCCACGGTGCTCCTGGATCCTCAGTCCTGCAAAATCACTGGTGCCTACTGCATTGCCATTCCAGGCCCCAGGCTCTTCTTTGCTGGTCCCCAGATGGGTGACTTGGGCTGGGGAGGAGGATCATAGGAGCAGGAGAGAACAGGACAAAGGCACACTCCGGAATGGAGCCGAACTTCGCCCGGGAGAAAGAAGCATTGCTCCTGCAGAGGCAGGTCTGGCTGAGCAGGCCTCCGCAGGCCTCCGCAGGCCTTTGCAAGCAAGCCTGAGACTTTGGGGGAGAATAGGCCCAAGTGGGCAACAAGCCCATGCTCAGGGGAAGTCCTCTCTGTCACAGTAGCAGCTCCAGCCCCACAAATAGATGCCAGTCCGGTAGCCCCTCGGATGGCGGGAGGTATTTTTGGTGCTGGAAGGCGGCCATACTTTGGCAGGCTTTCAGCATCCAGTCTGCTCTCTTTCGGAGGTTGGGAGGGTGGCAAGCAGTCAGTGTTGAGCATGGGAACGCTGCCTGCGAGTGTGCCCGTGCATACATTTAGGGGGCTTTGAGTGGCACGGGGCCTGGGCTGGGGGGCTGCATGCTTGGAGCTGTGGGCAGGAAGCCAGTGTCAGCGGTGACCATTGGGTGGAGCACGGTCTCTTAGCGGGCTTGCCTCTAGCTCCCAGAGCTGAGACCGCGGGTGCCCTGGCTCCAAGCTCCCCTGGCTCCAAGACGCCTGCCCCCTTTCGTTTGCCCCACGCGTCCTGAACCTCCCCCACTTCACGGCAGGGACACGTTCCCCGGTGGGTGGGCCCTTCCGTCTCCCACCCCCCACCTCACTTTTGCCAGTGGATGCTGAGGCGGGCGCAGTGCAGAAGCAGCCGCCCCTCCGCCCCCCACATGGACTGGGACCAAGGGCCTGGTCTGATGGGCCAGACTGGAGTGTGTGGGCCAGGCCACGGGAATGAAGAGCGGCGGGCCACTGGCTGGGCGCTGGGGACAGCGGTCCAGGATGTGGCCACTGGGCACCTGCTCCAGGATTCTCAGCACCATTCATAAAGATGTCAGCCGCCTCTCTCCTCCCCTTTTGGCCCTTCACAAAACCCACGTTCCTGTGTACCTTAAACAGTAGCCAGCCTGTTAAGGCTCCAAATCAAGCAAGGCGGGATTTCACTCCTTTCTCACTCAACCTCCCACAAGTGGAGCTGGTGTGCCTGTGTCCTCAGCTTCTCTCCCTAACCCTCCCTCTCTCTCTCCATCCATCAAGAATGCTGCTCTGGGAGGAGAATATTCTCAGAGGCTCAGCCAACTGCAGCCCTAAACCTATGTGAAGGGCCTCTGGATCCATCTAAAGACTCCTGTGTGTCCTGGGTGAGAAGATTGCAGGGGGCGAGGGGGGAGCATGGACCGCCGGGCTTCAGATGTGGGAGGTGAAGATGGGGCGAAGGGCTCAGCTGCGGCATGTGGCTTTTGCTGCTGTTCTGTGCAGGGTACTGAAGACCTGAGACAGGGTCCTCTTTGCTATTTTTTTTCCCTAAGAGATCCCCCCAAAAGGAGACATACTACCGGTTTGGCCATGTAATCCCTGGCTAAGCCTCTCTGTGCCTCTGTTTCCTCATCTATAAAGTGGAAATGATATCCTTGGCCTGCATGCTCTGCTTCACAAGAATCAGACACGATGCTCGCTGTGAGTTGGAGAGCACAACACATTTGTCTAACAGGGATGCAGTCTTAAAGTTCTAAAGGTCCTTTTGAGAGCCAAGCCTTCTCAGTTGCTGAATCTACAGTCCATCCTCTTGTTCAGTGTTTGAGAGAATGAGTTGGTTGCCTTAGAGATACCCCTCTGCTTTTGGGGTGGCTACATCGTCTCCCCATCCCGTTGGCGTCCCTCCTTCTCTCCCACGCATCCACGGGAAAGTGCTGCAGACCGAGATTCTGCCCAGTTCCCTTCCTGTGTGGAAGCACAGGGCACTTCCCAGCTGCAGTCGGCCCTCACTGCAGGCCGGTCCCCATCCACCTGCTTCTTCCAGACAGGCGGGGGAGGACCGGAGATGCTGAGATGCCTCGGAGGACACTCCCAAGTGTACAGGAATCAGAAAGGCGTGGACCCTCACTGCCTGAGAGACAGTATGAAGATGCTCTTTTGAGGTCCTTCTCTGCTTAGCCGCCCTCACCAGCCACAAACTCCACGTTAACCTCCCAGCCTGAATCAGAGGACAGTCACTCTCCGAACTCCAGCCGGAGCTGGGCGGCCTGGCTTTCTGAGGACGCAGTGTCTTGTGGGCAGACACAGGCAAGGCCTTCCCAGTGGGAGTAAGGCAGCGAGGACAGAGCCAATGCAGTCTACTCCTCTGAGATCACAACCTGTAGGGGAGCACCTCCTTATTCCAGGTTTCTTCATTTAGACAAAGGGATACCTGCCCTTCAGTTGCTCATGATTTTCGTCATAAGGTGGTCCATGCTAACATGTATTGGGTTGCCCACCTTGCTTCCATCACTGCAGTTGGCAGTGTGCCCACCTGACTCCATGTCCTCACAAGTCTGGTCTTCATAGGTGTTACCACCCCACTTTCTAGATGCAGAAACTGATGACCAGAAAGCCAAGGAACTGACCCGAGATCGTCCAGGTAGTCCGAATTTGAACTTGGGTTTCTCTGACATCCCTTTTCTCTAGTTTTGTTCTCTTCTGAGGAGGAAAAAGGGATGAAAGTATGGGAGTCTGCTCTTCACGTGGCAGGACACGGGAGGCTCCGGGCCTCAATCCCCATTCTCAGCACTGAGCTGGCCAGTGAGCCAGAGGCTCCTTGGGAGTCCTCATCACAAGTCCAGCAGAACATCGCCGAGCTCCGCTTCTGCTGAAGGTCAGCAGAGTCATTTTCTCCTACACAGGAGAGCGTGTCGCCGTTGTTACGGTGATTATTATAAACAATCATACTGATGGGCTCAACTTTCCTCTCTTTCGCAGGGTGAATGCATTGAACCGTGAGACTTGGTCCAGAGGAAAGAAGTTGCCCACACGTGCAGGTCCCCACTAGCTTCTGTCAACCTCTGCCCCGCACAACACCGCAGGATAATGGGGTGATGGGCTGGAGCCCCAGCCTTAGAGAGAGCATACCAGCCGGTCACTGTGGGATTCACAGGGAGCAGGGCCAGCCAAGCACCAGAGTCTGCATTCTCCTTGATTGCATCTGGGCTCTGCAAACCCCAACAGAATTGAACTTACATCTCCTCCCAATTAGGGGAGAAAGGAAGACAAGAATGATAGCAGAAGAATTTCTTCCTGCCTCTGACTGCAGGCTCTTCAGGGACAGAACATTAAGCTCTTTCTCTGTCTGCCCCCAGCCTTCTCTCTCCTGTCTGATACCTGGAGGACCTAATGCGGTGCCAGGCCCTCCCTGGGACTGGAGCCTGTGTGTGATTCGAGTGATGAACAGGGGCTGGTTGGAAAAGCTAGACCCCGCCCGGGGGCTTGTCTCGGGTCTGCTGATCTGCTGGGAGGCAGTGCCGAGCAGGGGCTGGCGAGGAGGGGCCTGGGATGCCTCTAGCGGCTGATCCTGGGCCCTTGGACGGGGTGGGGGTAGGGGGATGGGGCCTTGCCCAGAGGAGGCTGGTGGAGAGTAAAGTCCACTGCCCTCACTGCCTAAATAACTCAGATGTCCTGGCATCCAGATGCCCACCCCAGGGCCTGCTTCAATGCTGTAAATTTAGGGCAGGATGTGAACTACTAGTGTCTAAAAGGAAAAAGTCAGAAATGGCGCAAGTCTTGGCAGGCAGGAATCAACAGGGTCATCACCAATCATGAAACAATTAATAGCCACCAGGAAAGAAAGCACTTTAACGTTATTTGCTGTATTCTGAGTTTTGAATTCCTAGAAAGTAAGGTCCACACATTCCCCTCATAGTCAGTTTAATAATTCCGTTTTTATCCCTTTTCTGAAATAAATTCTTGCCGGTTACCCTAGTATTCTTGCCTGGAGAACCCCATGGATAGAGGAGACTGGTGGGCTACGGTCCACGGGGTCACAGAGAGTCGGACACAGCCGAAGCAACTTCGCACATACGAGGTGGAAAGCAAAGATTAAGAGCAAGAGCGATTCTGGTTCTGTCATCTTCTAACTTTCCTCGTCTTTCTTTCTGGGGTCACAACACTGATTTTTGTTTATTTGTTTTTGTGTATGTGTTTTTCTTCCCCTTTCTGAAATGGCTTCTATGCACTCAGAATCAGTATCCAAATGGCAAGGCTACTATTTCCATCAATAAACGGAGGTTGGACCCCCTCCCCTCTGGGTGTTGGGCGACCTGAGTGCTGACCTCGCTGCCACGCTTGCCTGGCCTTGCACGAGACCCTTCCCTCCTTTTGGCCCTGGTTTCCGCATCCGTAAGAAGGAGGAATTAGACTCCTTATGCCCCTCTCTGCTGTCCTCACTCCAACTCTCTCCTTGGAGAATGGAAGAAGGGCCTTGGACACTAGACAGCTTTCTGGCCACGACTAAGAGAGCCCAGTGCCCAGGACACCACCCGGGATGTGCAGTGCAGTAATGGAGCTGCAAAGGAGGAATTTGCCTTTGAATTGCCTGCAGTTGGATATTTCTGTCTCTGCCTGCCTTTGATAAACTCTCTTGTCCAGGGCTCTGCTGTTATGACGCTTTCTGAGTCGTGGGTGGCTCCAGCCCCTTCGACCCATCCAGCTGATAATATTTCCTGATGTTTCCGAGGCGAGTAGGGGATTATCAGGTAGGGTGGATCTGCTTCACTTCCTCCCCTCATCCTCCGACCCCTCCCACCTGGCTCTCCCGACCCCTCTCCTCTTTGTGGAATTTCTGTCTTATGCTGTCCCACAAGGTCCTGCTGTGCTGTGCTTAGTCGCTCAGGCGTGTCCGACTCTTTGCGACCCCATGGACTGCAGCCTGCCAGGCCCCTCTGTCCATGGGGATTCTCCAGGCATGAATACTAGAGTGGGTTGCCATGCCCTCTTCCAGGGGATCTTCCCGACCCATGGATCAAACCCAGGTCTCCCGCCTTGCAGGCAGATTCTTTACCATCTGAGCCACAAACCCCAGCCCTGCCTGCCCACCTGGCCTCCCAAAGCCCTTCTGTGGTCTCTCGGGGACGTTGCCCCCCCTGGTGGAATGCTGGGGAACTTTTCTGGCGTGGGGAAAGCTGGGCAGCCTGGCAGCGGTATCTCTCTGCTATGCAGTTTTTCCGTGTGGCTAATAATTATTACCCTGTGTTAATCATGACAATGGAAGAATTGTGGGCCTTTATTTCGAAATGATTGGCTCCAGTCAATGACTACTTATGACAGCGAAGGGGAAACATCAGCTCCGGGGAGCCCCCATGTAAATGGGGAGTTGAATGAAAGATCAGAAATAATGGAACATGTATTTAGTTCCATTTTCCTCCCTAAAAGGGCCCTGTCAGAGTAATTTCCCCTTCTGTGCACCATACCTCGCCATTATTTACAATATCCTCTTGGGAGAATAAAGCTACACCAGCCCCTGCCCCCTCTCTACCCTCCCCCCCCCCCCCCCATCAATTGTGTCTCTTTCTGGAGTTTGGCAAACACAGCGACTTCTTCCTGCTGTGCTCTCAGTGGAGCTGAAGTGAATGTGGCTCTGGTTATTTTTTTTCCCCTTAATCATTCTTTCTCTCTCTCTCTTTTTTTTTTTTTTTTTTTTTGCTGGAGAGCATTTTCATGAAGCACAATCACAGAGGAACAGAATGTCCTGATGTTTGGGTGAGCAGCATGAATTGCTTTGCTTTTTCCTCCCCTTGAATAAAAATAACACCCCATAATCATAATATCAGAAGACGTATAGGTCATCTTTCAAGGTTCTTCATTACCTTGCCCACTCTCTATGCTCAGTCTTATTTCTGAAAACCTCTGTCCACCCATCTAGACTACTGGTCCTCTCTGGGTTTCCTGAAATTGTTAAGCCTGTTTTCTCTCCATACTTCTGCCCATGTTCTGGAACACATTGTTCCTTTCCTCACTTCCCAGAACCTGAACAAGCTTTAGGATCTCAAGACCTTTTTTTTTTTTTTTTTTAATAGTCCTACCTGCCTCTTGAGAAACCTATATGCAGGTCAGGAAGCAACAGTTAGAACTGGACATGGAACAACAGACTGGTTCCAAATAGGAAAAGGAGTACATCAAGGCTGTATATTGCTTGTTTATTTAACAATTGCTTATTTAACTTGCTTATTTAACTTCTATGCAGAATACATCATGAGAAACGCTGGACTGGAAGAAACACAAGCTGGAATCAAGATTGCCGGGAGAAATATCAATAACCTCAGATATGCAGATGACACCACCCTTATGGCAGAAAGTGAAGAGGAACTAAAAAGCCTCTTGATGAAAGTGAAAGTGGAGAGTGAAAAAGTTGGCTTAAAGCTCAACATTCAGAAAATGAAGATCATGGCATCTGGTCCCATCACTTCATTGGAAATAGATGGGGAAGCAGTGGAAAGAGTGTCAGACTTTATTTTGGGGGGCTCCAAAATCACTGCAGATGGTGATTGCAGCCATGAAATTGAAAGACACTTCCTCCTTGGAAGGAAAGTTATGACCAACCTAGACAGCATATTCAAAAGCAGAGATATTACTTTGCCAACAAAGGTCCATCTAGTCACGGCTATGGTTTTTCCCGTGGTCATGTATGGATATGAGAGTTGGACTGTGAAGAAAGCCAAGCGCCGAAGAATTGATGCTTTTGAACTGTGGTGTTGGAGAAGATTCTTGCGAGTCCCTTGGACTGCAAGGAGATCCAACCAGTCCATCTTAAAGGAGACCAGTCCTGGGTGTTCTTTGGAAGGACTGATGCTGAGGGTGAAACTCCAATACTTTGGCCACCTCATGTGAAGAGTTGACTCATTGGAAAAGACCCTGATGCTGGGAGGGATTGGGGGCAGGGGGAGAAGGGGACAACAGAGGATGAGATGGCTGGATGGCATTACCGACTCGATGGACGTGAGTCTGAGTGAACTCCAGGAGTTGGTGATGGACAGGGAGGCCTGGCATGCTGTGATTCATGTGGTTGCAGAGTTGAACACGACTGAGGGACTGAACTGAACCGAACCAGTTTATTAATACCAACCCACCTCCCTCCACCCTCATGCACACGTGCTCAGTAGAGTAACCCCATGGACTGCAGCCCTCCAGGCTCCTCTGTCCTTAGACTTTTCCAGGCAAGGATACTGGAGTGGGTTGCCATTTCCAGGACCTGTGTTTTTAAAGATATTCTTTCCAAGGTCTGCTCAGGGCACTTGATGCTCATAAAAGGTTAATAATTTGTAAACTTGTTTCTATCCATAGTGAGCTTGGCCTAGAGAATTCACTAGATACATGTTTGCTGAGTTACTTTCACCATTTCCCAGAAGATAAAGGTAAAGACGGTCAGCAAGCTTAAGCCGTTTGTAGATCACCCATCCAGTTATGTGGCAGAGAAGATACTGGAACCTGGATGTTTTCACTCTGAGTCCAGGGTCTTTTCCTTTTGCTATGCAACATTTCTGCTACAATCTCCTCTGACCTCTCTTTTTACTCACTAGTGTGCTTAGCTTCAGCATTGCATTTTTTTTTTTCATCAGGTTGCGAAGTCCTTTTGGGCAGAGGCCAGGCCTTATGTTTCTCTTGTACCTTACCTTGGAAGTGAAAAATTTTAATCAATCTGCTGTTACCACTTCACCCTGGCTTTCCTCCAGTCTGTCAAAACTGGCTAAATACACATCTCGGAGCCAAACTTTAGAAGGTCTTGGTTCTGACACTGGGGTCTTCTGCAGACTTGGATCTGCACACACCCGTGAACTGTGTTCCTCCGCCCAGCCCCGCTCCACCGATCTGGGTCTCCCTTTCCTACATGGAATGTGACGGCACAGGACTCTCAGGAGGCTGAACGTCTCCTCATTTGAGACATCCGAGATGCTTTCTAATTCACTGTTACTGGTATAGGAAAGACCCTTTGACATAAGAACGTGATAAATTGCTTTGTAGTTTCTGAAGCCACCTCATCCCAGGACCTGTGACTCACCTGTGTGCTTCTGACGAGCTTCAAAGTCAAATTAATGCTCACTTCTCTTAATGCAATAATATATAAAAGTTACAATTAATAATTAACATAATAGTGTGTGTAGCAAGCATTGGCAAAGTTTTCAAGTGCATTAGGAGCAGGTGGACACATGCTAGAAAGCTGGCTGGGTCCAAGTACAGTTGCTCAGAGCACAGACTTCAGAGTGGACTTGGTTCCTGGCTGTGCCACCGACTCCTTTTGGTCTCAGCAGTTACTTAACCTCTTGCTGACGTCAATCCCCTCAACAGGAAAATAGGAAAAGAATGTGGACATCACAGAGTTGTTAGGAGAATTAAATGAGTCTTGTAAACCGCAGTGTCTGGCTCGAGAAAACCTGCTACTTACAGGGCAGCTCCTCCGTGTCAGCCCCTGTCTGTCACTAACTGGCACTGTGGCCCTGGGGAAGTCAGGCAGCCTGGTTCTCCTCCTCCGTAAAGTGGGATGCGTTGGGTCCTGATATGTTTCAGTCTTCGGAACAACACAGAAAGATAGCAAGGAAGTCAAGCAACATCACTGTTTTCCAACGAGGCCACTGAGGCTTAGGAGATCGAACGCTTCATTCAAGGGATGCAGCTGATAAATGGAGAAGCCAAGATCAAGGCAAGATTTCTGAGGCCAGCTCCATGCACTGTTCATGGAGATGTGTGGGCTCCCCCGCAAGTCTCTGGAAGGTGCCCTGTCCCTTGAAGCTTGTGCCATCTTTACTTTCAATCACGATTCCTCAGAAGTGGACTCTGGTGTCAGCCTCTAAGAACTTTGGCATTGCCTCTAAGCCATCTGTCCCAAGTAACTCAGGCTGGGAGGTCACAGTGACCTTGAGACTGAGCCCACTGTCTTTCTTCTCCCCTTCTCCTCCTCCTCCCACTGCCTGGGGGAGATTCTGCCTCTGAAGGCATCAGTGGCGATGTGGATTGGATTATCTTAATTGTTTGGGATTGAATGTGCTCCTGAGTCAGGAGTCGCACTTGCCAGCTCTGGGTACTAGGGTCTGGTTTCCGTCCCCAAGAGCAAGCACAAGGTATGCAGCTGATATTTACTCAAGGGGCAGGAAGAGTGAGCATGTGTGAGAGAAATTCATAGCACAATGAAGTCTAACGGGATCTTCCCGACCCTGGGATGGAACCCTTGTCTCTTGTGCCTCCTGCGTTGGCAGGTGGATTCTTTACCACTGTGCCACCTGGGCAGCCCATTGGTTTCCTAAAGGACCACACACTGGATGGTTTAAACCCACAGATTATCCTCTCATGGTGGCTGGAGTCCAGAAATTGGAAGTCATGGTGTCAGCAGGGCCATGGGTCCCTCTGAAAGCTCTAGTGAAGACCCTTCCTTGCCTCTTCCAGCTTCTGGCTGTTGTCCAGAGCCCTTGGAATTCCTTAGTTTGTAGTCAGATCTCTCCACTTTCTGCCCCTGTCTTCACATGGTCATCTTTCCTGTCCATGTGTGTGTTCCTATGGCCTTCTTATAAGGATATCAATCATTGGATTTGGGCCCACCCTAGTGTTGGAGAAGACTCTTGAGAGTCCCTTGGACTGCAAGGAGATCCAACCAGTCCATTCTGAAGGAGATTGGTCCTGGGTGTTCTTTGGAAGGACTGATGCTAAAGCTGAAACTCCAGTACTTTGGCCACCTCATGCGAAGAGTTGACTCATTGGAAAAGACTCTGATGCTGGGAGAGATTGGGGGCAGGAGGAGAAGGGGACGACAGAGGATGAGATGGCTGGATGGCATCACTGACTTGCTGGACCTGAGTTTGAGTGAACTCCGGGAGTTGGTGATGGACAGGGAGGCCTGGTGTGCTGCAATTCATGGGGTTGCATAAAGTCAGACATGACTGAGCGACTGAAGTGAGCTGAACTGAATCCAGAATTGATGCTTTTGAAATGTGGTGTTGGAGAAGACTCTTGAGAGTCCCTTGGACTGCTTGGAGATCCCACCAGTCCATCCTAAAGGAGATCAGTCCTGAATATTCATTGGAAGGACTGATGCTGAAGCGGAAGCTCCAATACTTTGGCCACCTGATGTGAAGAATTGACTCATTGGAAAAGACCCTGATGCTGGGAAAGATTGAAGGTGGGAAGAGAAGGGGATGACAAAGGATGGGATGGTTGGATGGCATCACCAACATGATGTATGTGAGTTTGAGTAAACTTCGGGAGTTGGTGATGGACAGGGAAGCCTGGTGTGCTGCAGTCCATGGGGTTGCAAAGAGTCGGACACAACTGAGCGACAGAACTGAACTGAACTAATCCAGTATGACTTCCTCTTAACTTGAATACATCTGCAAAGACTCTATTTTTAAATAAGGTCACATACAGAGGTACTAGGGTTAGAAATTGAACATATACTTTTAGTAGACACAAACTTGAACATATATTTGGGGGGGATACCCTCTATAAAAATTATTGCCTGCATCAACTCAATAAGTGGTCATTCTTTATCTCTTTGTATCCATCCAATGATTAAGCATTTACTATCTTATAACCTTTAGGAGACCTAGAATATATTACTAAAACTCTTGGTACTTGTTATAGTTTTTACAGCACTTTTAGCCTGGAAGATTCTTAAATTCTAGCTTACAATTTTCTTTTGAACTTTAATCTAGTGAAAGCAGTGATTTTTCTGAAAGCCTTGGGCAGAAGGCTGTTCTCTACCACTGACCTCTGTTCCAAAGGAGCCACAGGGAACAGCTGGGAGGCTCCCATCCCACAGCACAGTTTTGTGTGCGTCCCAGTGAGAGAGACCCAGAATTATCCCAGTGAACTTCTCAAGATTAGCGTCCCTATAGAATGAGCACTCTTCCTTCAAAGCCCCTTCCCTGGCACACACCCAAGTTCACCAGCATGCTTGCCCCCCTCCTCCCCCCACCGGTTTCCTTCATCCCTCATAACCTCAGCCTTGTGATCTGCATAGAGTTTCTTTTTTTTTTTTTTTTTTTTTTGCCTTTCTTCACAATGTGGAAGATGGGGAGGCCAGAGTGAGTCCTGGAGAGTACAATGAGATTGTGTGTGTGTGTGTGTGTGTGTGTGCGTGTACATATATGCTGCCTGTGATTGAAAAGGATCTGTTGGGTTTAATTGATGCATTCGATTACTGTGATGACTTCCTCCCCGGAGTTTTCCAAAATAGCCAGATGTACCCAAGTGGACCACCTCCAGGTTTTGCCTTTGGTTCAAACTGGGGGCGGGGGGCAGAGAATGGTGAGGATTACGGAGCCTGGCACAATGGAAGAAAAACCTAGGCCTGTTTCTGTAGAGCTCAGCCACCATCCCTTTCCACCAGGACACCAATTAGACCATCTCTGGCTTACAGAGCCCTGGGGCTAGACGTGAAAAGGCAGAATTGGAGGAAGCCGATGGCGCTGCTACTTCAGGGGGCCCCTGCCCCAGCCATCCCACGCACCCGCTGCCCCGTTTCACTGCCAGATGATCAAGAAAAATAAAATGAGAGCTCATTTAAAGCTATTGTAAAAGGAGGAGATAATCCTTTCTCCACCAGCTCCCTCTGCCCCTCCCAGCTCACGTCTGGTGGCTTCCTGGACACTGGTCTGGGAATGGCTTTGTCTCTGAAGCTGAGACAAGTGGAGCAGGATCTGAGTCCTGCCTTCGACATAGTTGCAGAAATCTGAGATTTCTGAGACTCGGCCCATTTGGCTGAGACTAGATGTCAGCAACCCCAACTCAGCTTTGTTCGTACCCAAAGCGTGGATGCAGTCCCTGTTAACCGGGTGACATAGGAAAGGGCGAGACTGGAGGCATTGAGGAAAGTAAAAAGCCTGATCAGCCCGGAAGGCTGGAGACTGGGCTTCTAGTCTGAGCCCTGCGTTTAACTGTCTGACTCAGGACAGGGCTGTCTCACCTTAGGGATTGGATCAGATCCCTGAAATCCCTTCTGGATCCTGCCTGGGGATGGAAGTGCCCTTGGAGAGACAGAGAAGACGTGGGTTATCCCTGCCCTTGGATAATCCTGGGCTTGGTAAAGGGAAGCAACTGTTTTACTAATGATGACGAGCTCTGGGCCAGGAGACCATGGAGCCAGTTTTATCCTTGGTGTTGACAAAACTATGTGACCTTAAAAAGTAATTAACCTTTGAATGCAACCATTTTCTTTCAAAGGCATAAGCCCACCCTCCACAGTTCTTTAGGTTTTCTCCGGAGGAAATCCTCAGGGAAAATGAAATGGCTAGCTAAGCTTTCCTCTTGGTTGTACTGACAGAACTGCCCCATCTTAAACAGCGGAGGGGAGACTCTACTAAGAAACACCCACTGCAGCTGCCTGCACGTGCTCCACGGGGGCCTTTATGTGGAGTGGCTTTTGGTCAAAGGCTCTCAAACTGGCTGTGTAATAGAATCGTGCTTTATTATTTAATACAGATTCTTGGTGATCACATTTGGAGATTCTGATTCAGTGGGTCTTGGGTAGAACTTGGCAACCTGTACTTATTAAAAAAGCTGGAAAAGCTATATGGGTAATTTGGATGCTTATCCAGGGCTAAGAGGCCCTGATTTATATGCTTTCAATTCAACGAATTTTCATTAAGGGTGGCTGTATGGAACATAAAAAAAAGATATAAGGGCTGGCCTGGCCTTGACTTTCTAGGAAATCTGAGCAGCGTTTGCTCCCAAGAGAGGCAGATGCAAATGCAACGAACCGTCATCGGGTAAAACTCGGGCACCAACCCATTAGAACAGAAAACGGATCCATAAGAATGGAGGTTAGTTGTGAACAGTGTGGCCATACTGGTATATTGTTAGGCAGGTGATCCTTCTAACTGTAATCAATTTGGTGAGTACTCAGCTCTTGGTGGTGAAGCCTCAGAGGAGTAATGTTGGAGCTGAGCCTTGGAGAATGAGGAGGATACAGATGTATCTTTGTATTTGCTTAGATTAAAGTAATTATAGAAGGATAAACCAATGAAGGATAAATTGTGAAAATAGTTTGTTTACCTTTAGAAGGAAGAAAAGAGTAGAGTAGAGGAGACCAGAATAAGCATTAGATTTCTTTGAATGTTTTATAGAGTTGTCTTTGGAACTATATAAATGCTTTTACATAATTTAAAAATGCAACACAAAAGAGCAATTCCTATTGATTTAAAGTAAAATGAAATTTTAAAAAGAGAACTTAAATGTACATCCAGTTGGAACATCAGTTCAGTTTAGTCACTCAGTCGTGTCTGACTCTTTGCAACCCCATGGACTGCAGCACACCGGGCTTCCCTGTCCATCACCAACTCCCTGAGTTTACTCAAACTCATGTTCATGGAGTCGGTAATGCCATCCAACCATCTCATCCTCTGTCATCCCCTTCTCCTCCTGACTTTAATCTTTCCCAGCATCAGGGTCTTTTCCAGTGAGTCAGTTCTTTGCATCAGGTGGCTAAAGTATTAGAGCTTCAGCTTCAGCATTGGTCCTTTCATTGAATATTCAGGACTGATTTCCTTTAGGATTGACTGGTTTGATCTCCTTGCTTTCCAAGGGACTCAAGAGTCTTCTCCAACAACACAGTTCAAAAGCATCAATTTTTCAGCCCTCAGCTTTCTTTATGGTCCAGCTCTCACATCCATACATGACTATTGGAAAAACCATAGCTTTGACTAAGCAGACCTTTGTCAGCAAAGTAATGTCTCTGCTTATATAAAAAGTACATATTTTTATTTCCCTAGTGATATATGCCCTAAGAATAAAAATAACTATACAAAATGAAACAGAACCTTATGTTATGTTTACCAAGCATATTGCTGGTGGTAGCATTGATATTTTGCTATCCAAAGTTGTGGTGTAAGCGAAGTTGTATATTGGGTGTATACATTATTTTATGTGTATGTATTGTATGTGAGTAATCAAATGAATGTCATTGACAATAGGGATTTTTACCATGGGAGAAAAGGAATACAGATGTGAGATCAATGAAGCAAAGAAAAACACGTGGTTTTGCATCACTAAGGAAAATATTACAAATTTATGAATTTCATTATCTTTGAAAAAGATACATGTTTCCTGGGTCTATTTGCTGAAAAGACCTACAAATAATGAACACCTCAGTAGCATGGAACTCTTGTAGCTCCCTGGTTATGTTTTCTAAGTACCATTTCCCCTTAAAGGGAAATAGGGTTTCTTGAAGAAATGCCTGATTTAAGATCCAGGGCTGGAAATATACATGATGAGCCTAGAAAATCTGGTCACGCTAGAAAGCAAACTAAATATTAAACTACTGATGTCATGTCAAAAAGGACTCAGGAGCCTACTAGAATAGATTTTCACTGATCAGAGATGGGATGGTTTAAGCATCAAAAAAGATAATAATTGCAAAGAGTTGGAATTCACAACAAATACATTCACATCTGTGAGCTCATGAGGTTGCCTCTATTGATCATTAGAGGATGTATCTCATTATTTTTCAACTGACAAGTAAAAGAAAAAAAAAGTCAAGTATCTCTTCTGCTTCTCATATGTGATATGTATTTTAGGGCTATCAAATCAACGAAGGGAAGTGCATGTTTAGAAAAATATGACTAAGAAATAAAAAAGGAATCATAGAAAGTCACTGTTTTGCAGCCCCTTATTATGGTTGCCAGATTTAACAAATAAAAACATAGAACCCCACTTAACTATAAGTTTCAGATAAAAAACAATTAATTCCTTAGTACAAGTGTATTTAAAATAAACTGACACTAAAAATTGTTCATCGTTTACCTGAAATTCAAATGTAACTGGACGTCCTGCATTTTGGCTGCCGATCTGACCATGAATTAATAAATCTAGACGGTGATCACTGACACTGCTGACATCCTCACCAAAGCGCCAGCCAGACGTTGTGAACCTCCTGACAGTGGCACATACCGCTGCCCATGAAGTAGGCTTGTCAAATTATTGAATCTCGATTATTAAAGTAGATGTATCAAATTATTAAAGCCTGCAGATCTAATGATCAATATACAAGAAATAAAAAGGATGGAGAAACATGTTAAATGATATGTAATCAGTAGACTCCAGACTGTTAGAAAGTCTATACAACAAATGCTCCGATCTTATGACAAAAAAGTTGCAAGGAGAAAATGAGTAAAAAAAATAAAATTGAAGGAGGAAACTATAGGTCATCTGGTCCCATCACTTCATGGGAAATAGATGGGAAAACAGTAGAAACAGTGGCAGACTTTATTTTTTTGGGCTCCAAAATCACTGCAGATGGTGATTGAAGCCATGAAATTTAAAGACCCTTACTCCTTGGAAGGACAGTTATGACCAACCTAGGTAGCATATTAAAAAGCAGAGACATTACTTTGCCAACAAAGGTCCATCTAGTCAAGGCTATGGTTTTTCCTGTGGTCATGTATGAATGTGAGAGTTGGACTGTGAAGAAAGCTGAGCGCCAAAGAATTGCTGCTTTTGAACTGTGGTGTTGGAGAAGACTCTTGCGAGTCTCTTGGACTGCAAGGAGATCCAACCAGTCCATCTTAAAGGAGACCAGTCCTGGGTGTTCATTGAAAGGACTGATGCTGAGGCTGAAACTCCAATACTTTGGCCACCTCATGTGAAGAGTTGACTCATTGGAAAAGACCCTGATGCTGGGAGGGATTGGGGGCAGGGGGAGAAGGGGACGACAGAGGATGAGATGGCTGGATGGCATCACTGACTCGATGCACATGAGTTTGAGTGAACTCCGGGAGTTGGTGATGGACAGGAAGGCCTGGCGTGCTGCGATTCATGGGGTCGAAAAGAGTTGGACACGACTGAGCTGAACTGAGCTGAAAGAGACATACCAGGCTTACTTGGTAGGTCAGCGGGTAAAGAATCTGCCTGGGATGCAGGAGACCTGATTCCGGTCCCCGGGTTGGGAAGATCCCCTGGACGAGGGCGTGGCAATACCCACTCCAGTATTTTTGCCTGGAGAAATCCCCATGAACAGAGGAGCCTGGCAGGCTACGGTGTGTAGGGTCACAAAGAATTGGACATGACTGAGCGACTGACCACAGCAAGAGACATATCAACAAATTTCAATGTGCGGACCTTTCTTCATATTATTTTGAACAGAGATGGAAGATATTTGATATTATAGAATCATTTTATATTTTGGGAGGAGGGTGATAATGTTATTATGGTTATTAATTTTTTAAAGTGTGCCCCTTTTTAAAGATGAATACTGAAACCTTTAAGGATTAAATAGGATTTGCTTTAAAATAGTTGGGGCTGGGAGTGAAGTGGGTGGAGTGCAGTTGCAGCTGGATGAATCATTCATGATACTATTTTGATGTATGAGGGCCCATTATACTGATATTAATGCTTTTGTATACATAGTATATACAATTACTTATAGTAAGTTTTTTTACATTGAGGATCTCTATTGGCTGATGTGGTGGAATAAGCGTATTCTAGGTGCTTTACTCATGTTGGATCATTTTAACCTCACACACACCAAATGAGGTAGGTCTTATCATGACCCCTATTTTACAAATGAGGGACCAAGGCTCAGACAGGTCAGTTGGGTTGCCCAGAGTCACCTAAGAGTAAATGGTAGGGCTAGTGTTTGAGCTTAGGGGGTCTAATTCCGGGCAGTCTCAGCCCATGGTCTTAAGCAGCATTATCCCCTAAGCTGGTAAAGTTGTTTCGTCTGTCTCCATATCTGGTTACCACAGCGATGACGCAGCCTGTGTGGTCCTGCCCCTCGAGCTATTCGGACGACAGCAACCTTCTGGGCAATGGAGGTTCCTGTGTTGGGAGGCATTCTTGATGAGATGGGCCAGGTGACTAAATGGACTTTACAGTCATGTCTCATTGTGAGATTTTGTGATTCTAAAGCCTTCTCTCCCCCTAGGGTGACTGTCCTGAGAGTGTGATGTGATAACACTTCTTCTCCAGGAGCTGTGAAAGCCACTAGGAGAGAAATCGGTAATCCGGGATGAGGCAGGACAGGAGGAAATTCACAGAGCCTGGAATTTCTCAAGAAGGGCCCTTCTCTGCCTCCCTCAACCCCTGCCTGGGGGAAGGCTGTCAGGGGGTTGCATACTTTCTGTTTTCCAGGTCAGATGATTGGCTTGAATATTTGCAAATGTTTTCTCCAGCTTCTGGGTATAAATCTGGTTTCCATCATGAGGACCCACTCTACTCCCGAAGGAGGTAGACAGCGCCTGCAAATGCCCTTTTTCCCCAACACTGAAGTTCCTCCAAGTTGGACCAAACCTTCCCCAAGTTGTAATCTTGCCAGGAGCTGGAATTTGAATGCCTCCCCTTGAAGAATACAGCTATGTTTCTCTGTACCTTAGATCTTCTCTTTCTTTGAAACACCTCTTGCTCTTTTGCCTTACAAACTTCCTTGGGTAAAAGGTTTGAGGGGGTGGTCACATCTAGGGGAGCAGAACAGGTGGCTTCAAAGGACTCTGAACTTGGCAGGTGCAGTGGCTTTATCAGCTATAGGAAGGAGAGATGAGTTCATGTGTAAGATTGCCTTTTTTTCCACCCCCCCGCAAACTGGGACAATCTCATAGATTCGCTGACACATATGTTCTATTTTTCATAACTCAGAACTATCTCTGGAGCTGCCAAGAGTCAATTCCAGCTCTCTGTTTGGATAAGATGGAGGTTTCAAAGCAAAGTTTTCCTTGGCAAAATTTATGCCTTGGCTGGAACAGTCCCATGATGAAAATACCCAAGACCAAAGGCGAGGTAGGGCTGCTTCCAATTACTGGAGTTGAGCTCTTTGGGGAGAGGCCTCGTGACAGGCCTTGGATCGGGAGCAGACTGTTTCGAATGGCAAGCCAGGGGAAAAAGAAAGAGATCATGTCTCTGCTATTTGGTGGACTTTCCCAACGATGGAAAGGTAATTCAAGTCTTTGGTGATTTTGGAAGCCTTTCCACTGGAAAATTCCCCTTGAGTTTTGGTATTTGACTTCTTCTGGAGCATTGAGAGTGGGCTGGAGGGAGCAGAGTCTAAGTTGTCCGGGGGCTTGAGATGAATTCACAGGCAAGTAAGGCAGAAAGGTTGCCTGGGACTTGCCCTGATGCCTCTGAAGCAGGCTCTGGCTTTTCACGGGAATTGAACTCGTTACAGACCAAAGAAGAGCAACCTGGGCTGCTGGCACAGAGCGAGTTAGAAATCCCTTCAAGGCCGAAAACCGAAAGAAGCTGAAGTCAAGGCATTAGAAAAGGAACTCACAAGTGGGGAGGCTGGGGGAGGAGCAGTGTTTCTCCTCTTCTGACCTGGAAGGTGGGACAGGAAGAATGACTATTTTGAGCTGCTGCCTGGCATTTTACAGGATGCCAACACTGCTTACTCCGAGTCTGGACACGTAGATAAGGATGGAGCTTAGGAGTCCTGACCCAAGTTCCCACTTGGCTTTTCCTGGGTCGCCTTTTGAAATAACTGTTCAGAGTTGAGCTCATGAGAAGTTAGTGATCTCCACCCCAACCATCTTACAAGTAACAGGTGCTCACTACCCTGCTCTGTATTTTCTGCCCACCTGCCTGTGACCTTTGATCTGTGATTGACCTGGGAAGCAGGGGTAAAGGACTGTCCCTGCCTCAGCTCACTTTGTGCATCCTCCCCATTTGTGGGATCTGTGAGAAGCAAATTTTGTCACTTTCTTTCCTTTGTGTGGGGTTGTTGAAACTGTGTGCTGTGCATGCCAAGTCGCTCGGTCATGTCCGATTCTTTGTGACCCCATGGACTCTAGCCCACCAGGCTCCTCTCTCCATGGGATTTTCCAGGCAAGAATACTGGAGTGGGTGACCATGCCCTCCTCCAGGGGATCTCCCTGACCCACGGATCGAACCCGCATCTCTTATGTCTCCTGCATTGACAGGTGGGTTCTTTATCACTAGCACCACCTGGGAAGCCCTGTACCAATTAAAAGGACCTCAGAGTTTTCAATCCCTTGAAATGGGAGCTCTGATGCTGAGGAAGTTAGCTGCTGATCACATGTAAGTGGCTTGTACCTCCACCTTCAGTAGGTCATATGTGCCCTTACTTAATTTTATTATTGGGGTAACACTGGTTTATAACATTATATCAGTTTCTTGAGCATAGCATTGTACTTTGGCTTCTGTATACCCTGCAGTCTACTTACCATGAAAAGTAAGCCTCCATATGTCACCACACAATTGACCCTCTTTGTCCATTTCATCTTCCCTCCATCCCCTTCCCCCTCTTGTAACCGTCTGTTCTCTATATCTACATGTTTTTGTTTTGTCTTGTTTGTTTACTATTCCACATATGAGTAAAATCATATAGTATTAGTCCTTCTCCATCTGATTTTTTCACCTAGGATAATACCATCAAAGTTCATCCATGTTGTCATGAATAGCCAGATTTCATCTTTTTTATGGCTGAGTAGTATTCCATACATATAGACCATATTTACTTTATCCATTCATCCACTGAATGGATGAACAGCACTTAGGCTATTTCCATATCTTGGCTGTTGCTAATAATGCTGCAGCTAACATATGGGTGCATATTTATTTTTGAGTTGATATTTTCGTATTCTTAATATAAATTCCCAGAAATATCATTGCTGGATCATGTGGTGATTCTATTCTTAATTTTTGGAGAAACCTTGATACGGTTTTCCACTGTGACTGCACCAACTTACACTCTCACCAACAGTGCACGAAGGTTCCCCTTTTCCACATCCTTGCCAACACTTGTATTTGCTGTCTTTTTGATCATAGCCATTGTAACAATTGTGAGATGATCTAGCATCATGGTGTTAATTGCATTGCCCTGATGATTCATGATGTTGAACATTTTTTCATGTATCTGTTGGCCATTCGTATATCTTCTTTGGAAAAATGTCTGTTCAGATCCTCTGCCCAGTTATCAATCGGATTGTTTTTTTTTTTTTTGTTATTGAGTTGTATATTCTTAATTCAGCACACCAGCTGCAGCTTTTGAACACACCAACTCAGTAAGTTCTTTTCCTTTGCTGATGATCCTCAGTCACTGATAAGCAAGTTTGAAGCACTCTGCCTGGACGACTCGTGCCAGCAAAGCCAAAGGGGGTGGATCTCACCTTTGATCCTTGACACCGCCCTGTGCTCCTTCTGAGCTTCATACCTGCTGAGATACTTGAGTGGAGAGGAGATGAGAAAACTTGGGCTAAAATAAGTGGTTCCCATTTTCAAAGTTTCATGTCTTCTTTTAATCGGAAAACAGCTGCATGTGGCCAAACAGCTGCATATGGTCTCCCACCCAGGCCCCCACCTCCTTCAAAAGCCACAGACCTCCCACACTGTCTAGACCCTCGAGTCTTCTAATTACCATCTGTCTCACCCTGGACAGGTCTCAGCTGTCTCAGCCATCATGAAGGAGGCAACACTTTCATGTTTTGGAGCTCTCTTCTCAGTACTGAATGAACACATGAAAGGTCACCTTTAATAAAATCTAAGATATAAAATCTAAGGAGATCAAACCAGTCAATCCTAAAGGAAATCAAACTTGAATATTCACTGGAAGGACTGATGCTGAAGCTGAAGCTCCAATACTTTGGCCACCTGACTCATAAGAAAAGACCCTGATGCCGGGAAAGATTGAAAGCAAGAAGAGAAGGGGATGACAGAGGATGAGATGATTGGATGGCATCATCGACTCAATGGACATGGGTTTGAGCAAACTCTGGGAGATGGTGATGGACAGGGAAGCCTGGTATGCTGCAGTCCATGGAGTCACAAAGAGTAGGACATGACTTAGTGACTGAACACCACCACCAAGATATACGTTTGGTAGAAATAGTACATATTAAGAACACAATTCCCTTGGCCCCCTTGCACATGGAAGGTGTCCAGAGGAGCTGTCCTGACCATTTTCACATGGGCAATGAAGGCTTGGTTATCAGTGGGATCACAGTTCCCAGTTCTGCCCTTGGTACAGTGGCTAGCCAACATTCCCCCTGGAGATTCATGCCAACCTCTGCCGCCTGGATGAGAAGAGACAGGGACTTCTGTCTGCCCCTATTCAAACACAGGCCAGACTTTCTTGCAGTGGCAGGGGCGGGAGGGCAGAGAATCACCGGCGCAGAGTTGCTGGAATCCATCTTACACGACGTCCCCACCCACAGCACTCTCTCCCTGGCCTACGTTCCCCGCACCCGCCTCAGGCTTTCTGCAGCGGGAGGGGGAGAGTGTCTGGGAGGGATCAAACACTAGCAGGGTTAAGCAACTTCAAATTTAATTTCCTGGAAGGACACAAGACACAGCAGCGTTGTGGTGACAAAGCCCTCCTGTGAAAGATCCCGAGGTCTTTTTGGTGCAGACGGGAGGTGAGAGGGCAGCATGTCAGGCCCTTCTCAACTGGTGTGGAGAGCCCAACCACCCTGACAGTGCCGTCCCCTGCCATCTGTCTGCCCTCTTCCCAGATGAGGCCTCAGATGCCAAAGGTATCTCCCATGCCATTTGACCTTTCTCTTTACCCTTCTTCTCTAAGATCCAGCCACCTGTGTTTGAACACGTTTGATTGGGAGACACCCACTCCCACTTGGGAAGCTTAGCAAGGTTGATTTCCACATTTGGAATGTCCCTGCCATTCCATTTTGCCAAAGCATGCCCTTCCCCTGTTCTAAAAATCTCAGTCTATTTCATTTCCTTCTGGAGCTCAGATTGCTCTTCCATTTTTTGCATCCACATTAGGGATTGATTTGTTACAGCATCATAAAAAAAAAATCAGAGCCTATGGTGGCCTTGGAGATTCTCCAACATGCTCCTTTGGGTAAGCTGAGGCCCAGGAGAGGAAGGAACTTGTACAACCATGTGACGGGGGAGTGGAAGAACCATGCTTACAGCTCAGGGTTTGTATTCCCTGGTCCAGGACTGTTTATTCTGTGTGAACTTGCCTTGCTTCTCCTCTTCTTGTATTTGACCATCTTTCCCATCAAGCTCTAAGCTCTGAGGACAGTTGCCTCCCTTTCTTCTTTTCTAGGTTTCCCAATGCCTACAACAACCAGCATCTTACACTTTGGGCACATTATATGTTTCTACACCTATCTACATTATTTCATTTCATCCTCATAAAGACACTCTCCAACAACCTCAGAGACAGAATGGATCTCCTTTATCAGATGATGAAACTCGAATGCAGAGAATTCAGTGGCTTGTTCAAAGACACCTAAGTACACCAGGCAAGGAGATCCAACCAGTCCATCCTAAAGGAAATCAGTCCTGAATATTCACTGGAAGGACTGATGCTGAAGCTCCAATCCCTTGACCACCTGATGTGAAGAACTGACTTATTGGAAAAGACCCTGATGCTGGGAAAGATTGAAAGTGGGAGGAGAAGGGGACGACAGAGGATGAGATGGTTGGATGGCATCACTGACTCGATGGACATGAGTTTGAGTAAACTCTGGAAGTTGTGGTGATGGATAGGGAGGCCTGGCGTGCTGCAGTCCATGGGGCTGCAGAGTCGGACAGGACTGAGCGGCTGAACTGAACCGAAGTACACCAGCTCCTCTGGGACAGCAGGAGACCCTGGCACAAAATAACAAGGCAGGCAGGGACACGGATTGTTTCTTATAAGACCTGTAGCCAAAGGGAACTCAGGGGCTCAGAAAAGATGATGTGGTTCTCATGGATCAGTGCACGGCCCCAAATTTCCCCGTGGTTCTCCACTGGCTAGATGCCTGATTCCCTTGTGCCCCGCTTTAAGAGTGGCAGTGCTCAGAGGCATGGCTGGATCAGGAAGAGGGGCCTTGCTTAGCTCTGACTATGTAACCAACCCTGGCTCTTCCCTCCCGGCACCCCCACGTTCACCCCATACCACGTGCGTGCCTCGTGCAGACTTCCTGAGGGTCCCTAGGGGAATACCGTGATTCCAGACCCGGGCTCTTCTCTGCCCACCCCTCCCGCCATGTGCGCGGGGTTGGGGTGGGAAGGAAATGGACTCACATCATTTGCATTTATCACGGAGAATATACCACCTTGTCTGTAGCCTTTAGTCTGACTGAATTGCTTTTCTGCTTCATGAGACACACGGCGCGGCAGCCCAGCGCTCCCCTCTCCTCACTTCAGCAGCGTCGGGCCGTAACCCGCTTTGCTCTCCCTCGCATTTATCATATTGATCGTATAAGAAATAGATCATAAGCAGAATGAAATTACCGAATGCAATGATCTGGGGCATCCTATGGACCAGATCAATCTTGGGGCAGCCGGGGAAAAAAAGTCCCTTGCTGTGATGTGTTTTATCCAAAGTTGATTTTCATTGCAAATAGAAATTTCCATCAGCTGAGGCACCCTGGTGGGGAAAGTCTGCTGTGCTGACAAGGGGAGTGTGTGTGTGTGTGTGTGTGTGTGTGTGCGCACGCACGCGCGTGTGTTTGAGAAAATGAGAAAGAGAAAAAGAGAGACAGAGAAAATAGAAGTTTGATAAGCCTCATAAGGCTCGTTCATTAGGAAGGAGACTTCCTTAGCTAGAACTCATTTGAGATGGATATTTGAGGCTCTGGTTGTAACAATATCCATCTTCTCTTGCCTACTCCAAACTGTTTTTCTTATGTGTGTGTTTGGGGGAGGGGGTGGGTATGGAAAAAGATAGAACTGTTCCATGTTCAGAAGACCATCAAGGACCCTTTCTAATCTCCCGTGAATGCCTGGGCTGAGAGCTGCCTGTCTTCGTCACCCTGGCCCCAGTGTGTGAATTTGCAGTGTCGGTGGGTGGCTGGAGTTTTGGCGGCCTGGCTTACACAGGACAGTGAGAGATGTGTTTATAAACTGCTCCTTGAAAACAGGAGCTTGAAGCTTCCCCTCTGCCCCTCTGCCCCGACCTGAGGCTCCAGACATGACCTCTGCCATAATAAGAACTTTCTCCCCGTCTGGAGACAAGGTTGGTGAGTTCAGCTGGGACTGGAAATCCACGGGAACAGGGTCTCTGGCAGCCTGCCACCGGCTCAGACTGAAGCTGAAACCCACAGTGGGAATGTGGTCTGAGGCCCCGGTCATCACCCCCTTCCCACTGTGAAATCCATCCCCAGACGCTGAGACTCGGCGCTCTTGGCTTTGGCAACATTCGTCATGCCAATAAACTCATTGAAATTGAAGAACCCAGTGGGGAGAAGGAGAGCAGGGTGTAGATGGGGACGGAGGAGGGAGCGGGGGAGGAGGGAGCTGGGGAGGAGGGTGTGGGGAGAACGGCCCCCAGCTCTGCTGTGAGCTCGACGGCAGAGATGTCATGGATGCCAAGCAGCTGAGTTCACGGAGAAGCCACGGCTCAGCCGTGAACAGCCCCTCTCCCCACCCCTGAGCCACCTCCCCCTAGCTCTTCATCTCTGCTCAAGCTTCTACCCTCATGGAAATATCCCTGGAAACCTTCCCATGGAGCAAATGGCCAAGAAAATGCACATGTGTGCAAGCACACACATACACACAAGCACTTCTATCAGCGAGATGATGAAAAAGAAAACACCGCAAAGTACACCCACCAGGACTACGGAGAAATACCGTCAGCACACGCTGAAGCCGGAGGAGACCCCGGCTGGGTTAAAGGGTGCGAATGCTGGACCCAGCCAGACTCCCATAGCACCCCTTCCCCTCCTGGAGTCTGCTCGGGCCCTGCACCCTACCCTGGGAAGAGCCCCTTGGACATTTTTATAGTTTCCTAGAGTTACAGAAACTTCTAAGGATCCACTCGGGCTAGCTCAACATTATTTTCTTCTCAGATAGAAAACCGCCTCTCCTGATCTTGAAGACCCCGGAAATGGTGAAAGCCGTTTCACAGCCCGCACCAGCAGAGAAGTCCCCTTGCTAGCTGATATCGTAGCCTCGGCTATTTCCTCGTCTCTCCCAGCACAGCACAGCCATGTGGCCCCTGCATAGGGCCCCACAAATTCTAATGAGGGCAGACTGCCAGGCTGCTCTCTGGCACCTCTGGATAAAACAATTCCTACTTCCCTAGCCTCCTCCCCAGGCTGTCAGTTTCGAAGACTGTCTTTCCTTCCCAGTGGTCCTATACTATTCTGGCTCTTTTCTTGTTTCTTACTTGAGATATTTTTCCAAATCCGGAGAGACCTGGCTTGTCTGTTCCTTAAGCCTATCTTATTCCCAGAGCCGCCTTCCTCTCTGTCCTAGAGATCAAATATGCAGAAAGATAAGAGCATCTGCTAGGTGAGGAGCGGGGGAGAACTGCTAGAGGAGATTTAGACTGATTTTAAGTTAGCCAAAGTGAGGGCATGGTAAGATGGCAGAGAGGGAGACCACACAGACCTATGACTGCAGCTTTCAGTTGGTAATCCAAGAACATTGGACGCTTCCAAGACCTAGGCGTTTTTTGAAAGCTGAGTTAGGGTTGGTTGGATCCGGCATGCAAAAGAGGATATTAACAGGTAAAAACCATAATTTGAATTTAGGAAGGGGCATTTGCTTTTCAAAAAGAAATTATTTCTACATCACAGATTATTCTATTAATGCCCCATCAGCAATGTCATTCCTTTTGCTACTTGTCCCAAGGCGGGTCACAAGTGTGGGTTTCTCCGTGCAAACCCATCCTGGCTCTTGACATGCATAAAAAACCAGTGCCTTCTTGGCCAGGGGAGGATTCCTGGGTATCTGCTGGCAAACGCCATCATGTTACAGGGGCGAGAGCAGCGTCTGACGCAGGGATTTGGAGAACATGTGTCGTGTATAAGCAGACAACTGTGTGTAGTTTGCTGAGTCTGAGCCAGCTGAGCAAAACTATGTGGACTCAGAAACTAAATGGCGTGAAGGGCTAGAGGTGGTGGGGCGCAGGAATTTTCCCCAGGGACTCCACAGGAACCTTTTTGATCAGCTGGGGGCTAATTTGAGACAAAAGGCTGATACAGTGAGCATGGGATTCCCGCCCTGTCTTGGGCCTGATGGATCCATTCCCTTAATGAAATGCACACAGTTTATTTTACCAACTCTAATTACGTGAAGAATGAGTGTCAGATTTCTTTATCCTTCTGCCGGCCCTGAATCCAGGCCAACCTCACGAGCCTTACGTGCAGTGAGGCTAATGGAGCTTTTATTCCAATGAGTCAAGAGCCAACCCACCTTTGTAGAGAGAAGAATATTTAAAAAAAAAAAAAAAAGAAGAAAGAAATACTTAATGTTCGTCTGGTGGATGAAAAATTTCACAAGATAAATTAAAGTGTTTTCTGGCTGAACGGAGAAAGTGGGGCAGGATGGTGGAGATAATTTTCCCAGGACTCAGAATGATTTATCTTATCTCTGTGTTCTTTAGACGAGAGGTTCCATTTATTTAGTCATTTATTTTATTAGTTTTGTGAAGTTATCCTGCCCTACCCCCATCACCAACACAAAGACCCCGCACTTGGCACAGGGAGCTCGAGGCTGGGAAGGAGACCAGGTCCAACCTGCTTCATCCAGGCGTTGACCCCTCCCTTTGACGCCTGTGCCAGGCACCAGGCTGTGGACTGGAGAGACGGCAGGGCTCAGAGGGAGACGACGCCTGTCCTCACTGAAACGCAGTCTAGTGGGAGACATCGCTCACAAGCAAGTGAATATCATTCTCTGTGATTAATGCAACGCTATCAGAACGTTCTCTGCCACCTACATACCCCAATGGGCTTTGAAGAGACTTTGCGAGACTCTCTAGTTCAGTGGTTTTCCAAAGGGGTGAAGCTGCCCTCCCCACCAGCCCCTCCCTCAACCCCAGGAGACATTGGACAACGTCTGAAGATATTTCTGGCTGTCTTACTGGGGAGCAGGATGTCTGGGATGTAATGAATTGAAGCCAAGAATGCTCGAAACATCCCACCCCACACAGAAAACCTCCCTATGGCAAAGAAGCATCCAGCCCCAAATGTCAAGAGGGCACCACTGATAAACCCTGCCCTCGAGCGTCCTCCGGCCTTGACAGTCCTGCGCCGACTCTCCACATGAGAAACCCTGCTGCTTCTCTCACGCCTCCCTGCTTTGTGTGGCTGCTCTCGTTCAGGCCTGGAAGAGGGCATTTCCCTCTGCTCTGGCCTCGAAACTGGAGTTAGAAGTCGATTTTACAAGTAGTACCAAGGAGTAAGATTATTTGTGTGAGGTGGTATTAATAGAAAGAGCTCTAGGAGAGCCTCACAACCCCAGTGTGAGGTAGATGAAAAAGGACAATCCTGCCTGGATGCTTCCCATGCCTTTGTTGGGGGACTTTCTACCGCACACTCAGAGCTCCTCACTGGTGGAGTTCTTGGCGGTGGAAATAATATGGGATGCGGTTGAGTCCTTAAATAGTTTCTCTTTTGCATGTCCCAACCATTATCTGAATGTTTGTAAGAAGACTGCCAAGGCTTTCTCTTCGGATCTTCATGTAACTGTATGTTGCATACCATGGGGTTATTTCTGAGCAATTAAGGCTCCCCATGCCAGGTTTTCTCTTCATCTACCAAAGGCAGAAAGAGGGGGGCCTTGTGTCTGGCTTTCCTGGGGAAGCAGATGGCACTTGGAGTGCTGGCAGGAGACAGGTGTGAAGTTTCAGGGGCCGGAGGGCTTGTCTGGCATCCTATGCAAATCTGGCTCCTTTTTGCATCCCTCCCAAGAGCTACAACCAAATGGAACCTGCTCTTACGTGTGTGTGCGTGCGTGTGCATGTGTGTGTGTGTGAGAGAGGGGTGGATTATGTCGGAGGTGTGTCTACATGTGTATCGGGGTGATTGAGACCAACTGAGCATTTTGTGGATGAGAACAAAATAATTCTTAGGTGGCGAGGAAAGCCGTGACTTCATCCTGATGGGAACTGTCCACAAACGAGATGGAGAACCCCCTCCGAGAAAGCTCCCTGGGAGGACACTGTGTAACCCGCCCCCCTTAACTTGATCAGCTTCGAAGTCTCGCCCAGGTGCTGCACTGGCCAGAGCTGTCCTGTGTGCTCACAGCGATGGAGGCTCCTCACTTGCAGGACGCGGAGACCTCTGAGTCACTGGCTGAGCCACTGAGAGTCACACAGAGGCCCAGCTGAGCAATGCTGATGAGGTCTTACATGCAGATCACAGGTGAACCAGAGTTGTGATTAATGGTTTGTGTTAATTGGTTTATCCTGAATTACACGCGCTGTATTCGTCTCTAAGTGAGGGCACTATGTGAAGGTGACCACATGTCAAAGCTTGTTCAGGAACAGTCCAAATTTTCAATGTGTTTTTTTTTAAACTCTCTTATATTTTCCACACTTGTCAAACCATATGTCCAATTTTTATATTAAAAATATGTTCCCTGTAATTATCTGATTATCGCTTCTACCATGGAAACACTCCTTAGTCCCCGATAACCCAGAAGCCACAAGAAAGGAAGGCTTACTTCTTCTGACTTCACAGTTTCTGCTCCAGCTCCGCCCAAGCCCGCTAATCCAGATAAGTCAGTATGCGGCAGAACGTGAGTGTCATTAGCGAGGGAACATCCACTTGCATTTCCTCTGATCAAAGAGCAAGGTTGGCCACAGCACCCTTCCTTCTTGCCTCTAATGATTCGAGTTTACCTGCTTTCGTGTGTATGCCCTTGCACAGCAAGGATGGGTCACTCATGGCCCTCCACTGGCTAACACACATTGTCATTTGGGCTAGACAAGTGAGTGTGTGTTGCTCAGTGGTAACCCATTCGCAGGGGTTGGTCAATACCGTATGTTTGTAATGAAAATGGCTGCATGTCACTGAGTAGCAATGCCTTCTCCTTGGGAAGCCTTCAGGGAAGATAGAGAATATGTGTTGTGAACAAAAGGAACACCGTATTTGCCATCTGGGGACCCGAATCGGTTAGGTAGAAGGCACTGCACACACAGGCCTGGTGGTCCTCTCACAGGGGGATGAGGTGCCGCACCCGTGCTCACCTGGCCGTGTTCAGCATCTAGTGGCGTACTTGGCATTGAAGGCCCTCGGAGATAAACACACAGAGATCGACCTCCAGGAACTCAGACAGACCACAGAGGCAGCGAACGCCTTCCTCATCGTTTAAGAATAGGAGGAACACTGTGTTCCTTGCAGGGTGATTACTTCCTGCAGTGAGGACACAGATCTCAGGGAAACCAGCCGAGACCTGATCGGATCAGTTCACTCCTTAGAAGCCTTCAGTGGTCCGCCCTGCCGGCGCCATCCCATTGGAAGCCCTTGGCTTGGCACTTTATAGTCCCACATGCTTTGATCCCCAAGTCCTCTGGGCACACTGCTTCCCACTATCCCCACCTATTAAGTGGTGTGGGAATATTCTCAGTTCCCCGAGAGGCCCCACGTGCCACCGTTCCCATGGAACACTGCCCCGATTCACAACTTCTTATTGAAGTCTACGTGTTGAGATTTGATATCAAGACTGAGGGCAGGGGCTCCCACTGGGGATAAAGTTTGAAAGTAAATATTCAAGGTACGCGGGTATGTGCTAAGCCGCTTCAGCCATCTCCGATCCTCTTTAAGAGGAATGGCTCCTTCTCTTTCTTAATTCCACAGCATTTCTATTGCTTTTTACAACTTCCTTAACTTCTATATTAGAGAAGGCAATGGCACCTCACTCCAGTACTCTTGCCTGGAAAATCCCATGGACGGAGGAGCCTGGTAGACTGCAGTCCATGAGGTCACTAAGATTGGGCATGGCTGAGTGACTTCACTTTCACTTTTCACTTTCATGCATCGGAGAAGGAAATGGCAACCCACTCCAGTATTCTTGCCTGGAGAATCCCAGGGACAGAGGAGCCTAGTGGGCTGCTGTCTAAGGGGTTGCACAGAGTTGGACACGACTGAAGCAACTTAGCAGTAGCAGCAGCAGTAGCAGTAACTTCTATATAGGGGCTTCCCTTGTGGCTCAGACAGTAAAGAATCTGCATACAATGCAGGAGACCTGGGTTTGATTCCTGTGTGAGGACGATCCCTTGAAAAGGAAATGGTAACCCAGTCCAATATTCTTGCCTGGAGAATTCCATGGAGAGAGGAGCCTGGCAAGCTACAGTCCACTCGCTTGCAGACAGTGGGACACAACTGAGTAACTAACACTACTTTCTCTGTGTGTTCATCTGATTTCCTCGATTGAGAGCTCTATGTGGGCAGGAGCCATGCTTGTTCAGGTTCGTATGCCCAGAACTGTGCTGGATACAGAGGAGGCCTTAGCACCTTAGTTACATCTAACTGACTTGCACAGACAGCTGAGAAGACTCTAGGTCCCATCATTGTGGTAGACATTTGAACTTGGTCCTAGGAGTGTGTGTGTGTGTATTTAGGAGGGAGGCCCCAACTAGAAGCGGGGTTTGGAGTGAAGATTATGGAAATAAAACAAAGTACAGCTGGGCCAGCTTTCAGGGAGCTTGAGATTTTGCTTATAGAGAGTGTAATTCCAGATCGATATGAAAGCCCTTTCTTGACTCAGCCATGGCCCTCCTTGTAGGGGCCTCAGAGCGGGAGCACTTAGTTCAGAGACTTCTGAGGCTCTGCCACATCAGGGTTCAGACTGGAGATGTAGTGGGTGCTCCTCCCAGCACCCCCTGCCCCTCCTCTGCCCTCTTGAGAGCTTTACTCTCCTCTATTTGTGTGCCTGCCAACTCCAGCACCTCTTTGCTTCTCTGAGTTTTCTCCAAGGCTCTTGGAGCAGCAATACTGTGGGGTCCCTGGGACTTTAGATCCTGAAGTGAGTTGTAGCTGTTCTGGAGGCCCCTGACTGGCCAGCTCTGGAGAGGACTGTGTAGCTGGGGTAGTGCCCGTGGGCCTGGAATGGAGTTTGGATCTGGTGCTCCACCCTTTGGAAAGGGTGCTCCCTCTTCTGGACACGACTGTCACTCATTTGACATCTCAAAGACTACCTATCTTGATTGAAAACTTTTGTATCAAATGTTGTGCTAAAATCTGGGGCAATAGAGCTGAGTAAGACAGGGTCCCTGTTCTGGAGGAGCCCTTTAGAGGAGAGTGACACACAAGCAAGTAACTTCAAAGCAAGAAGTGTGATAGTCGAGGTGTGGATCAAGAGCGAAGAGGAGGCAGGGAGCTGGAGCAGAGAGCATCTGTTTGGTGCCTCAACCTGAAATAGATGCCTTGCACATCCACCAAGGGGACAATATGGCTATGCAGTTGGGGTGAGGAAAAAACATTTCTGCAGCATGAAAGGAGAAGGATTTATCTGCAGAAGTATTGACTGAGACCAGTCTATCCTAAAGGAAATCAGTCCTGAATATTCATTGGGAGGACTGATGCTGAAGCTGAAACTCCAATCCTTTGGCCACCTGATGCGAAGAACTGACTCCTTGGAAAAGACCCTGATGCTGGGAAAGATTGAGGGCTGGAGGAGAAGGGGATGACAGAGGATGAGATGGTTGGATGGCATCACCAGCTCAATGGACATGAGGTTGAGTAAGCTCCAGGAGTTGGTGATGGACAGGCAGGTCTGGCGTGCTGCGGTCCATGGGGTTGCAAAGAGTCGGACACAACTGAGCAGCTGAACTGAACTAATCAACTGGGAGCTGAAGAGTGCTGCGGGGCTGAGTCAGAGAGCACAGATGGGAAGGCTGAACCCTGGCTATGGGGTCTGGGGCCTGGGCTCAAACCTAGCCTCTCTGTATCCCGCTGTGAGCCTTGCAGCCTCGCCTCCGTCTGGAGCCTTCAGAGCTTCCATCCCATAAAGTTGGCAAGGTGGCTGATGACAGTGTAAAAACTGGCTGCCCCCAGCTTTGAGATTGAGCAGCTGTTGAAAAGGGAAGTATCATTTGATTCTTGCTGTCAGAAAGAGTTATTTAGGAGAAATTTTCTGTAAAACACACGTGCAGTTCAGGGACAGTTTATCATCATTGTGGCTTTAGGTTTTTACAAGTTTTGCTGTTGTCATATTGATGTACAAATTCAAGGTTAGTCCTGACATCCAGAACAAGAGGAGGCATGAGTGTGCGTCATCCTCTTTACTAAACTTGTTTCCTGATGGAGCGGAGAGCTTGTTACTATTGATTCGAGTGTGTTCAGGTACCACTGACAACAGTAAGTGAATTTCAAGAACATGACTTTATTCCAGGGTCCCAGTTTCCTCAGAAGAGCCTCTCCAAGCCAAGTCAGGGTGTGTGGGGCAGCTCTTGTCCAGCAGAGGAACTCAGCGTCCAAGCAGAACCGAGTGGCAGGCAGGCCTGGGAGACCAGAACCAGTGAGAGGGAAGAAGAGCCTGAATTGCAGGCAAGTACAGCAGCAACCCGAGAGGCTGTGGGTGGGCACCGTAAATCTATAATGCGAGATGAATCAGGAAGTAAAAAGGTGGGAGGGTGAACTTTGCCTGTGGTTGCAGAACGTGAAATGAAAAGAAATGTGAAAGGAAAATAGATCGAAGGGGACTGAGGATTTAAGGGTGTGAGGAATAGAAGAAATACGTGAGTCTGCCTGTCTTTGGAGAGTTGGGGTGAACCTGACTGCCTGGAATACAGGTAGAGCGTGAATATCTGGTTCTAGAGAGTATTTGGAATCCCTCCATCAGAGATGTACTCCCTTCAGTCAGCACTCATTCGGCCAACATTTCTTGAGCATCTATTATGTGGCAGGGATTACCCTAGATATTTTGGGATACATCGTGATGGAAAAAAAAAAAAAACCTCAAGAAACCCTGCTCTAATAGAGTTTGTATTCCAGTAGGATATGCAGATAAAGGAAAATAAACAACATAAACAATAAACCAGTAAAGTATGCAGTATGTTATGAAATGATGGGTGCAATGGAAGAGGAGAGCACAGGACAGGGCAAAGTGGATCTGTGGGGAGGGGGCCTGAGGAGGGGCCAGGGCAGCTGGGGTGCTCTGGGGCTTAGGGAAGAGGGGAGGCTCCTTTGACAGGTGGTATTTGAACAAACACTTGATGTGATAAGGGGATGATCGGAGGAGATTTCTAGGGAAATATGATTCTAGTCAAAAAGCATAGCCAGGGCAAGGACCATTAAATCGGAGATCCAGCAAGGAGACCATTTGCTGGAGGGCTGTGAGAGGGCAATTATTAAGAAATGAGGGCAGACAGGCTGGGGGTGGGGGGCACATTGCAAAGGTGCCGTGGGACACTTGTAACGGGGACTTTGGCTTCTCCTCTGAGGTTAAACACTGACCAGCTTGATCATCTATTCTTAAGGGCAGGACAAAATCACCAATAGCTGATTACGAAAGCATTTGTCAGATAGCATACAGCTTGTGGGTAGGATGGAACTAGAATATTCAGGGCTTCTTGCCTGTGCCAGGAAGAAAGAGCACACAGAAAGTCAGCCGTGGGCTCCCCAAGCCCATATTCATCCAGCTCACCTGCCTTTACATCTCTGGATGAGAATGTGTTAAAACCCTGTTTCAATTTCTTTTCATTCTTGATTTGCACATGGCAGGCAGGTTGGATGACATCACTGACTCGACGGACATGAGTTTTGAGCAAGCTCCAGGAGTTGGTGATGGGGTTGCAAAGAGTCGGACATGACTGAGCGTCTGAACTGAACTGAACTGAGGCTCCTGATGGATGGATTCTCCTCTGGAGGCTGTGGCCTTCCTTCTTCTCCCTTTCTGGCAGGGCAGCCTCCGGAGGACTTGGGAAGGGAAGAGGGAGAGGGAGAGGGAGGGAGCATCCTAGCCTCTGCCCGCCCTGGGGTTGAGGTGGGCAGCTCCCCTTCTATCTTCCTTGATGGGAGACGAGCTTGTCTCCACAGCAGGAAAGGAGAGACATGGACAAATAAAGGCCCTTGGGTTTGCTGCTTGCTTTCAAGGGGTTGTGCTTGGTAGCCGATCAGTAAGTGATTTGCTCAGGTTCAGTGGAGCGACTGCACTGAACTGATAGGCTGACCCAGAAGGACAGAGAGTTAACTTGGGTTGAGAGACCTGGAAGCCTGGAAAAAGGCGACAGTTGAATTTCCAAATGTTACTGCCTGGACAGCCTATTCTTAAGCCAAGTCTGGGGAAATATTTTTCTTTTCAAAGAATGTGTTGGAAGTCTCTAGTTTTGCTTATCTGATCTTGTTTTAAGGACAGAAAATGTCAACTGTGTGCCTTTAGGAGGTCCTGGGAAATCAAATGAAATATTCTGAGTCAAAGTTAAATGTTCCAAGTTGAGAAGAAGAGTTTTCCTGGGAAATCACCTTAGATTCATCTCTGTGAACAGGTAGGACCGAACTTCTCCAGGCTGGAGAGTGAGAGCTGTGTGTGTGTGTGTTCATGTGTGTGTTGCAGTCATCTGTCATACTTCCACAATCTCCCTCTCTGGGAAGTCTTTCCTATATCCATGTAAAATTTCTCTTGGTCATAACCCTAATGAACACAATTTCTATTGAGATAAATACAAAACAGTTTCAATCTCCCTTCAGATGGGTCTGGCTTCATTACATAGAGTTGCGAGAGATACGCACCATTATTTGAGACACACTTGACCCCGTGAATTTTCTCTGTGACCTATTACAGTGCCCCAAATAGCATTACAAGCAACTCATTTCTTTGCTCATTGAAGCCTCATTAAAAGACAGGCTATTAAAATGTAAATATCTCCAAGAAAGGGAGCTTCAGGTAATGCTTTTTGACTCTACTAAGACAGCTGGTTGAGGTTGACAAGATCCTTTAGGAATAAGCGTTTGATATCTTCCCGACCGGGGTTTGAATCCTGGCTCCACCATTTAAGAGCTGTATGATCTTGGCAACTTCTTTAATATCTCCATTTTATCTTCTAATAAAAAGGGAAGAAATTGGGAAGAAAACTGGGAGGAAATACCAGTTTTCAGCTTTGCCTAAGAATTAAATGAGAAACGGAGTAGAAAACATCTTATTCAATGCTTAGAACATAATAGATATCAACCTATGAGTATTATTATGATTATTAAATGCTCTGGGGACAGAATTTAGGATGACTGGGGCACAAATATAGGGAACAGCTAAAAAACAAAACAAAACAAAAAACTCTCAAGGGAGAAAGGCCTCCAGAATCCTTTATCCTGCTTCTTCAGTTGGTTCTACCCAAGACCCCTCTGGAAGCTGTCTGCAGGAAGATGAATGAGCAGAGAAAGAAGTGTTCCAGGTTTTGTTTCCTCTAAGCCCCCTCAACCCCTTTGCCCCTGTTCCTTTTCTTTTTCATCTCTCCCCACTTATCATGAATTTCTTTATCTACTACCCAAGGCACGTTCAAGAGAGAAACTTGGCTCTCAGCACCAGGCTCCCATCACGTGGGCAGTAGGGCAACCAGATGCCATCCTGAGTGCTGCATCAGAGCGGGTGAGACTCGGGCATCATGGCCCTGGCACAGCCCAGAGTCCATTGTGCCAAGGCTCATACTGCATGATCACGCCGCTTCCTCTTCTGAAGCCTGCTGCATCCACAGATTTAGGAACCAGCTTGATGGAAGGGAGTGGGCACTGGTGAGTTTTGGAGCATCAATCGTGCATGCCATCTGTAGCTAGCTTTATATAGTGCAGGGGAAAGGGACAGATCAGGATGAAATGGTTGGCGTTATTGACTTCGATGGGAGGGAGGGGGATAGGAGGAGTGGGGATGCTAAAATTGCCGGGGAGAAGGTGATGGCAGTTCTTTTCTCCACTACTTTGCAACAAATTAACCTGTAGTTTCTCTGGAGGGCAAAGTAGAGACAGGCGCATCTGGTGATCCGATGGTCACAGGAGATAAAGGTGCCAGTTTGAACTTGTGGATTCTGAGACAATAGAAAAGGTTGCTATTATTGCTGGGTAAGAGAGAGAAAGATAAAGAGGCAGATGCTACTATCAGAGGTGATCAATTCAGCCTCTGTCTCCACAGGTACAAAACAAATCCAGGTAGGTGGAGAACCCTTGAGTGGAGGGCTAGTTTCTTCCTCTAGCGTAGGAACAGGGCTGCAATCTACACTCATGCCTTTCAAGGGGATATATTTTCTCTTTAATCTTAGGACCATTGAGTCTCAGCTCTACGAATGAAAGTATTAATTTTCTGCCACACAGGAGATACCTACTCTGTCTTTTTGGTGAAGAGGTAGCTCAGGACAGGATTCTAGACACAAACTTGGAATCCAGTGGATGGAACTGACCATCCAAAGGATGGAATTTATATCCATTCTTAAAGTACAACTCTTAAGTCTCCTTTTCCTCATGCTCTTTTTTCACCACAGAGAGCGCTAACCACATTTCTCTCATCTTCAGGACTGGCTGCATGCTTTTATCATTGAACGTGGTACTCTGATTTTGCCTATTTATTTTTTAAAATTAATTTATTTACTTGGCTGCACTGGGTCTTAGTTGTGGAATGTGGGATCTAGCTCCCTAACCAGGGATCAGACCCTGGGCCCCTGCATTGGGAGCACGGAGCCTTGGCCACTGGACCCCCAGGAAACTTCCCTGTGCCTATTTCTGTATGTGTCTTCCATAGAAGTCTGCAAGATCTTTGAGGGCGAGGCCTATCTTATTCATCATTGCATCCTCTGTGCCTAGTTCTGTGCCTGAAGGAAAGCAAGTAGTCATCATCCCAAGACTTTCCTGGGATTGGGAGATGCTCAGGAAGAAACAGCCTCCATGCAAGCTTGGAGCACCTATTATTAATGACATCCCAGTCTTTCAGAAACATTCTCTTTTCAAATAGGCTCAGATTTCAGACTTGTTGGTAAATGATCCAGTGATGGCTCTTCTGGAGGACAATTCTGAAATTGGAAGGTCCTCCTGGTCTCTACAATAAAACCCTCAGCAGGACCCAGCATGGAGGAAAGCTGACCTGGATTGGAAAAATTCAAAGTTTAGTTTATTCTCCAAGGATGATCAGTTTATTCTGGCAACCTCCCAAACCTACTTTGAGAAGGAGAAGGGCATCGTGTTAAAACTTGATGGAAGTGGTTCCCACGCTTGTCATTGTTTCCTGGGAGGATGTTACTTTTCTCTGGAAGACTATCTTCCTGACATTTCTCTCCTTTCCAGGGAGATTAGTGAATCTCTGAGCTTTGGCATGTGCCTCCTGTTTTAGCAGGCTTCCAGAGGAGATAATTAGTCTCAAAGTTCAGCCCCATATCTAGATGAGTACAGGTGAAACTGTTCTCTTCCTTCCCAAACTTGCTCCTTGTGGGACCATCAATTTCCGTGCCTGGCTGTGAGGAGACTTGTGGTTCTATCCAGAAAGAATAAATTACGTCAGCTGGCAATGACTCCCATTGGTTCTTTCGGTATGGGCTGGTGACTCAGCCTGTACGGAATAAGAAGCTGGTGTTAGTGAGAGGAGAATATGTCCAAATCCCAGTACCTTCACCTACTCCCCAGGTGATGTTGGGTGAACCCCTTAATTTCTCCAGACCTCGATTTCTCGTTTCCACAAAACAGCAGGAACCACTGCTATACCCCCCTGCAGTGATAATAGGGGGTTAAATTTGGTGCTTCCTATGAAACTTGCAATGGCACCCCACTCCAGCACTCTTGCCTGGAAAATCCCATGGACGGGGGAGCCCGGTGGGCTGCAGTCTGGGGGGTCGCTGAGGGTCAGACACGACTAAGTGACTTCACTTTAACTTTTCACTTTCATGCATTGGAGAAGGAAATGGCAACCTACTCCAGTGTTCTTGCCTGGAGAATTCCAGGGACAGGGGAGCCTGGTGGGCTACTGTCTATGGAGTTGCACAGAGTTGGACACGACTGAAGCGACTTAGCAGCAGCATGAAACTGGTATGTGCTCTCATGAACAGAGAGGAGGTACTTGGTGTTATTTTGGAGGCAGTGTGCTCTAGAGTACTGTACATGGGTTTTGGATCCAGTCATCCATTCAAAACCCAGCTCTCCCCTGCTTATTAGCTTGAGATGCCACGGGCCTTCCCTATGCTTCACTTTCTTGGGCTTTGAATGAAGAACACATACCTCTATGAGTTGGCGTAAAGCTTAACTATGACAGCACGTGCCTTCAACATTGCTTATTTCGCATACCATCCCATTTGCACCTGGCAGTTGGACTTGAATTTCACTAACTCCTTAGATTATACCTCGGTTTCAGTTTTTAGAGATAATTTTCAACAATCTTCAAGGCATTTGATGAAATCTTCCTGTATTCTTTTAGAAAGCACGTTTTCTTGGACTCACTCTTCCGTAAGTCTAAATTCAGAAGCTTTATGACTCACAGGGATCTCAAACGCAGATGCTCATAGAGGCCGGGTGATAATAAAATGTGTGAATTAGCCCACGTATAAGACATCAGGGAAGACTGAGGACTGTAGTAGACAAAACTGTCTGTTCATCCAAAGCCTTTCAAGTCAGATTAAACTCAGTCAACAAATAACAGGCGGCTCATTGGTAGAGAATCCGCCTGCCAAAGTAGGAAACGCAGGTTCGATCCCTGGATCGGGAAGACTTCCTGCAGATGAAAATGGCAACCCACCCAGTATTCTTGCCTGGGAAATCACATGCACAGTGGAGCTTGGCGAGCTACCGTCTGTGGGGTTGCAAAAGAATTGGACACGACTTAGCTATGAAACAACAACAAAGCAAATAACCAGTAAAATACTTTGCAAGACAGATAGCCTCATTTGGCTCAGAGGATACTGGCTTGAGACTCATGTTTTATCACTCTCAGTTATTTGGGTCAACCTCACTGTTGGAGAGGATCCGGATTGATGGGGGCGCCTACAGTCTGGTGGCGCTCAGGCAATTTGGTGCAATCACTTCATAAAACAATCTAACCTTATCCTGGGAAGTTTAACATTTACTTTCTCTATTTCCTTGAAATTGCACTGCTGATCAATACCCAAGAGATACCTCTGCACATGTGTACAAAGATACGTGCATAAGAATATCCATAACAGCATCGTTCAATAGCAAAACAACTTGTAAACAACTCAAGTACCCACTGAGGGAGAATTTGTATAATGTATATATAGAAGTTGTATAATGTATAGTTAGTTGTAGAATGGAATATTATCTGGCACACAAAAAGAACATACAACAGTTCCATGCAACAGTAAGACTGAAATCTAGCAATACAGCATTAAGTTAAAAAAATCAGACACAAAGATATTATGTCACGTGATGCTCACTTCAAGCTAGCTTTAGTTTAAAAAAACTAAAATAAAAAGATGCTTTTTGGAAATACATATAGAGGGAAGAGACGGCTTCCTTTAGCGTGGTGCTACAGGGTACGGGGTAGGGGAGAAGTGGGGTGGGCGAAGACGACAACACTGGCGAGCACCGAAAGTGCAGATCTGCAGTAAGGCTCTAACTTTCGCTTTGTTGGTGGGTACATGGCTGCTTGCTACATTATTTAGAGATAAAACAAGACAAGATCAAATATGCTTCATACCTTTCAGAATGCTGTCAGAAACAAATGGGTAATGCGAAAGTGCTTTGTAAACTCTAGCAGGCAACTGGAACTTAAGGGGTTATTATGACAAAGGGATCATGAACACTGATAGCTTTTGGCTAAATTCCTGGGGTATTGTGAGTTATCCCTCTGGTGGATTGTATGCCTTTGGGTCATTTGTAGTATCAGGCTCATTTCTTCCAACTTCTTGCTATTTTCTCCCCTTCATTCTCTAACATGTACGCAATCAGCAAAATAAAGGTTAAATTATAAAAACAAACCTCACAGGCAATTGCACATACCACATTGCTCTTCACACATGCATATATGTGTGCACAAACGCACATCTATACCACAGAGGCATACACATTAGCTAGAAAGGACTTCTAGGGCATCTGTTGATTTGAGCTATAGATACCATTCTTTTTGTCAATAAAGCTGGTGATAATCATTTTCAGAGTAATTAACTATTGATTCTGCTCCCTTGTTTTTTCCTTGGTTGAGATAAAATGGGGTTGCAAATAAATATATATAAAAATATTAAAACTAAAGGGGCAGAATTTAGGTGAGAGAGAGGCAATTGTTAACTATCTATTAGGCATCTACCATGTGCCAGATACTGTTTTAGGGACTGGGGAGACGGGCATGGATATTCCCAGCCTCTGCCCTAGGGCAGCTCGTATGGAAAGGGGTCACTGACTCGAAAGGTGGTGACACACGCTAGCTAAGGGAACTCCTCCGTACCTTGCAAGAGCACGGACAGGGGAACCTCATTCAGCCTGATGGTCAGGGAAGGCATCCTGGGGGAGGCGGTGTCTGGCTGTGGAGGAACTGAAGTCGGAAAGGCTGGACAGACAGTGTGAGATCCATACTGTATCTTGGAGAAAAGAGAAAGCATAGCTATTGGGCGCTTCTGATGGGTGGAATGGTGTGTGTGTGTGTGTGTGTGTGTTTGGGGTAGAAGAAGGGATGATGCTGGTAAGAGAAGCAGGAGCCAATTCATGAATTGGTCTCATTACAAGGCCTTTGGATTTTATCCTAAAGTCAATGGGGAGTCATTTAAGGATTTAACCAGGAGAGTAACAGAAGCAGATTTAAGTTTTAGAAAAAATCACTCTGGGAACAGTATTGCATTGCAGGGGAAGGGACCAGAGGCACTGAGACCACTGGGAGATGGTTTCCCTATTCTTTCCAAACATTACTGCTTTTTTGGGTCATGCAAGGCGAGTAACTGGAGATTCTGTGGGAAGGTATCTTATTCTCCCTTGCTTAAACTATCAGGTATGAGGCTGCCTGAGTAGCTGGGTGTCAGACAACGGAGTTCAATTTCAAATCTCTCAGTGCTTTGCAGACTTGGGTCAGTTCTTCTCCGGTGGACCTCAGTTTTCTGTTAAATAAGGAAAGGCATTTGCAGTTCTGCCCCTTTCTTCTGGAGTGGATAGGATGACAGCTGCTTCTGACGCTCTGAGTTGTTGGAGAATGGACTCACCCACATGCCATTTATTATTCATATTTCAGAGCAGCATTCAACATCGTGCTAAAGAAAGGAAGACTTCTGGGGATGCTTTGCTCCCCAAGCCGGGTCACAGAGTCACCATTCTCGGCCTCCCTTTCCCGACAGTCTCTGCTCCTGGCTCTGAGAACTGTGGGTCCCCAGTGCTTTGTGAAGTTGTGTCTCTTCTTTTTAATGAGACTGATGGTTAATTAATGAATCTTTGGCCTTACTAAGTAAAACAAGATTGGGATGAGAGTATTCTGTTCCACGAGCCCCTGGAACACTGACCGGGGGATAAGAGCTTGAGCTGGCTCTTTAAGTGGCTTTATGCTCTCAGACAGCTACCCTTCACTGTGATCTTTTGCCCAAATGCCTGATTTTGTGAGGCCGGCCTCATTTACGGTGGCGGTGGCACCCACCAGATTTCCTAGTCAGAGGGGAGACTTCCTGGTCATATCCAGGCTCGCCAGCTGGTAGCCATGGAAACCAGACAACTCGGGGCACTTCCCCAAATTCTATTCTGTGGCACAAGCTCCCGTCTCTCTGGGATAGTTTAGACAAAGTTTCCATGGAAGCAGGAAAACAGACAAGATGAGGCCAGATCATCCTGGTAGCCTAAGGATCTTGTATTTGAATTCTTTGGAGCCAAAATAATTGAGTAATTGGTATACAGGAGACTGGTTTTCAGAGAAAACACATCTAATATTTATGGAGCAATAAGCAGGCTCTGTTCTAAGCAGTTTACTTATGTTAACTCATTCAGTCCTTACAGCAACCTTCCTATGGTCTGTGCTTTGCAAGTTAAGGAATTAAAGGACAGAGAAGTCATGATTTGATGTCCAAGGCTGCTTGTCCAGGATATGATACAGCTGGGTGTAAGCTGTTTCTCCTCTGTGTTCCCTGCCGCTGCACGCTTCTGCCTCTTGTATACTGTTGTAGTCCTTACACCTTGCAAAGACCTCGATAGGTCATTTGGCCCAGTCCCCAATTAAGGTTTTATGGTGTGTTTTCCCTTTCCCTTAAAAGTGGCTCAGTCGTGTCCGACTCTTTGAGACCTCATGAACTGTCCCTATATTCTCCAGGCCAGAATACTGGAGTGGATAGCCTTTCCCTTCTCTAGGGGATCTTCCCAACCCAGGGATTGAACCCAGGTCTCCTGCATTGCAGGCAGATTCTTTACCAGCTGAGCCACAAGGGAAGCCCTACAAAGTAACAAAGGCCTACAAGATTGAGTAATTTGTCAAAACTCGTAATATGAAATGCGTGGATGGAAGGGAGAGCCCCTTTCTAAAGGCTCAGCAGACCCCTCACTCCATCCGTCTGGTGCTCCCCCTTTTATCACGGGCCAAATAAGACATACCCTTGGGTTCTGTCTTCAATGAGTCTGCTTTTCCTCCCACCTGAGATTCCTCTTCGTTTTCTCTGATTTTTGAAGGTGGATCACTCAGGCCCAGCTCTGGGTTTTTATTTTGCTTTCAAGAAAAGTTTTCAAAGACCTACTCTTCCTGCTTTCTGGCTAATTGGCTTTGACTAGGTCACGAAGGGGCAGCGTGTCCGAGATTCCCTCTGGCTCACGACCTGGCCTCTGGGAGGCGGCAGCCCACCGTCCCGCCAGAGGGCCCTGCCTTAGAGGGGACGAGGGGTACTGGGGAGGGAGGGAAGCTAAGGACGGGCAGATTTTACCTCCTGCCCTCCTGCTGCAAATCACAGACAGATTTCCAAGAGTTCAGAGACATCCAGGAGTGAGATGGAGTTATTTTTCTTTCTGTTAATTCAAGGCAGCTGAGGAGGACCCTTTCAGTAGGTAATTGCAAGCCTGCCTCTGCTCTCCATGGTTTTCTCAACTTTAACCTTGACTTTCCTACACACACACCCACACACCCATCCTGATCTACTCATTCCTCACTGATGGCACAGGCAGAGATGAAACTATTGGCAAAGCCATCTGCCAATGGTCTGTGCCCAGCGCAGCATCTCTGGCCTCCCCCAGGTGATTCCAGCCTGGGAGTCTGGAGGCTAATGGTGCAGGGAGGCTGCAGATCCAGGGGGCAGGTCGTCCACATCCTTGGCTCTCTCTCCTCTCCACCGTGGTCTGCCCTGGGTCACGGTCAGCAGCACAAAAGAGAAGAGCGCGGGATGCCTGCACTGGTTAACTGTGCTTTGCACACTGGGGCATCTCTGTTTTATGAAAGTGAAAGTGAAGTTGCTCAGTCGTGTCCGACTCTTTGCGACCCCATGGGCCGTACCGCACCAGGCTCCTCCATCCATGGAATTTCTCAGGCAAGAGGATTGGAGTGGGTTGCCGTTTCCTTCTCCAGTGGATCTTCCTGACCCAAGGATCGAACCTGGGTCTCCCACATTGTAGGTAAACTCTTTATCATCTGAGCCACCAGGGAAGCCCTGTTTTATGAAGTTGAATGGAATTCACCAAGAAGAGCTTTGAGAACAGAAAGACTGTGATACTGGGGGACACATACACCCTCTTCCTCATCCCCACACCTAATCCATTCGCAAGTACCATCAGTTTCAGCTCCAGAATAGCTCTTGGATCCATCCACTCTTTTCCCCACCTCCTCTGCCCCTCCATCATCTCCCATGTGGGTGACTGCGATAGCCTTCTCACAAGTCTCCCGGCCAGCATTCTGGAACCCCCTCAAGTTCGTTCTCCACACTGGAGCAAAGTGCCCTTTGGCATAAAGCAAAGCAAGTCTCTCCTCTGCTTAATAAGCTACCTTTGCTCTTAGACTAGAACCAACCTGCTCGGTGAGGCACCCACAGCCCCCTGTCCCCTCCCTGTCCTGGCTTCTGCTCTCGAGGACCTCACCCAGCGTGCTCCTCCCATCACTCTGTGGCCACATGGCCTCCTGTGACGTCCCTGAACAGGCCATGCTTGCTGCTGCTCCGGAGCCCTTGAACCTGCCCTTCCCGCTTGCGGGCACTCTCTTCCCCTTGCTTGTCACACGGGTTTCCTTTCACCCTTCAGGTCTCAGATCCAGTGTCACTCATAATGTAGATCTTTCCTGACCGCCATGTCTAAGAGCGTCCCATCTCCAGCCCCTCCCTTTCAATCAGATCATCTCTGTGCCCTACATAACATTATCACCATCTCAAATTGTCTTACTTAACTACTATGGGTTTATCTATAGTTATCAGGCTCTCTGAGTGTTTTCTGTAGCTAGAAATGAGCTTGAGAAAGCCAGGGTCCGTTTCTGTTTGTCAAATCTCTTAGGCTTGGAGCTTAGCAGACATTCACTGAATACTTGTGGGATGAAGGAATGAATGAATGACTTTGACTCTGGACAAGTTAAAATTCTCAAGTTTGGGGACATCCATTAAATTTTGTTATGTCTTCTAAAAGCCAAAAGATTGCACATGGTCTGTGAAGACTTTTTGCTTTAGTGTGAAGTTCGACGGAGTCTGGAGACGCACTCACTCCGGTGTCTGCCTGGCTGCCTCTGCCGTTTCCCTCGGGCACCTCATTGCCTCCTTCACCTGGGGACTTGATTTCCTGCTTGATAACACTCCTCACAGGGAAATGGATTTGTTTCTGACTCCAGCAATGAGCATGACTCATGCACTCTCCTCTTTCTCAGTGCATGACCTCAATTTAAATCCTTTCCTGTCCAACTCGATCCGGAAAGGTTGCATTCTGGATCTCTGCTGAAACAAATCCCTGCATGCACAGTCAGTTATTCCTTGCACCGTGAGGCCTCCCAGCTGAGTGGAGCCTCTCCCTACAGTACCGGGTCTGGGTCCGCATGATGAAACCAGCAACCACAGAGAGAGAGCTGACTTGGCTCTTCACTGCCTTTGCCCACAGACCACAGATGGATTCCTTCCCTGTCACAATGTGTCCTACCCCTTGAACTCTGTTGGCGCACATAGCCAGTTTGAATACAGAAATATCTGAATCATAAAATACATGAGATTCAAGGGACTTATAGGAAGGCAGTGGAACGTTCCAGTGAAATGTGACCTCAGAGATTTAGTCCAGTCTCCTAATTTGCCATGGTGCTGTATTTCAGTCTAGAGTTAGGCTGCCTGAGTTTAAATCCCAGACGAGGCCCCTTGGGAAATTTATTTAGCTTCTCTGAACCTTAGTTTCCTCATCTGTGAAATGGGAATGATAATAGTAATTACCTCATAAGGTTATTGCAAGGATTGAATACGATAATGAACAGTTCTTCACACTTTTATCTATGATTGTCATAGCTAAAGAAGGGGAAACAGCTTGAGAAGTCACCAGAAGTCATTCTGTTAATTGGAGACATGACTGTTAGAAATAAGCTCCCTTAGAGCAGAAATAATCTGTCCTGTTATTTATCCACCTCAGTTTCAACATCTGAAAAATGAACATAAAAGCATTACTTACCTCAATAGATTGTTCTCATATCTAAAAAGTTAGTTGCTCAGTCATATCCAACTCTTTGTGAACTCATGGACTGCAGCCCACTAGGCTCCTCTGTCTATCGGATTCTTCAGGCAAGGATACTGCAAGGATAGTGGGGGTGAAGGGGGGTAGCCATTCCCTTCTTTAGGGGATTTTCCTGACCCAGGGATCAAACCTGGATCTCCTGCATTGCAGGTGGGTTCTTTACCGTCTGAGCCACCAGGGAAGCCTCTAACAGTTAAAGTACTCAACAAATATGAATTACTTAGGATAGCACTTAACACAAATAAATCACTTCAAATGTTATTACTAACATTATTGTATTACTTTTGTTATTTTTTTTATTATTATTTCAATTGCTATTTTAAGTTTTCCAGAACTTAGCATAGGGCTTGGAGTCTGGCAGGCTCCCAGTGAATTTATAATGAGTGAAAAGATGAACCCGACAGAGAAGCCAGGTCTCCTGATCCCCAGTTCCAAGTCTTCGCTCCACATTGCATGGCCCTGTGCCTTCCAATATTGTGCTGCCCCATGGCTAAGTTAGCGTCACTCAGAGTTAAAATATTACTTAGCCACCCTGGGCCTCCCAGGCATGGCATTTCCTCTGCTTCTATTCTCTGGCTCAAAACCAAACCTTTGCCTTTAAAATATACCCCCATTAGCTTCTGCTAGAAAGCTAAACTGGTGGCCACATTCTCTACTCCTTGCCTCCTGCCCTTTGCATCCTTCTCAGAAATCCCGTTTGCTTTCCATTCTCTTTTGTGCATTTGGTTGGAGACTGTTGGTTGTTTCTGATCCATAATTGTTAGAAATCCTGTCTCCTTTTTCTCCTTTTTTGTTTTTTGACTCTCTCTAGTTGATCCCATCCAGGATGCTCAATGCTCCATCTCTCCTTCAGGTCCATCTAGGCTGTTTTAGCTAGCTCTGACCAAGCTCCAGTTTTCTCAGACACTCACCTGAATCCTCACTGGCTTCAAGATTTCTCCCCATGGCGTCACTCACTGTCCCACTCCAAGCTTTCTCTCTCCACACTTCCCCAAGCCTAAATATCATTTTCTCCCCAAATTCACAGTATGCCATGTGCGTGGAAAAAAAGGCAATTCCCATCTGGCTCTTGGAATGTTTCAGAGATTTTTCACTCAAAATATTTAAATGACTTAAAATCCTATTAGTCACAGTCACTTTGGGCAGAGGGAAAATTTTACTATTTGGTTCTTTCATCCTCTCTTACCTTGTCCTCTTGGTATTCAAAGTATGTTCTGAGGACCAGCAACAGTGATGTCATCTGGGAGCTTGCAGAATCTTGACCTGAGTCCAGACTTATTGTGTCAGAGTCTGCATTCCAACAAGACCTCAGAACTCGTGTGGGTATAACTGAATCACGTGGCTGTACACCTTAACTAACACATTACTGTGAATCAACTAAAAAGAAAAAAGAAAAGAAAAAAAAAAGAGTAGGCGAAAACAAGAAGCCTAGTTAAGTCACATGCATGTTAAAGTTTCTGACGTGCTGCTCCACCTAGGTCCCTCACACTTCAATCTAGATGAGACTCCCTGTGGTTCTTGAACTAAAAGAGGGGAACTGAAGGGGCCATCTTAGCACCCTGGCTGCTAGTTGAGTAAATTAATCCTGTATGTCTTGATTAATGAGGGAAACCTCTGCAGCTTCCCTGAGATCTTTATCAAACATCTGTTTTTGTATGGGTTCAGTGTTCTGCTGAGTTCTCCTGTTTTCTGCGAGGTAGATACAGGCATACCTCATCTTACTGTGCTTTGCCCATATTGCACTTTTTACAAGTGAAGTTTTGTGTAACTGCATTGTCAGAGGATGGTCATTAGTAATCAATATTCTTAATCAAGGTACACACATTTTTTTAGACATAATGCTATTGCATACTTAATCGACCACAGTTTAGTGTAAACATAACTTTTATATGCCCTGAGAAATAAGAAAAAATTCATGACTCTCTTTATGTGATATTTGCTTTATTGTGGTGGTCTGGAACCGAACTGGCAATGTCTCAGAAGTCTGCCTGTAATATCAAATAATCTGACAAACTCCTTACCTTTTTTTTTTTTTTTTTTCCTTAAAAGCCAGCTACAGAGCTTGGAGATATGAAGGAGTTTCTATTTCCAGATTTCTGAATTTGGCTGCCAGACTCCAGCTTCTCAGGATCCCTTTCTCCTGGTATCTACACCTTTATGTAATTCCCTTACCTTGAGTGTGGGTGAGACATGCAAATTCCTTCTAATAGAATACAGAGAAAGTGATGAGATGTCCCCTTTTATAATCACAAAGCACAGAGCGTGATTGTATTACGTTGTATAAGATTCTGTCTTGATATCTGACACAAATCCTCTCCTTGCTGACATGATAAATAAACGTGCATGCAGAGGAAGCCTAGGCAGCAAGGAACTGCTGGTAGACTTTAGGGAGAGCAGCCAACAGCCAACGAAAAATAGCGGCAAGGAACGGAATGCTGCCCAGATTGTGGGGGCAGACCCTTCCTCAGCTGAGCCTCCAGGTGAGAACGCAGCCCCCACTGACATCTTGTAAGACCCTAAGCATGGAACCCAGCTGACTCATGCTCAGATTCCTGGTCTGCAGAAACGGTGAGACAATAAATGTGTGTTGCTTAAGTTTATGTTCGTGATAATTGCTTTAATTAGTTCAGTTCAGTTCATTTCAGTGGCTCAGTCGTGTCCGACTCCTTGCAACCCCATGAATCTCAGCATGCCAGGCCTCCCTGTCCGTCACCAACTCCGGGAGTTCACCCAAACCCATGTCCATTGAGTCGGTGATGCCATCCAGCCATCTCATCCTCTGTCGTCCCCTTCTCCTCCTGCCCCCAATCCCTTCCAGAATCAGGGTCTTTTCCAATGAGTCAACTCTTTGCATGAGGTAGCCAAAGTATTGGAGTTTCAGCTTTAGCATCAGTCCTTCCAATGAACACCCAGGACTGATCTCCTTTAGGGTGGACTGGTTGGACCTCCTTGCAGTCCAAGGGACTCATAAGAGTCTTCTCCAGCACCACAGTTCAAAAGCATCAATTCTTCAGTGCTCAGCTTTCTTCACAGTCCAACTCTCACATCCATACATGATCACTGGAAAAACCATAGCCTTGACTAGACAGACCTTTGTTGGCAAAGTAATGTCTCTGCTTTTGAACATGCTACCTAGGTTGGTCATAACTTTCCTTCCAAGGAGGAAGTGTCTTTTAATTTCATGGCTTCAATCACCACTGCAGTGATTTTGGAGCCCCCAAAAATAAAGTCTGACACTCTTTCCACTGTTTCCCCATCTATTTCCCATGAAGTGATGGGACCAGATGCCATGATCTTCGTTTTCTGAATGTTGAGCTTTAAGCCAACATTTTCACTCTCCTCTTTCACTTTCATCAAGAGGCTGTTTAGTCCCTCTTCACTTTCTGCCATAAGGGTGATGTCATCTGCATATCTGAGGTTATTGATATTTCTCCTGACAATCTTGATTCCAGCTTGTGCTTCATCCAGCCCAGCATTTCTCATGATGTACTCTGCTTATAAGTTAAATAAGCAGGGTGACAATATACAGCCTTGACGTACTCCTTTTCCTATTTGGAACCAGTCTGTTGTTCCATGTCCAGTTCTAACTGTTGCTTCCTGACCTGCATAGAGATTTATCAAGAGGCAGGTCAGGTGCTCTGGTATTCCCATTTCTTTCAGAATTTTCCACAGTTTATTGTGATCCACACAGTCAAAGGCTTTGGCATAGTCAATAAAGTAGAAGTAGATGTTTTTCTGGCACTCTCTTCCTTTTTCCATGATCCAGTGGATGTTGGCAATTTGATGTCTGGTTCCTCTGCCTTTTCTAAAATCAGCTTGAACATCTGAAAGTTCACGGTTCACGTATTGCTGAAGCCTGGCTTGAAGAATTTTGAGCATCACTTTACTAGCGTGTGAGATGAGTGCAATTGTGCAGTAGTTTGAGCATTCTTTGGCATTGCCTTTCTTTGGGATTGGAATGAATACTGACCTTTTCCAGTCCTGTGGCCACTGCTGAATTTTCCAAATTTGCTGGCATATTGAGTGCAGCACTTTCACAGCATCATCTTTCAGGATTTGAAATAGCTCAACTGGAATTCCATCACCTCCACTAGCTTTGTTCGTAGTGATGCTTTCTAAGGCCTACTTGACTCACATTCCTTGATGTCTGGCTCTAGGTGAGTGATCACACCATCGTGATTATCTGGGTCATGAAGATCTTTTTGTACAGTTCTTCTGTGTATTCTTGCCACCTCTTCTTGTTATCTTCTGCTTCTGTTAGGTCCATACCATTTCTGTCATTTATCGAGCCCATCTTTGCATGAAATGTCCCCTTGGTATCTCTAATTTTCTTGAAGAGACCTCTAGTCTTTCCCATTCTGTTGTTTTCCTCTATTTCTTTGCATTGATCCCTGAGGAAGGCTTTCTTATCTCTCCTTGCTATTCTTTGGAACTCTGCATTCAGATGCTTATATCTTTCCTTTTCTCCTTTGCTTTTCGCTTCTCTTCTTTTCACAGCTATTTGTAAGGCTTCCCCAGATAGCCATTTTGCTTTTTTCGCATTTCTTTTCCATGGGGATGGTCTAGATCCCTGTCTCCTGTACAATGTCACCAACCTCTGTCCATAGTTCATCAGGCACTCTATCTATCAGATCTAGTCCCTTAAATCTATTTCTCACTTCCACTGTATAATCATAAGGGATTTGATTTAGGTCATACCTGAATGGTCTAGTGGTTTTCTCTACTTTCTTCAATTTAAGTCTGAATTTGGCAATAAGGAGTTCATGATCTGAGCCACAGTCAGCTCCTGGTCTTGCATTTGCTAACTGTATAGAACTTCTCCATCTTTGGCTGCAAAGAATATAAGCATAGATAACTAATACTCTTGTAATGGCTACAAAGTTGGCCTGGAAGGAGGCAGTTGCATCAGCTGCTGGAGCAGGGAATGGCCCCCATTGAGAGTGAGGTTTCCAGAACTGGTATCGGCTGTACATGGTTTGCCATCTCCACAGTGGTTCTCATGAGACCAGTGAAGCCGGCGTGGCCAGTGCAGAGGTGACAGTTCCCTTGAGTTCCTCACTGACTAGGTTCTCGTGAGATGGTAAGGGAACCTTCCTCAGGACTGTTTCATCCTTCCTTCCACACTGCCTCAGTTTCTCTGTCTCTCACAGCAATCAGACCCGCGCTTTCCACTCGGGTCAATAGAGCCCAGGTGACAAGTCATGCATGACAACATTTAATTAATACCCATAACCTGTTTAGAGACTGGGATAAAAACTGCTATATAAGTGAAAAACATTTTATTTAATTAATTTTTTTTTCACGTGGCACACATCATTTCTCTAAGCCTATCAGATGTGTTAGCTTTCTTCTGAAATCCGCTGATTCAGGCTCTCTCGGAAAACCAAACAAAAGGAGATACACAGAGACGTAAACACATTTCCCAACCACCAGATAGATGGAGTTTAGAGCAAAGAGGTTATCTTTCTTAACCCTGTGAAGACTGCACAAGATGCCATCTCCTTCTGGCTGGGAATGCTTGACCCTTGCACGTGTGTGTGTGTGGCGTGTGTGTGTGTGTGTATGTGTGTGAAAGAAAACTTGATCAATAATTCATTCCAGAATGCTTCCTCTTTCTTGGCACTCCCTTTTCCCATCCTTTCAGGAACACTTCAGTCACTGTGGTGTGTATATTTAATAGGTTCCAACACAAAACTTGGTCACCTTGAAGGCAAGTGGTTTTCAGGAGCGAAGGTCAGAGGATGAGGGTCAGAGGGGCATCTGTCTTTAGCTCTGCCTCAATTTGCCAGGATGGAAGGATGGATGCTGCATGTGGTTGCTCTCTGCGAGGGCTGCGGAGCTATGACCTGGCTCAACAGTAAATACAGAAGGAATCTGCTTTTCAGTTGGAAAAGGTTAAGTGACGGTGTAATGTCAGGCAAAAGGCTTTGTGATGGATGTTTTAGGTGGGCGCATGTGTGCTCCTCTCCAGTCTTTTGTTAGCATCTCCCTAGTTGATGAGGAAGCCTGAGCCTCCTTCTCACAATCCCCTAGAATGTTCTGCAATGAGGAGAGGAGACAACTTAAAATTCAAGATTTCCATAGATAGTTTTATGGCTGCCAAAGTTACCTCAGGACTTCAGGCTGGCATTTTACATCACGAGTAAGATTTTAATGATGCACAGACACATAGGCTGGGAGGTGTGGGGAAGGTGTGGGGGAGAGGGGGCCACTGCCACACTCCACACACTCGTCCGTGCCTGAGGCAGGTTCTCCAGTTGCAGCCACCACCCACTTCCGGCCCCGTCTCTGAAGGCAAAGCCAACTCCATGTTCTGACAGTGTTGCCAACCGCACGTTGCAGAATCCCCTTCCTCGCCATCAGACTTGGAGTTTCGACTGAGACGAAGCAAATATAAACGCATCCCAAAGCAGCCACTCCTCACAGACCTCGGGCGGGTTCCTGCCTGTGTCTCTGCTGGAGTCCTTGAGGCTGCGGTCACACCCTGAACACTCTGCGTGGCAAGGCTCTTGGAAGACTCTGTGTGGAATGAGACAGAAGGGGACGGCAGGGAAAGGGGGAGAGAGCCTCTTGGTCTGAGGATGTCCTGTCCACACTGTACAGTCAGTCAGTGCCATTGCTGCATTTTGTTCCCAAAAATAACGCAGCTCAGATAAGAAGGAATGGCCCTGTGTCATGGAGTCTTTCCCTTTTATATTTTTCAGATTAGAAGACTAAGCCTCATTTCCCCTGCCTTTACATGTTTCCCTCTATAATATAAGAATGTGTGCACCTTGAGAAGTTTTGCAAGTTTTCTCAAAGGGTAATCAACAAGCAGGTACTTATTGATCATGGATCGCTTATTCAAAATAGGGCGAGGTGTTTTGTAAAAGAGAAGCATGCAGAACAGTCCATACCATGGAGTCCAGTTCCCACCTCACAGGAGCTAGGAGTGTAGGGGAAACAGGACTCACACGAGGTGAGTAAGGATGGGGAACGAGACAGGATGCAGACGAGTAAGATGCGGTCTTTTCTCACTCTAGTTGCTTTAGGGGCTCCAGGAAGGAGAGAGGAAGCGACACAGCAGAGTCAGGGAAGCCGGTGGGCCAGGGAGAACAGGAAGGTACACAGGGGTTCCTCCCACCGCCCTCCCTGCAGTCGGGTCTCCCTGGGGCCTTTGTTTTTCTTCATTTTCCCTCCACATTTTGTGTCTGCTGCTGTCATCCTCTGCTTCCAAGCATCCTGGACTTGTAGCTGCAGTAATTTTAGGCCAGTCACCAGCACTCTCTGGGCAATAGACTGGCTGATCCTCCAGTTCTAACAGTCCACAAGTCTCCAGAAAACAGAGCCAGGTCAAGAAAAGTATGAGCAATCCGAAAACTCTGGAACGTCTGCTTCCCTAAGCACTGTCTAAGTCTGCTCCCCTCCCTTTCCTCCCCTCCTTCCTCCTCCTCCTCCTCCTCTCTCTCTGAGTGGTGAGCACTGGTGACTTAAAGCTTGACTGGACTTTGAAATGTGGGGAGAGGTGTGGTGAGTCCAGGGTTGTTAAAAAAAAAAACAAAAAAAACCCCTCAAGACTAAGAATCACACCAGCTCTACCTGAGTTTGTCTCTGTCACTGACTAGCTCTGTGGCCCTGGGCAAGTCACTTCGTGACACGTCTGGACTCTGTTTCTCCTGGAATCCAGATGTTCTCCAGCCTTCAGACGTTACCCAGCCTCCCCTTATTCACAGTCAGCACCAGCCTCCTTTTCCACCCAACTACAGAACAGCACGCCTTCGGCCAGGTTCCCCTGGCCGCAGCTTTGAAGGAGGATTATCGAGGAGTGGCTGCGTGGTCCACAAACACATCCTGCGTGACCCTCATCATCTCCATGCTGGTTTTGTGCTGCATCTCTGCTACGCTGATACTCCTCACCATCTTGCAATTGTTTTGCTTTTGCAGACTGCTCTCTCTCAGGCTGACACACTGAACAAAAGTGAGGTTTGAGGGTAACAGAAGGAAATTATAACTGAGCATAGAAATGCTTGAAACAGAGCGACTAAGCAGCTTGGCTCCTATTGTTTACGGCATAGGACTCCCATTCTCCCTGCCCCTTCTGTGGCTCTGTCCCTCCCTCTCTCTCTCTCTGTCTCTTTCTGTCTCTCTCTCTCTGTGGCTCTGTCCCTCTTTCTCTCTCTCTGTCTCTCTCTCTCTCTCTGTGTCTCTGTCTTCCATCATGTCACCAGAGCCAGATGCCAGCCCACCACACAAGTGCCTTTGTCCATATTTTACACTGAGATCCCATCCCCTCAGGCTTCTTGGAGGCTTCAAGGGAAAATAAACAAGAAATTGATTTCCCCATCCTCTCCACAACACCCCAGGAAACATAATAGTAATTTCCAGAAATATGAATCTGCCTACAGTGAAGGCAGAACTTGACATGATTTGCAGCACAGATGAAGTTTTCCTCATTCCAAGCGTCTCCACTGGCTTCCTCTCTTTGTAAGCAAGAGTTTAGTGTCTACTTCTTACCATCAAGGAGATCTCAGCCCCCAAATGTAATATGCAAATATCTAATGTTTGTCTAATGTGAACAATTTCTTACAGCTTTGGAATATGAATTTCCTCTGCTTCTAGTTGTCCGTGATTCATAAATATTGGGGTCCTTTCACAGAGCACACTCTCAGTGGGGGGCTGTACCTCACCCTCCGGGGATCTCTCCAGCTATGACAGCCTATAACCTCTTGGTTTCTGTGAGGTTCTGTCTCTGGAAGAGTCTCCCTTTCAGCCTGTTTTTGGGTAAGCTTCTTTTCCTAAGGCCCGGGGAGGATTGACAGAGGACGCTTACTTGGGAGGCACTGCTATTACGTGCCCAGGCTCAGCCTGAGATGTAAATGTCCGGGGGTCCCTGGTGACCACCCGTTCCTGCCTACGGTGGTGCGGTGGTCGCACAGAGGCCTTGGAACCTCTCTTCCCCGTCACTTGCCTGCGCTCATTTCCTTTACATCTTCACCTATTCTGGGAGCAGTCAATCTTAGCCTGTATTTGCAGCCCCAGCAGGGAGCCCATTTCCATCGAAGAGAGGACTCCTTTAATAAATCCAGCTCATTTGTACAAGAGCAGTGCAGCCATTGATTAGAGGACTGATTGGAGCTGTGACTTTCCTTCGGAAGAAAATTAAGAAAACAGATTAAAGGCAAATGATGGGCAGCTTTGTCTTCTTGGAAAGCGTGGGGCGGGGGTGGTGATGGTGGTGGGGATGCTCCTTGTATTCTGCCTCACCTGTGCTGACTCAGGTTTCAACTATTTTGAGATGAATTGACTCCTTCAGGTTAGCTGAGCATGGCAAGGAATCACGAAATCTCAGAGCTGAGATGGATGTTGACCGTTCTTTGCTTAGTTCCTTTATGTTGTAGATTACATCACCAGAGACCAGATGGCGGGCAGGAAGTGAGTGGCGTTTGGTAAGGGTGGTCCTCCGAGCTATGGGTGGCACTCCTGATGTGTTTCCATTCTCACTTCCTCCCGGAAACTTTCCCTGGTGTTGACTCCACCATCTTTGTGGTCCTCACTCACCCACATGCTGGTTCATCCTCTCTTTGGCTCACGTGGTGAGAGTGCCTTTTATTTTTCAGAGCATTTTGTAGATGCTCAGGAGCCTCAAGAAGCCTCTAGGGCTGCTCTGCAGTTGTAGTTTGTTCATAGCAGATTGAACTCTAAGGTAATGAGATAAATGAACAGCAAATGTTAGACGTCTAGTCACATTGCTCTGTGAGCTTTTAGACATAAAGGGGCTATTTGCATTTGACTTGGCATCCCCTGAATCTACCAGATCTTGGCACTTCTAGGTGATCCAAGGACACTTGTCAACTTGCGGACTAAATGAATGAACTGTGTAGATATGAGTTTGGCCATTTAAGGTTGTCTTATCAGGAGCTTTACAATGATGGTAATTATTCTTGCTCCCAGTATAATGACTTTAAAGTTCCATTATAAGAACTGCCTTCAGATTTAATTTACTAATCACTCCACATCTTTTATATTTAAAAAAAAACTGCTTTAGAATTTACATTTGGATTTTATGGCCTAAGGAACACTTTTACATATACTATTATCTTTTGGTTCTCATAAAAATCCTATGAAGAAATTGTTATCCTTCCTGTTTTATAGATGAAGACACTGAGGCTGAGAGACGTTATGGACTTGCCTGAAGCTACAGGACTGGTAGGTGTCTGAGCAGAGCACAATCCAGGTCTTCTGACGTGGAATCCTGAGCACTTTTTTCTACACCGCCCTGCCTCCCACACCCAAACCTAATGTCCCAGGCTCGCATCCCAGGTGTAGTCTCCAGAGCTAAGAAAGACATCTGGTTATAACCGAAGATCGAATCAATTCACACTTAGAGAATGAAGAGTTGCCACTGTCAGAGCCATCCTGAATTTTCTAGAGCCCCTGATATCATTCTGAGGAATGAGTTCTGAAAAAGAGTCTTTTGCATAATGGCAGCTCTATCGTTATCAAAGTGTAACTTCTTAACTACGTGTATTATTTTTCATAGGTGTACGTGTACGAGAGAGAGAGTGTGTGTTCTCTTTGGTTAGTTTGGGGAATCTGAGGAGCAGAGAATAGGGACTTTGCTAATTACCAGATTTCAGACCTTTATTTTCTATTAACCTATTTAATCCTCACATCACTGCAATAAGTAAACTGAGATTCAGGGGTCTATGAGAGAACCCAGATCTTCCAACTCCCAGTCCACAGCTCTTTCTCCTGTGACGTACCTCATGTAGAACTATCCAGTCTTCATTCCCACCAGAGAGTCAGTGGGAAAACAGAAGGAAAGCAGAAATTCTAAGCATCTCCCTGGTAGGACTGGAGGTAAACAGTGTTCCCCAGTTTGGCTGGGGTGCCTGAGTCCTATTTGCCTTCTGCTAATGATGCTGAAGGTGGCACAGAGCCTGTGTGCGTGAGGGAGACAGGAGTGAGAGGGAGCAGGTTACCCTGATTCTGTTTATATTGGATAAAAGCGTCGAAGCTTGAGAGTAATCTGTGTCTCAGCTCTATTTACTTTGCAAATAGAATAAAAGCCTCCTTGCATGTGCATCAGTGAGATGGGAACTAGTGAGGGAGGAAAAGGCTTGGGGAGGTAGTGGGTGGAGAGTATTTTTATGCAGGCAGAAAGGCCCATGAGTCTTGGATTCTAGCCTGGCTTCTGTCACTATTTATGTGTGACCTTGTGCAGACCACTTTCCCTTTCTGGGCTAGTTTCACTGTCTGCAAAATTTTAGACTAGATCTAGGACTCCCCTATTGGCAGCCAGTTGGCAGAATTGAGCCTAAGGACATTTTTTTTTAAAGCAGTGTTTTTAAAAAATCGGGACTTTCCTAGTGGTCCAGTGCTTAAAAGTGCATTTTTCTGTGCCGGGGACATGGGTTCAATCCCTGGTTGGGGACCTAAGATCCCACAAGTTGTGCAGCATGGACAATAAATAAATAAAGTAGTGTTTTTTTTTTTATTTAATAAATTTAGGCCTCTTTCATATTCCCCAGTTCACAGGCCATACTATTCTTGCTAGATGTTACTTGCCCTTTTATACAGGCATTTGAGATAGACAATTGGACTACTTTTTTATAGAAGGCTCTGGTGTTATTTGGGAGAGATTGAAGGAAAAGGTTGAAGGTGGGAGGAGAAGGTGATGACAGAGGATGAGATGGTTGGATGGCATCACTGACTCGATGGACATGAGTTTAAGTAGGCTCTGGGAGTTGGTGATGGACAGGGAGGCCTGGCATGCTGCAGTCCATGGGGTTGCAAAGAGTCAGACACGACTGAGTGACTAAACTGAACTGAATGTTAATTGACTCTATCCTTATACTCAGCTTGTTCATAACAGAATCTTTTTCCTCAAAAAATTTTTTTTTAATTTAGTTTTTATTTTATATTGGGTTATAGTTGATTTTGGAGAAGGGATAGGCTACCCACTCCAGTATTCTTGGGCTTCTCTGCTGGCTCAGATGGTAAAGAATTACCTACAAAGTGGGAGACCTGGGTTCAATCCCTGGGTTGGGAAGATCCCCTATAGGAGGGTATGGCAACCCACTCCAGTATTCTTGCTTGGAGAATCCCCATGGACAGAGACCCCTACAGTCCATAGGGTCACAAAGAGTCATACACGACTGAGCAACTACACACAGCACAGCACATAGTTGATTTACATGCTGTGTTAGTTTCGGGTGTACAGTAAAGTGATCGCATTATACATATATTTATTCTTTTGTGGACTCTTTTCCCTTATAGGTTATTACAAAGTATTGAATAGAGTTTCTTGTTATAAGTAAGTCCTTGTTGATTGTTTATTGCTGTTTAGTTGCTAAGTTGTGCTGACTCTTTTGCACCCCATGGACTGTAGCCTACCACGCTCCTCTGTCCATGGGATTTCCCAGCAAGAATACTGGAGTGGGTTGTCATTTCCTTCTCCAGGGAATCTTCCCAACCCAGGGATCGAACTCATCTCCTGTATTGGCAGGCAGATTCTTTACCACTGAGCCACCAGGGAAGCCCTTCTTGATTATCTGTTTTATACATAGTCATGTGTATATGTTAATTTCATAACAGAATCTTGATGAACATAAATGTGAGAAGTAGCATAGTGTCTTGGCTAAGTGTTTGGGCTCCACAGCCAGTCTACCTGTCTTTGAATCCCTGCTGTGCCACTTGCCAGCACATCTCTGATCTGCAATGTTGCCTCTATTCCCTCATCTGTGTAATGGACACAATCCTGGGAAGAATAAATAAATCAGTCTCTCTAAAGTGCTCAGAATACTGCCAGACACATCCTAAGTGGTCAGTCGTAGTTGGTCGTCACTCTGATTATTATTAGGCCTTTTTCTGAAATATGTATACAATCTTGAGTAGCAAATCATCTTAAAATGTTTGGCTAAAATTTCCAGGATAAGATGGAGTGCCTGGTATTATGAAATGTGTGTTACTAAAAGCACAAGGGTCAGACACAGAGGACCGTTTCCAAAAGGCTCTCCAAGCCAGTTATGTAAATAAATCTGAAACCAATTGGTTTCCGGGATTCTTTTTATCTACAAACTTTCATTTGCCCATAACTCACTCAACCCCTGAGATGCTGGGAAAGGCTGAGTCTATGGCACTTTCCTGGGCCTGCTGGCTGACTTCCTGAGTGCCCGGTTCTTATTTCCATGAAGATCTGGGGCCCCTGTTTCTTCCGGTCCTTGGGTGTGGGTTTTGGCTCTGCGGCTGGCCTGGCCTGGCCTGGGCTAAGTGGTTCTGAGAATTCTGGTGTCATGCTCACTGGAACAGCAGGTGGGGGAGACGACTTACAGAGAAAATTCACCAAACTCATCAAAGCTACTCATCAAGTAGCTTCCCATCCATTTTTCATGTGGCGTAAAATATAAGTAGATCAGATTAGGAAATGAAGGTGAAAATGATGTGTGTGGACCCTCTCTGCGAGTCACTGTGGCGCTCTCGGGCTTCAGTAAGAAGTATGCCTGCTCGAGTACTTTGTTGATCATCAATTCTAAACTTCAGGCATATTTATAACCCTGTTAATATGGCCAGACCCCATAATGTGTGCAGAATTAGATGGCCAAGCCACAGTTCTGGGAATACTTGTTTAAAGGCTAAAGCCAAGGCAACACTGGTCTTTTTTGAAAGCAGGAAAGGAACAAGGGGGTGGGTGTGTGAACTGGCATTTGTAAAAATTCTCCCTTGAAAACCTTTTGTCCTTAAGCAGATGGGGGCTGACAGGGACAGTCCTGGGAATTATGACAGGCAAACAATTAGCCTCGCAGAGAAGGATTGCAGTCTTTAAGAAAAGGGAAAGAGAAACGGGAAGGAAGAAAGGGAGGTGAGAACTCCCGGGTAGCTGACTGCAGCTTTCCGCAGAAATGACCGGCCACGGACTGCGTTGCCGTCTCTGCAGGTGTTTTCTCCCGGGAAAGGCCACGGCCGACTTCCGCCCTCCTGGAGCGGGGCGCTCAATGAAGCGCTCGGAATGATGCCTTGCTCTCCAGGGATCTGTGTCTCCTGGTTTTTCCGAGCTTGGGAAACTGGTGGTGCCCCTCCTGATTCACTTTGCTGAGTGTCTTGCGCTTTGGAATCTATAAGTGATCAATAGTGTGTGTGCTTGAGGGTGGAAGTGGTCTTCCCGCTCCTTGCCTCCTGTTTCCTCCTAGAAGAACTTCTGCTTCCCATGGGGGTGCTGGTGGTATTTTGGGTGGGACCGTTCTCGGTGAAAGGCACTGCCCAGCGGGCATTAGGGATTGTTTAGCTCTTACTCCTGCCTGCTGAGTGCTTGCAAATCCCTTTGCGTTTTCCAAAGCCTCCCACCTTCCTGGGGCATTTAGTAATGATGGAAAAGAAAGCACCAGATAGAGGTAACACTTCTCTACCCAACCCTCTCTCCTCTCCAGGGCGGGGAACAGTGACATCTTCCATTACAGAATCTAAGTGGGAGAAACTGAGCTCCTCCTCTTGCTTGCTTGCTCTCTGGCCTGGCCTGTCTCATGCATTCCTGTCTCCTCTCTCCTGAGCAGGAAGCCTCATGGGAGGCCAGAGGTTGTCTGGCGTGGCCTCTCACACGGTCAGTAAATCGTGAAATTCAGGGATGAAGTGTTAGCAGACCTCTTGGGGAAGGTCTTGTTTTCTTGACACTTAGCAAAGAGGAAAGATGACCTGTTGTTCTCCATCTGTTGATTCTTTCTTCTATATGGAGGGAGAGAAAGGAGTGTTACTTCCCAAGCACCTCAAAACTCAATAGATGTACATTGGGGGTTGGTCAGCATCTTCTTTCCCAGTTCTCTGCCTGAGTCCATTGCTGATCACCTTGCTTGTAGGAGAATGGCCCGGGGAACACCTGTTCATGGAGAAGGAGCGGCTCCCTCTCCTTGTCCCTGCTGCTCATGAGGAGAGACTTGTTAAGAGAGGTGTCAGGACAGTTTAGTGTTGGGTACCAGCGATTCAGTGAGTTTGGCCTCAATCCCACGCAGACTTGAAACCTCTGCTTCACCCTGTGGACTCTCCCTGAGTCCAGGAACAGGAGCAGCTGGGGCTGAGTCAGGTCAAAGCCTCATTCCCTAAATCTGAAGGTGAATGCAAGAGTGGGCTCTTTATAGACCTGGGGAAATGAGGAAAGCCAGCCTCCTCCTGAGTCCTCAGTAGGTTGTTGCCAGCCAGGGTGGAGCACAGGTCACATCACTCTACTCACAGGGCATGTAACTGGGTGGGACAGGGTGGCCTGAGTGGGGCTGGAGAGCTATTGAGTGTTGCCTAGGCAACAGCTCCAGAAGAGCTTGGTCCAGCCAGAGGCAGGAAGCTGATGCCACTGGGGGTGTTCCCTAGCGCGTGAGTGCTGAGTCACTTCAGTCATGTCTGACTCTTTGTGACCCTGTGGACCACAGCCCGCCAGGCTCCTCAGTCCTTGGGATTCTCCAGGCAAGAATACTGGAGTGGGTTGCCATGCCCTTCTCCATGGGACTTTCCGACCCAGGGACTGAACCCACATCTCTTACATTTCTTGCTTTGGCAGGAGGGTTCTTTTTACCATTAGTGCCACCTGGGAAGCCCTAGATCTCAACAAAGCTGGGAAAAAATTATCTGGCAGAGCCTAAAATGGGGATCCTTGTTCAAACAATTTTTTTCTCAGCTTTGTTGAGATATAATTGACATATAACATGTGTAATTCCAAGGTGTACAGTGTTGATTAGATACACTTATATATTGCAATATAATTACCACGGTGGTGTTAGCTAACACCTTCATCACATCGGGTAATTATCATCTCTTTCTTGCAGTGAGAACATGTAAGATCTCCTCTGTTAGCAACTTTCAAGGGTACAGTACAGTATTGTTATCTATAATCACCATGCTATGCACTAGATCCCTAGGATTTATTCATCTTCTAACTGGAAGTTTGTACTCTGTGGCCAATGTTTCCCTTTTTCCCTACTCCTCTGGGTCTTGGTAACCACCATTCTATTTCATGCTTCCATAAGTTCAACTTTCCGGGATTCTGAGTGTGAGAACCTACAGTATTTGTCTTTCTCTGTCTGGCTTATTTCACTTAGCATAATGTCTTCAAGGTTCATTCATGTTGTTGCAAATGGCAGGATATCCTTCTTTCTCATAGCTGAATGATATTCCATTGTATATGTTTCTTTGTGTGTGCTCAGTCACTCAGGTGTGTTGGACTCTTTGCAACCCCATGGACTGTATCTGGTCAGGGTCCTCTGTCCATGGGATTTCCCAGACAAGAATACTGAAGTGGGTTGCCATTTCCTTCTGCAGTGGATCTTCCAGACCCAGGGATCAAACCCAGGTCTCCCACATTGCAGGCAGATTCTTTCACTGTCTGAGCCACGAGGGAAGCCATTGTATATATACATCTCAATTTTGGAGGCGTGCTCTTGGAGGAAGGAGAATGAGAAGAACAGGATGGGACAGAGGGAAAGGTTAAGGAGAATATATTTTCTGGACACTTGCTTTGGTTCTCATCATCAGGGAAGCTGTGAAGCACAAATTGCGTATAAAACATGATCCTCCTGAGCAAGGCTCTGGAGGTGGTGGGATATGGTAGTTATGGCTTAACCCAAGGCAATTCTACAGACGAGGGAGCTGTGAGCTGATATCTAGCCAATGCACAGCAACTAGGACACTTATACCTACAGGTAAAACATCTGGGTGGATGAAAATTGTATCTACTTTATGGGGGTCGTATGACTATTAACAGTTGTGACTTAGCCCAGAGCAAGTCTCTACATCAGGCAGTCCCAGGAAGAGGGACTGTAAACTGGATATAGTTATGTCTCTTATCAAGAGTGGCCAGGCATTCATTCCTAGGCAACACACACATGTAAGCCATCAGTGCGTTCTATATCTCTGTAAAACTGTATCTCTAAAAACCTCTCTCACACTTGGCATTCAGACATTGCGCTTACACTGAAACTCAAATCAGGGCACTTACAAGTAAATCTGATGGTCGTGTTTATAAATTAAAGCTCACAGATTTTTACCCAAGAGAGATGGCTGATGACTCCCAAGAGAAGAATCTTAAAAACTAGCCTGCAGAATGCAGATTCCACAAGGTAGATCTTCCCTAGAACCCTCACTAATATGAGCAGACCCATCTTTTGTGTGAACCTAACCAACACAGATGCCATGCTTAAATTGTATGAGAAACCTGGTTAATTGTGTCTGCTGTGCTAGATCCATGATATTTCGTAGGTATCCTCTGTGTATGCAACCCAATCAGATTCACTGCTTGAGCCAGGTCGTCTGTGACCAATACTGTCTTCTATAAGGGTCACATTGCAATTAATCTTTCTCTACGTCTCTTTTACATTTAGAGATAAGTCAAAGGTAATGCTTGGAGAAGGTAATGGCGACCCACTCCAGTATTCTTGCCTGGAAAATCCCATGGACACAGGATCCTGGCAGACTACAGTCCATGGGGTTGTAAAGAGTCAGACATGACTGAGCAACTAACACACACACACACACACACACACACACACAATGGTAATGGTACATTTTGGACCAGACTGAATGGAAACTTGAAGCTCACTCTTCATTTGGTCAAGCAGTGTGCTCCCACCTCCCTTGGCTCTTGTCTCTCTTTCAGTGCATTAGGGCCCCCTGAGCCCTTTCCCTGGTTCCATTCCACCTCTACCTCCAGTAGCCAAGTTGCCCTCTCATCCATTAGCTGCCTTTTACAAGATCTCCACTTATCCTATCAAAGCTGCTCTATCTTCCATCCCATGGGTCCTACTTTCTGTTAACCTGATAATATGTGGCATCATGCAGGCATTTGTTCAGCAGAAAAGAATCTGCCTGCAGTGCAGGAGATGCAGGAGACCCGGGTTTGATCCCTGGGTCAAGAAGATCCCCTGGAGAAGGAAATGGCAACCCACTTCAGCACTCATGCCCGGAAAATCCCAAGGACAGAGGAGCCTGGTGGGTATTGGTCTCTGGGGTCGAAAAGAGTCGGACACCACTGAAGCGACTGAGCACGCATGCACGCACATTTGCACAAGCCCAGCTCCCAAATGAAATGCAAGTGATTTGTCTTGCAAATGTAAGTCAAATAAACATACATCTAAACATAAATTTATATTGCTCAAGAAAGGAAAGAGGAAAATAAGATGACTTTTTTGGTGACGGGTGGGAGAGGAAACTATAGCACTCAGGGTCTGGATGGAGGTGGTGTCTGAGGGGGAAACCCACCCAAAAACAATGAGGACCAGGAGACTCAGAAACAAAACGAGAGGAGGTTTACTGGTCAAACCAGAAAGGTTTGGGGTTATGGATATCACGCAGATAAAGGAAAAAGCATGACCTAGGAATTAAAAAAAATAGGTATGACATATTCAGCTTACTACATAGTAGCTAATGTGATCTTGGACACATTATTTAACTGCTCTGTGTCTCTGTGTGTTATCTTGTATATTAAAGGGATACTGATAATCATGTCATGGGTTGTTAGGCAGTTGGATAAGGTGACGCATGTGAAATACTTAGAATGACTGACGCACAGAAGGGACCAACTAAATGCTGCTTTTCTCCTGTCCCTTAGTTAAGTCCAAGAGTCACAATGACCTTAGTTTTTTTTTTTTTTTTTTTACAAAAGGAGTTATAGATCTAGTAAAAGGCATTCTGGATGTCAGAACCAGAGAGAAGACTCAACCATCCATAGTACTAGAGTGTTGAGGAAAAACTAACTTCTGCCTGAGATTGGAGTTGTTTGGGGGAACTACCATTAAGGTGTTGCTCCTGCGTGGAGTCTTAGCCACTGGCCCACCAGGGTAGTCACTTCCTTCTTCTTACATACTGGGTTAAAGCTCACTTTTCACAGCTTCTAACAAATAGTGGAAGATTTTTAGTTTCATGACCTCTCTCCCTATAGTCAGGATGGATCACCCAATAAAGCAAAATCTTTAGGGCAATAAAGTCAAAAGGAGAGGAAATTTTCAGAGGTAATCATTAGGTTGAAAATCTAGTCCCTGAAAAATGATATATTTCTGAGTATTAGTGCTCACTATCCAGAAAAAGGGCTTCCCAGGTGGCTCAGTGGTAAAGAATTCACCTGTAATGCAAGAGATGCATGCAGGTTAAATTTCTGGGTCAGGAAGATCCCTTGGAAGAGGGCATGGTGGCCCACTTCAATATTCTTGCCTGGAAAATCCTATGGACAGAGGATCCTGGCAGACTACAGTCCATGGGGTCACGAAAAGTTGGACACTACTTAGTGACTAAACAAACAATCTAAGAAAAGAGCTTAGGTGGATTAAGAGAGAAGCAGAGAGGAGCTAAGGTCAAATGAGAGTTAACTGACAAAGCTAGTGCCTGTAGCTGAGAAAGACAGTGAACTCCGGAGATTAGACGTATGAATGTTGGAGTTAAACCAAGTTTGTTTCAGATCTTCATTTGGCAATTAGCTGATGTTACGGCTTCATTCCTAATCTCTGTCTCAGTTTGCTCATCTGCAAAATGGGGACAGTTGATGTTCCTATCCTGTAAGACTGTTGTGAAGGAAAAATGAGATAATATACATGTACTCACACATTGTGTTAGTCAGTCAGTTCAGTCGTTCAGTTGTGTCTGACTCTTTGAGACCCCATGGATTGCAGCACGCCAGGCCTCCCTGTCCATCACCAACTCCTGGACTTTACTCAAACTCATGTCCATTGAGTTGGTGATGCCATCCAGCCATTTCATCCTCTGTCATTCCCTTCTCCTCCTGCCTTCAATCTTTCCCAGCATCAAGATCTTTTCAAATGAGTCAGCTCTTTGCATAAGGTGACCAAAGTATTGGAGTTTCAGCTTCAACATCAGTCCTTCCAATGAACACTCAGGACTGATCTCCTTTAGGATAGACTGGTTGGATCTCCTTGCAGTCCAAGGGACTCTCAAGAGTCTTCTCCAACACCACAGTTCAAAAGCATCAATTCTTCGGTGCTCAGCTTTCTTTACAGTCTAACTCTCACATTCACACATGACCACTGGAAAAACCATAGCTTTGACTAGACAGACCTTTGTTGGCAAAGTAATGTCTCTGCTTTTGAACATGCTATTTAGGTTGGTCATAACTTTCCTTCCAAGCAGTAAGCGTCTTTTAATTTCATGGCTTCAATCACCACTGCAGTGATTTTGGAGCCCCCCAAAATAAAGTCTGACACTCTTTCCACTGTTTCCCCATCTATTTCCCATGAAGTGATGGGACTGGATGCCATGATCTTAGTTTTCTGAATGTTGAGCTTTAAGCCAACTTTTTCACTCTCCTCTTTCACTTTCATCAAGAGGCCCTTTAGTTCTTCTTCACTTTCTGCCATAAGGGTGGTGTAATCTTCATATCTGAGGCTATTGATATTTCTCCTGGCAATCTTCATCCCAGCTTGTGCTTCTTCCAGCCCAGCATTTCTCATGATGTACTCTGCATATAAGTTAAATAAGGAGGGTGACAATATACAACCTTGATGTACTCCTTTTCCTACTTGGAACCAGTCTGTTGTTCCATGTCCAGTTCTAACTGTTGCTTCTTGACCTGCATAGAGATTTCTCAAGAGGCAGGTCAGATGATCTGGTAATCCCATCTCTTTCATAATTGTCCACAGTTTGTTGTGATCCACACAGTCAAAGGCTTTGGCATAGTCAATAAAGCAGAAGTAGATCATTTTCTGGAACTCTCTTGCTTTTTCGATGATCCAATGGATGTTGGCGATTTGATCTGTGGTTCCTCTGCCTTTTCTAAAACCAGCTTGAACATCTGGAAGTTCACAGTTCATGTATTGTTGAAGCCTTGCTTGGAGAATTTTGAGCATTACTTTACTAGCGTGTGAGATGAGTGCAATTGTGCGGTAGTTTGAGCATTCTTTGGCATTGCCTTTCTTTGGGATTGGAATGAAAACTGATGTAGCACACTCCAAATGATAAAATATTATTTTCAATACACTTGTGCATTGAAGACCCTGTGTAACTCCTTCCTCGGCTGCAGCATCTGGCCATAGAATGATTTATTCATCACAACTGCTGGCTGAGTGTAGGGCCTGCTGAAGAATCATTTAAAAGAAAGAACTCTAGGCTTGAGGGTCTGGAGTGGCAATGGAGATGAGAAAATACTGGTATTAGAAAGGTAGATGAGTCATGAATTCCACTTTGGACAGCCAGTGTCTAGCTATTCATCTATTTATGCTCTGAGTCAACAAGTGTTATTGCATCCATATTTGTATGAGGTGCTGGGGATGCAGCCCTTAAGAAAGTTGTGATTCTGAAGGAGAAAGAAAAAGTAAAATTTTCATCAGGACCATAAGGGGCATGAAGGAAAAATCAGGGTGATGTTAGAATTAAAGATGAGGAAAATCTCTCTTCAGAGGAGACATAAACAGAGACCTGAAGGATAAACAGGAGTCAGGAAGATGAAGTCTGAGGGAAGAGAAAACATTATATCAGGGACTCAGAGGCAGGGAAGACCCTGGTGAGGTCGGTGGGAATTAGGACCAACTTGCATAGAGCAGAGAGGAAGAGGGAGGGGGATGTGTGAAAATACAGCTGGTGAGGCAGGCATGGCCTGATCCTACTGGTCCCGCAGACAACGTCAATGAGCTTAGATTTATTTCTAAGAGCCACAAGAAGCTAATAAAAGGTTTACAGGAAAAAAATAATGCTTTCTATAATTTTCTTCAGCCAGTATTTTGAGTGTAGTTGCAGGAGGTCCAGCCAGCTAAGATGTTGTAGAAGGGACAGAGGGCAAGGTCTTCACCATTGATTCCCACTGACGCCAGGCCCTGGACATTGTGGGCAGTGTGGTCAATGAGACAGTGGGTGGGAGATTCTTATCCTCAGAAATAGATGTGGACGGTCCCTTTTGAGAGGCGTAGGGCTCAGACAAGGATCAGGGAGCAGGTGGAACTTGATCTGAGTTGGGTTGTCCTCGTGTCTCTATGCGCAATGGTCTAAAATGATCCGGAGAGGATTTTGAATCCATGCAGAAAGTGCATCAACAGGATAGCCAGCAATTGTTAAAAGTCTCCTCTGTATCCATAATTCAATTTTGAATGACCACCCATGATAAGAGGCATATTATTCAATAACAGGTTTAAAAATCACTTTTATTCCACCATTTCCTTTGACCAATAGTAATAACAACCTTATTTTTTGAATGATTACTATATCCCAGGCATTGTAGGAACTGCTTTACACACATCATTTTATTTAAACTTCACAGCAATCTTGCAAATTAATTGTTATTAAGCCCTTTCATAGATGAGAAGACTAAGGACTAAATTAAGAAGAAATATCTCATAAATGGTAGAGCTGGACTTAAACTCAGGTTTACCTGAGCTTCATTTTCATTTCATGATAACTAAAAAAATATATAAATAAATAAAACTTGATGGGGCAAAATATCCTAACATTAATTACCTCATTTTATCCTAATATTGATTGCCTCATCCTGCCATAATGCTTCCCAGATAAAGAGAAGAGACCAAGAGGTTAAGGAACTTAGAAGAAATGGAGACCTGGACTTAGACCACATTGAAAAGAACCAAGAGAGACAGGTGAAGTTAATTTTATTTTTATATTTTATTTGACCCAATATTTCTAATGTATCATTTCAATGTAGAAACAATATAATAATTGGGGCTTCCCTGGTGGCTCAGAGGGTAAAGCGTCTGCCTGCAATACAGGAGACCTGGGTTCGATACCTGGGTCAGGAAGATCCCCTGGAGAAGGAAACGGCAACCCACTCCAGTACTCTTGCCTGGAAAATCCCATGGACAGAGAAGCCTGGTAGGCTACAGTCTATGAGATCGCAAAGAGTCAGACATGACTAATATAATAATTATCAGCACAATATTTTATGTTCACTTTTCATACTTACTCTTCAAGCCCATTGCCCATTTGTATACTTACAACACATAAAACAGTCGTTACATTTCAAGAGCTTAGCACATGGTAGCCCCTTTCTAAGTTCTCTCTTGTCCCTAAATTTCAGTCACAAAATATGGAGGATATCTCCTTCAAAATCTCCGCGTTACATTCAGGAGGCTAGGTCCAGTTCGCTTTGTTAGGCATTACATAGTCAAGGGGAGCTGATTTTCTTATCTCATTACATTCCATAGATCATAGTTCAGAGAATTTTCCTTTTCTGAGTCATGGACAGAGGAGACCATAAAGCACCCCGAATGGCAGGGAGACTCAAGCCCTGCCCCCTCACGGACATCAAGAGTTGATGCCACATTTCCCGATGAGGGCAGATAAGCACTGAGGTCTGTGTGTACAGCAGGAGAGTTCATTGGTTTTATGGATCTTATTGTCAGAACGATTGGGAAGAGGCAGCTAATTTATTTGGGAGGGAGATCTGGTTCCAAGTGGAAGATAGAATGCATAGTTAATGTCACCTTTATTAGATGATTAGCTTGTTTTTAGCTTTTAAAATTATAGCCGAGAATCAAGACAGGAGCTGGCTTAGATTAGAAACTGAGCTTGAAAATGTTACTTTGGTCTTTCTGCCCAAATTTCTCTGGGCAGGACTGCTCAGCACCCTTCATTACCTCGTTCTTCTTCAATTTCCCTCCTTTTGGAACCACCTCCACTTCATTTGCGAGCTGATTTCACGATGGGGCAGAAATGTCAATCAATCGTTTGGCCATCCATAGGAGAGCATCCCCAATCTGCATTAGTCAGCTGGGCTGGTTTCCAGAGCATCGTCTCCTACACATGAATTATTACCTAAACATTACTGCTGTCGGTACATTCTGTGCTATACAACTTCCTATTATTATTTTTTTGGTGGACAACATTGAAATTTTAAACAGTTCCATCTTGCTTAAGTAATGTGAATTTGGTGGCTCTAGAAATAACTTTTGCCTCATTGGTGAAAATCCACTCACAACAGTGAGTGGGCTTAAATGCAGCCAGGGAGTGGGGTCTGGTACAAATGGAAACCCAGAGACAGCTTTGATTTGTTTTCCCTTTTCTGATTTCATCCACTTCCCACCCCTACTTCTCTTTCCCTTTATTGTCAATGGCAAAATGAGGCTTCTTGTCTCCTGAGGTTTGGGTAACGGAGGAGAAGTGGAAGGAGCTGTGGATAAATCAGCTTGACATCAGCAGGGTCATGTAGTGTAGCTCAGGTCTTCTCTCACCAAAGAACTCGTGTGCCCAGGACCACTGAGTGCAGCCGGCTGACTCTGTGATTCATCTGGACTCTACATTATCACGGGGGTAATAGATCTAGCTTGGGAACTCACAAACAGAATGAGATGGTTTTTCTCTCTTTTAAAACTCCGGGAAAATGGGTCATTTATCATTCTGCAGTGTGTGTGTGTGTGCACGCGTGCGTGTGCGTTCACACATCCATGCGTGTATGTGTGTGTTTAATAGAGACTTTGGGGAGCATAGGGCCACAGTTGGAATTCAGTTGGTAGTATTGGGTAGGGGAAGTCTGTTAAATCAGGTGGATCAGCCAAAAGTCCAGTTATACTTGACCAGGGAGACCAGGATTGGCTGGTGGCCAAGTTGCAGTTATATAGAAAAGAACGAATATCCCAAAGGTACCAAAAAAGAGACAGAAAGAGAAAATTTCAAATCCTAGGCCAAACATCAGAAACCAGTGGAGGTACGAAAGCTCAGAAATGGAACCAGGAAGCAGAAGAGGGGACGTGATGAGTATGTGCCAGGAATGAGGACTTGGGTTGCTGAGGCAATCCTTGGCCTTGATACTGGGCTCTTCATAGCCTTCCTGTGTGGGCAGGAACTAGGTTAGCTAGCTTAGGACACAGAGGAAAAGGCAGTGAGTGTAACCGCCTCAGGCAAACTGAGGAGGTGGAAAGAGAAATGACTTCCGTGGTTGGTATTTGCTTCCGTTTGCGCTCTGCTGAGGAGTGTGACGTTAGACACAGCTCTCGGCACCGTGGCCCGTCTCCCTGATTGCTCTCTCTGGAATCTCCCACGTGTAGTTTTTTTTTACCATGAGTGTGCTTAGACAAATGTTCGGGTTATAGAAACACTTTCCCACAGGGTCCTGTGATCTCACAGCATACATCTTGTCTAAGTGTCTCAATCCCTGTTCCTCCTTAGTGAAGGGTCTCAATTTTGACTGTAGGTCACTCCATTCCTGAGCCAAATTCAGGAATGTAGGTAGGACCCATGCAAAAATCCTCACCCTGCATTGATCTGGGAGAATAATCAATCCACTTTGTGAGGCCTTGGATCAAGCAATTTAGCTACATAGACTCCTGGTTTTCCAGGAGTTCTATCTTTCTCCTAGGTGGACCTTGGATCCCATGACCTATTCCTGGGGACTTAAGTAAGCCTTCAAATTATGGAGCTTCTCACAGTTTTCCAGCATAGGTTTGGTCCACAGGGCACTCTGCTAAGGTGTTGGACTTTTCTAAAACCCGTCGCTTCTGGGTCTGTCCTCAGGGGAAAGGCCTCCTTGATCTTGAACTGAACTTTTTCTCTGGCCGTTTTCACTGGGGGTGTCAGGGAAGGATCATGGGGGTGGGCCCTGCCCTCTAGATTGGCCCCTACTTTAATCTTCAAGTCCTAGGCAAACTGTGGCTGGCTAGGTCACCTCTGATGATTGTAGCAGACTCCAATTATGGATATTTATGTTTTCTGTTCAAAAGCATAATAACACTCCATGCCAGTTTATCTTAGTAAACCTTAAATCTTTGTTTAGTTCCCTGGAAAACAGAGCCTGAGGCATAACTTATGGCAAGTGCTTTATGGTGTGTTCGTGGAAGAGGTGATCCCAGAGAAGCAGGATGGAGATGAAAAGGAACTGACACAGGGCAGGAAGAAAGTCAAATAGAAGGCAGCACGTGGTCAAACTGGCCATGGCTTCACCAGAAAATACGGCCATGTGTGCCAGCCTTGTGGACTATAGCCCACCAGGCTCCTCTGTCCATGGGATTTCCCACGCAAGAATCCTAGAGTAGGTAGCCGTTCCATTCTCCAGGGGATCTTCCTAATCCAGGGATCGAACCTGGGCCTCCTGTATTACAGGCAGATTCTTTATTGTCTGAGCTACCAGGGCTAGGTATATTTGCCTAAAAGAGTTGACATTTATGAATGCTTACCTTAAAGGAAAAACCAATTTCTTATATATATTAACTCACTTGTTCTTAATAGTAATGCCATTAGTAGCTGTTTCATGTCAGAGGAGATGAATGTTCAGAGATGATTGAAGGTAGTTGAAAACACATTTGAACCCAAAGAGTTTGGCTGTAGAGGCTAGTACCCAACCATACCATCATATTTCATATTGAAAGTTCCTATAGGTGATTCTTTGGGATTGGAATGAGAACTGACCTTTTCCAGTCCTGTGGCCACTGCTGAGTTTTCCAAATTTGCTGGCATATTGAGTGCAGCACTTTCACAGCATCATCTTTTAGGATTTGGAAGAGCTCAACTGGAATTCCATCACCTCCACTAGCTTTGTTCGTAATGATGCTTCCTAAGGCCCACTTGACTTCACATTCCAGGATGTCTGGCTCTAGGTCAGTGATCACACCATCCTGATTATCTGGGTTGTGAAGATCTTTTTTGTACAGTTCTTCTGTGTATTTTTGCCATCTCTTCTTAATATCTTCTGCTTCTGTTAGGTCCATACCATTTCTGTCCTTTATCGAGCCCATCTTTGCATGAAATGTTCCTTTGGTATCTCTGATTTTCTTGAAGAGATCCCTAGTCTTTCCCATTCTGTTGTTTTCCTCTATTTCTTTGCATTGATTGCTGAAGAAGGCTTTCTTATCTCTTCTTGCTATTCTTTGGAACTCTGCATTCAGATGTTTATATTTTCCCTTTTCTCCTTTGCTTTTCACTTCTCTTCTTTTCACAGCTATTTGTAAGGCCTCCCCAGACAGCCATTTTGCTTTTTTGCATTTCTTTTCCATGGGAATGGTCTTGATCCCTGTCTCCTATACAATGTCACGAACCTCACTCCATAGTTCATCAGGCACTCTATCTATCAGATCTAGGCCCTTAAATCTATTTCTCACTTCCACTGTATAATCATAAGGGATTTGATTTAGGTCATACCTGAATGGTCTAGTGGTTTTCTCTACTTTCTTCAATTTAAGTCTGAATTTGGCAATAAGGAGTTCATGGTCTGAGCCACAGTCAGCTCCTGGTCTTGTTTTTGCTGACTGTATAGAGCTTCTCCATCTTTGGCTGCAAAGAATATAATCAATCTGATTTCGGTGTTGACCATCTGGTGATGTCCATGTGTAGAGTCTTCTCTTGTGTTGTTGGAAGAGGGTGTTTGTTATGACCAGTGCATTTTCTTGGCAAAACTCTATTAGTCTTTGCCCTGCTTCATTCCGGATTCCAAGGCCAAATTTGCCTGTTACTTCAGGTGTTTCTTGACTTCCTACTTTTACATTCAAGTCCCCTACAATGAAAAGGACATTTTTTTTGGGTGTTAGTTCTAAAAGGTCTTATAGGTCTTCATAGAACCCTTCAACTTCAGCTTCTTCAGTGTTACTGGTTGGGGCATAGACTTGGATTACTGTGATATTGAATGGTTTGCCTTGGAAACGAACAGAGATCATTCTTTCGTTTTTGAGATTGCATCCAAGTACTGCATTTCAGACTCTTTTGTTGACCATGATGGCCACTCCATTTCTTCTGAGGGAATCCCACAGTAGTAGATATAATGGTCATCTGAGTTAAATTCACCCATTCCAGTCCATTTCAGTTCGCTGATTCCTAGAAAGTCGACATTCACTCTTGCCATCTCTTGTTTGACCACTTTCAATTTGCCTTGATTCATGGACCTGACATTCCAGGTTCCTATGCAATATTGCTCTTTATAGCATCAGACCTTGCTTCTATCAATCACCAGTCACATCCACAGCTGGATATTCTTTTTACTTTGGCTCTATCCCTTCATTCTTTCTGGAGTTATTTCTCCACTGATCTCCAGTAGCATATTGGGCACCTACTGACCTGGGGAGTTTCTCTTTCAGTATCCTATCATTTTGCCTTTTCATACTGTTCATGGGGTTCTCAAGGCAAGAATACTGAAGTGGTTTGCCATTCCCTTCTCCAGTGGACCACATTCTGTCAGATCTCTCCACCATGACCCGCCCGCCCGTCTTGGGTTGCCCCATGGGCATGGCTTAGTTTCATTGAGTTAGACAAGGCTGTGGTCCTAGTGTGATTAGATTGACTAGTTTTCTGTGAGTATGGTTTCAGTGTGTTTGCCCTCTGATGCCCTCTTGCAACACCTACCGTCTTACTTGGGTTTCTCTTACCTTGGGCGTGGGGTATCTCTTCATGGCTGCTCCAGCAAAGCGCAGCCATTGCTCCTTACCTTGGACCAGGAGTATCTCCTCACCGCCGCCCTTCCTGACCTTCAATGTGGGATAGCTCCTCTAGGCCTTCCTGCGCCTGCACAGCCATGGCTCCTTGGACGTGTGCAGATGACACCACCCTTATGGCAGAAAGTGAAGAGGAACTAAAAAGCCTCTTGATGAAAGTGAAAGTGGAGAGTGAAAAAGTTGGCTTAAAACTCAACATTCAGAAAACGAAGATCATGGCATCCGGTCCCATCACTTCATGGGAAATAGATGGGGAAACAGTGGAAACAGTGTCAGACTTTATTTTTCTGGGCTCCAAAATCACTGCAGATGGTGACTGCAGCCATGACATTAAAAGACATTTACTCTTTGGAAGGAAAGTTATGACCAACCTAGGCAGCATATTCAAAAGCAGAGACATTACTTTGCCAACAAAGTTTCGTCTAGTCAAGGCTATGGTTTTTCCTGTGGTCATGTATGGATGTGAGAGTTGGACTGTGAAGAAGGTTGAGCGCCGAAGAATTGATGCTTTTGAACTGTGATGTTGGAGAAGACTCTTGAGAGTCCCTTGAACTGCAAGGAGATCCAACCAGTCCATTCTGAAGGAGATCAGCCCTGGGATTTCTTTGGAAGGAATGATGCTAAAGCTGAAACTCCAGTACTTTGGCCACCTCATGCGAAGAGTTGACTCATTGGAAAAGACTCTGATGCTGGGACGGATTGGGGGCAAGAGGAGAAGGGGACGACAGAGGATGAGATGGCTGGATGGCATCACTGACTCGATGGATGTGAGTCTGAGTGAACTCCGGGAGTTGGTGATGGACAGGGAGGCCTGGCGTGCTGCGATTCATGGAGTCGCAAAGAGTTAGACACGACTGAGCGACTGATCTGATCTGATCTGATCTGATAGGTGATTCTTCTCAGCCATGAGGATTGAGAACCATCCTTACATCTTTCCACCTAGACCTAAGCTAGGAAGTAAAGCTGAGAGAGACATCCTAACATTCTACATAATGGAATAGAGGCAGCTTTCCATAGCTCCTTGAGCCAAGTTCTACATCCTCTTTCTTAATCTCCTCTTTGCCAGCAGCCTCTTGGCGGTACTGTGTATGTGTGTGCGTGTGCATGCATGTGTGTGTGTGTGTGTTCATATGTCTTTCTGGCCTCCCTGTATTTTGCTCACTTCAATTCTGTTTGGATAAATATATGTGCCCTGAAGTGTTTCAAGGAACATAAATAGGATATGTTGAATTTGACAGAATATCACAAAATATTTCTGTTCACACCGGGCTTTGTTATTCTCCTTAGAAAGACATGTGTGTTGACATGCACAAACCCTCCAACCTTACTTGCGTGTATGAAGTTATCTGACAATGTTTCTAACATGTAATAAATGTTATTTAGATCCAGGGCTGTTCTTTGGGTACATAGTAAAGAACGTCTTATAAGGCATTAGTAATACATTCTTGACAGATGATGCTGTAACAAGTTGTTCCTAGAACAGATTCATTATAACACAGAGATAATGTTAGAACAATGGATTTTATTTTCAGCAAATGCACATATCGGAAAGAAAAACAGTTAATGATCGTAGAGTCTGACGTGTGTGAGCATGTGTGTGTGTATATATGTTTGTGTACGTTTATATCCAGAAGGCAAATGGAAATGGCATTGCTATTTAAACCCTCCAGAAAAAAGTTGGGGAGTCAGGTCTTGGTATGTAAATCTAGTCACCTGTGTGGTCACCCTTAGTAACTAACCCGGTAAATCACTAAAACCTAAATTAGAGTATATTTCATCATTTTACAGGTGAGGAAACTGGGACCAGTAGAAACTAATTGTTGGTTGGAGATAAAGCTAGGATTTTACCTTTTCGTTAGATCTTCCAGCAGCTTTTCAGGCCTAGATGGTAAATTTTTAAGGTGCTCAGGAGAACTCTAAGGCAAGGCCTTTGGGGCTCTCTCTCTCTCTGGCCAAGAAATATGTTTTTATAATGCAGATTCCCCGATTCTTTGGACTCTGAATTGAATATCTGATTATATAGTCCTGGGCGGCCTTGATCTTATCTTCCTCAATCATGAGGAATTGGATTAATAGGCAAATGTTGTCCTCAGTTTCACAAAAGGGGAAACGTGAATGATAAAAACTTCAGGCCAGTGATCTTGATGTTCACTCTTAGAGAAGTCCTAGAGTGTATTATTAAGCAGATGGTCTGTGAACACACAAAACGTAAAGAGATGACTATTAGAAGCATCCACGATTTCCTACAAGAAAGCCATGCTGAACGTCCTCAGCTCCTTTTTTGATATCTTCATTAGTCTGGCAGACAGGAATGGTGGTGCTGGGGTGGGTGGTAGAGAAACAATAACAGTATAGTTAAACTCTGACAGAGTTTCTCCTGGTATCCTCTGGAATGAGCTGGAAAATACAGGCTGTGTGTGGATTTAAGGCTGATAGCGCAATGCCATTCAAAAGAGAGTTGATCTCTGGAATGGTATCTAAGGGGAGGCAGGTCTCTAGGAGCATCTTAAAGGTTTTTGCGTGTCTCTGTCATGTTTCAAGAATTTATCAACGACTCAGATGAAACATTGACCCTGTGCTTATCAAATCTGTGATGACACGAAGCAGAGGTCAGTTAATATGACAAATGATATAAACAAGTCTCAAAAGATCTTGATATCTGGAAAGATAGGTTGAAAGCAACAAGATAAATTTTACAAGGATAAAAGTAGAGCCTTAGTTTTCAGGTTTGAAAGGCAGCTTGATTTTGCAAATAGAGGATAAAGAAGAATTGGTTTGAATACAGTTTATAAAAGAAATATTTGTGTGAGTTTCAGGTGACCATAGACTTTACCAGGATATACACGTACATTTCTCTGCCCTGTTATTTATACGTGTATGAATAACATGAGGGCCTGCCCTCTTCTCTCCTAGTTGGAGTCGCTCAGAGCCCTCTAGTCAGTTCTGGGCTCTGTACTCGGGAAGGACACTGAAAGAGAAGAAGGGGGACCAGAAGGCTGAGAAATGTCTCGGTATCTTGTCAATAAAAGACTGATTGCGCTGGCAATGAATTTAGAAAGAGAATACTTCAGGAAGCAGTAACAGCTGGCTTTAGGTATTTGAAAGTGTCCCATGGAGAAGATGAATTGGATTATTCAGTTGTGTTCCAGAGGACAGAACTGGGGTCTGTGAATGGTAGGAAAGGGAAATGGATATGGACTCAATGTACAGAAGATTAGAAAAATAGCTGGCAGTATCTAGACGTTGACAAGGCAGACTTCCAAGTTAGCCGGCTCCTGATCACTGATAGGCTTAAGAGCAGAGGTTAGGCGACCAGCTGAGGACCAGATGCTGCTGCTAAGATTCTCGCACAGAATGGGTTGGGCGGGCTAGGGGATCTCACTGATGGCTCCCAACTCTAGGATTACAGTCTGTTCTCTGAGTCAAGCCACCTCTGCTGACCCCTAAAGGGTGTTTGACCCTGATTACAGAAGCCCCTGTCCCATTGTCCACACCCTACTCCGTAACTCTATAGGAGAAGATGGAAAAAGGGAAAATAAACAGCTGTAGGGAGAACTGGGGTTGTCAGAAAATTCGGTTTGTTCTAGGTTCTCGGCTCTGAGCTCTACAGAGAGCAGCTGCCCCTCCAGACAGCCCAGATGCCGGAGGAGATTCCTGCACTTCAGATGAAAAGGAGAACGGCCACTTCTTTGAAGTGCATGTATCAAAGCTTTAATAAGAGCTAATAAAACCGTTATGTTGGGTTCACATCTCCTGAGACTAACAAGTCAAAGCCTCCCTGAGGAAAGAAACTGTTATATAACTGTTCTTATGATTTCCACTTTCCCCACATCAATCCTTAATTAAAAGACCACAATAATTATTTTGTATTCATTGTAGAATAATAATTAAATCTTAATTGATCTGTCCAGATTTTTTTTTTTTTTTTGCAGCAATGAAGTGGCTAAAAAGTGAACACAAGGTCGAGCCACCTGAGTGAACACTGGGCAGGGGGCTCCTGGGAATCTTTGCTGTCCCACAGCTTCTAACAGTGTGGCAGTGAATTCCTTCATCCATGAAGGGTTCACATTTCCAGAACGATTTTGCCCAGACAAGGACAGGTCACCTCTCGGAGCTCCAGGTGCACTGACTACCAGTCTTTGGAAGAAGGGACTGTACTGTCCGTGGGCATGAAGAGTAAAGAGGGAGGCTGGCAGCTCGAATACACAGAACCAGAGACAGTCCAGGTAACCAGCATCTGGTTGACCAGGAGAGGTTTTCTGGAAAGGAAGAAAAACCTAGAAAAACCGATGACTTCTGTGCCAGTTACATGCTAGGAAGTGGGTGTTATGATCCTGAATACCCAGCTGAAGAATCCAAAGAAACAGTTCCCATCCCATGGTTGTTCAAGGTCAGATAGATTTTCAATGGCAGGGCTGGGATTTGAACTTCAGCCAGCCTAATCAGTCTCACTACCCTGCATAGACTCCAAGTGTATATATTTCTCAGTCCATGAAGAGTGGCCAGCGGGATGCTTTCCAGAGTGGGGCATATGAACTCACCTGTGAAGAGGTCTCAAACACCAAGCTGCCACCTGCCATTCTGGTTCCCCAGGGATCAAAGGAGCTGTGAGCAGCCAGGCAAAAGAGGGGTTCAAGCCAGAGGGTCCTGGAGACAGTGAGCGCTCACAGTGACAGAAGGACATGCTCCCCCCAGCCCAGAGCTCTGGGGGAGCTTCAGGCTGAAGAGCAGTGCAGGGGAGTGCAAAGCAAGAAGGGCCTTGAATCTAAGAGCCAGCTGGAGAGATGGAGACTGGGAGGACCCCTTCCTGGTCAGATCCTATTGACCAAACACTCAGGGATGGGAGAGACCCCATCACATGATGAGCCAGCAACTATTCTGAGTCAAGAAATTGAAGAGGAAGAACAGGGACACGGGGGGCGGACAGAGCTGAAGGGGTGGTTGTGAGAAAGCGAGGGGCGCACCGTGGACCCTGCTCTTTCTGTGAGGGAAAGGGGCCACTCCTGATGTCACTTTTGATTCGTGGGACAAGTTGCAGTTTATCTCACTTGTCTGTTCTTGGTGCCTAAGAATTTAAATATTGCTGTGTTTGGGGGCTAAAACAGAAATGCGGGTTTTACACTTGCACAGTAATTAGGCACCCATAATCAGGACAGAGGAGAAGCGGGTTTTGATGAGAAAATCCTAGGGAACTTGAATCCTCATTCGTCCACCTCCTTTCCCCCAGCAGGATGGAAGATACTAGCCCAGCTGAAGGCGCATCAGGGTCTGGGAGGAGGACCCGCATTGTCAGCCCTCTCCCGGGTGCTCGTGGACCGTGTTCTGAGTAAGCAGGCTGCCCATCAGCGCTGCAGGGAGGCGGCTTGGGATCCAAAATCTCGGTGTGTTCACACTCACATCTGTCTATCTGACCGAAGTGCCCTGTGGACATCCTGCATTTTGCTTTTCTTCCTGCTCACAGCAAAGGGGCAAAACAGCTGAACCCTTTCTTCATATTAATCCTTTGGATCTTTCAAATTCCCCAAGTCCTCGGAGTTACTTGGGAAGCAGGGGGTGATACAATCCTGGAGAATCTGGAAGCCTTGACTCTGGGGCTTCCCCGCAAGCCTGGCCTGATTCTACGCTCAGTGACTGATTGGAAGGACCGAGATAACCATCACAGCTTTTCAAGACCAACAGGGATGGGAAAAATGATGAGAGGAAAGAGTTTGGGAAAAGCTTCCAGTCAGGTCAGCTGTTTGGCAGCTTACGCTTTTTCTGTGTGTTCCATATGCTCTCCCTAGGGCCAGGGCCTGTGTTCCCACGGGCGCCTGGAGCAACGGTGCGCGTCTGTTTCCTAGGCTGTTCTTTGTGCTCAGCCCCCTGCAAGTCAACACAGCTTCTTCCAGGCAGATCCCGTGGTGCTAGTGCGTAGTGAGCACTTTCTGAATGAAGAGCCCCCAGGGGGCTCCAGTGCTGTCAGGTGGGGTGGGAATCAAGAGCCCACCTGCCCAGGGGGAACCCTTTCTGAGCTACTTCGGAGTAGAGACAGCCTGGAGCACAGTCTTCACTCCCCAGACCTCTTGGGAGCCGTGCATCAGGGTCCTCCTGATGCCCTGGGGTCTGCCCCTCACCCCCTAATCCCAGGTCATGGGGATTTTCCTCTTCAACCCGCTAAAACTAGGTTATCAACTCTCAAGTCTCTGCCGGCCCCCTTCAGCAATTGGCATATGTAAATGCGATGGATTCTGCCAAAAAGAAAGGCCTGGCAGGCAAAGATCTCTTGGATGATACCCCTCCAGGCTGGGCAGACCACAAAAACCCTGACAGCCTGTAGGGGTGTGAGCGCATTGGGTAGTTACCAAGCAATGGCCCCTTCTCCTCTCGGGGTGCCCCTCCCAGAGCTTTGACATTTATTTTGGGGTGGGGAGCTACTCGCAGTTTATCTTTGATGTCTTTGAACCTGTAAACCTTAACCCTAAGAGGTGACTGGAAGGAGGACTTGTGACTCAGGAAAGAGAACCATAGAGGCAAAGATTCTAGACTGGACTGTGATGTCTTAGGTAAAGCATGTTTTTTAATTATTTATGAGTCAGTTTTACTTCCTCTAAATTTGAGAGCATTTGATTCATTCATTTATTCATTCTCCTTAATATATGCTAATTTATATCCAGTGCTGTGTGGGGCTGTGTAGCAAATACAAAGGGAAGCAACAACAACATTTTAAATCACTCACTCAAAATATGCCTTTCTACGCAAAGTATGCTGAGTCCCAGCAGTACTGGCATCACTCGGAAGCCTGTTAGGAGTGCTTGAGTTCCGCTCCAGACTGTGAATCAGAAACTGCATTTGACAGGATCCTCTCACTGATTTGTGCGCCCATTAAAGTTTGAGAAATACTGACGATGTGGATAACACTGTCCTCTGCTTTAGTACATGTCATCTCAGGATACACGGTCCTCTCCATAAGGGGCTCGTAATCAAGCATGAGAGAAACGGATTCTGACAGATCCCCATTCGACAGTGTAGGGAACATCGTTACAGAGAAGGGAATAGGATACGATGGGAATTCAGAGGAGTAAGTGATAGCCTGTGCCATTCTTTCAGTCATTCATTCTAAAAAGACTTGAATACTTGCTATAAGCCAGGTACTTGACTGCCTGCTGCGAGATGCAAATAATGCTAGAACTATTCTATTTTTACCGAGCTTAACTTCTAGTGGGTAAAGACAGGTAATAAACAAGTATTATGCATACATTATATATATATATATAATTCCACATAATGATGAGCGCTGTGAAGGCAATATGCAAGGTAATATGATAGTGACTAGGGTGAGGGGGTGGAAGCTACCTTCCGGCTTGGTCCAGATATGCCTCTTTGAGGAGCTGAAATCTACATATGATGAGGAAACCATCACGGGAAGATCTGAGCTGTGGGGTTCGGGAGAAGAAGGTGCTGGGAGGGTGGACAGAAAAAGGAAGGCTTCATGGAGCAGAAGAGTCTGACCTTATCCTGGCGCAGCAGGAACTGTAGGGAGCTTGGTAAGAGGTGAAAGCATAGAAGCTGTGAGGAGCCGGCTTTTGTAGGGCTATGTGGGCAGTGGTGAGGATTACGGTGAAGTTTCCTCTGAGTGCAATGTTAATAATACACATTGATATATAATTAAGACACAGAATTTGGATGTTGTGTGAAGACTAGACCATGGGTAAGGCGGTCAGTGGGGAGACCAGGTAGGAGGCTCCAGCAGAAGTGCAGGCAAGTGATAACTAAAATGGTAGGTGTGGACACAGAGAAGGGTGGGTGGATGAGGAATACATTTTGGGAGGAGCATCAAAAGCACCTGGGAAATATCTTTCAGGAGAGGTTATAAGCTAATGAGATGGGCTTTGAAGAATAAGTAGGGATTCCCTAGGTAGACTTTCAGATTCTAAGCTTAGAAGACAAAGAGTCTGGGGTCACGTATTTTGGAAGAACAAGTGTCCTTCACGGCATTCTTCTAAAAAAAAAAAAAAAACAAGGAAAAATACTCTAAAGTACATATTTCTCATGGCTATGCAGTTATTTCCATTCACAATGACAGCCCTCAAATGTGGGATAACTTTCCTCTTTTCTGAGCAAGTTTCTCCCAATCCCTCTACCAAGCTCCATATTTCAACGACCTCACTAAGCACTGGGGAGAGAAGAAAGGTCTCTCTTTTTTCCTTCCAGTAGATCACTGGTTGGTCCTAGATCTGCTTATGTACGCTTTCTCTTAGAAGAGACTATTTTGGTCTTGTGAGCAGTATGTTTTCAGTTCTAAACTCCAGAGCTGCCCCAGAAACCACTCAATCCAACCAGGAAAATAAATGTGAATATCACTAACTCAGCAGCCTGGCAGCTGCAGACGATCCCATTATGTCAATCACCATCAGCAGTTCACTGTAACTGGCGGGCTGTCATTCTCCTGGAGATTAATTGCTAGGAACCAGTGGTATATATTAATAGATCATTTATTCAGATTGATCTTTCACCCATTGATCTTCAATCTCTGCACATGGCCAGGTAGCTATCATTCTGCGATCTGACTTCTGGGGCCAATCTTTACTCTAAAAGACCCTCCTGGGATTTCTTAGCAAGCAGAGTAGCCCCATGAAGGCTCCAGGTCCACAGACCACAGCTGCAGTCAATCTCCTTCCCTCTCCAGAGAGCCAAGGTGCGCTGCTGCTTCCTGCCTTTCTGCAATTTGATGTTTCATATCTTAAGCTCCAAATCTGCAATCAAAGCACTCTGTCAGGGTGTGATCTGAATCACCCCTTGAATAGCTCTACACCTTCCTTCTTATAAATGTGAGCTCTTTCCTCATCCCCCTGCTTTCTCTGTGCTGTTACCATCATTGGACCAGAGAGAGAACCCGAGGTTCACCCCAGTCCTTCAGCTGCTGCTGCTGTTAAGTCACATCAGTCATGTCCAACTCTGTGCAACCCCATAGACGGCAGCCCACCAAGCTCCTCCATCCCTGGGATTCTCCAGGCAAGAACACTGGAGCGGGTTGCCATTTCCTTCTCCAAAGCATGAAGGTGAAAAGTGAAAGTGAAGTAGCTCAGTGGTGCCTGATTCTTTGCGACCCCATAGACTGCAGCACGCCAGGCTTCCCTGTCCTTTACCATCTCCTGGAGCTTGTTCAAACTCATGTCCATCAAGTCGGCGATGCCATCCAACCATCTCATCCTCTGTTGTCCCCTTCTCCTCCTGACTTCAGTCTTTCCCAGCACCAGTGTCTTTTCTGATAAGTCGGCTCATCGCGTCAGGTGGCCAAAGTATTGGCGCTTCAGCTTCAGCCGTCTGTTATGGGCTGTATGCATATGTTGAAGTTTTAACTCCAGTATCTCATCATGTGCTGTCTTTGGAGATAGGGCCTTTAAAGAGATAATTCTGGTGAAGTGAGGTGGGCTGTAATCCAATTGGACTGGTGTTAAGGATAAGAGCAGATTAGCATACGGATGTGTATACACGTGGCGGAAAGACCATCTGAGGACACAGCGAGGAGGCTGCCATCTGCAAGGCGCAGAGAGAAACTCAGAGCGGAACCAACTCTACTGACACTCTGATCTTGGACTCCCAGTTCTAAACCTGCAAATAAGTAAATTTCTGTTGTTTGAGTCACCTAGCCCATGGTACTCTGTTATGGCAGCCAGAGCTGATGGGCACACCATCTTTCAAGTCTCTTGATAATCGCACCTTTTCTAAAGAATTTCTTGAACTCCCTGATTAGCTTAGGTCATCCTACTGTCTGCTTCCACATCTCTGTCTTTTTCCTGCTCTAACACTCATCATGCTACATTATAATTACTAACTTTGTGTAGTCCAGTGTAGTCCAGTTGGATGCTCAGGAAGCAAAGGAGAGCATGGATATTGGTGAACACTAGGAATTTATGCCATCTATCTCTGGCACCAGTCATAGTGTCCAAGTCATAGTAGGTACTTTCATTTCAGTCTGTTCAGTCGCTCATTTGTGTCCGACTCTTTGAGACCCCATGAATCGCAGCACGCCAGGCCTCCCTGTCCATCACCAACTCCCAGAGTTCACTTAGACTCATGTCCATCGAGTCAGTGATGCCATCCAGCCATCTCATCCTCTGTCGTCCCCTTCTCCTCCTGCCCCCAATCCCTCCCAGCATCAGAGTCTTTTCCAATGAGTCAACTCTTTGCATGAGGTGGCCAAAGTACTGGAGTTTCAGCTTCAGCATCATTCCCTCCAAAGAAATCCCAGGGCTGATCTCCTTCAGAATGGACTGGTTGGATTTCCTTGCAGTCCAAGGAACTCTCAAGAGTCTTCTCCAACACCACAGTTCAAAAGCATCAATTCTTCGGCACTCAGCCTTCTTCACAGTATTTTAGCAATGTTTTAATTAATTAACACATTAACATCCACAGGTCATGCACTGCGCCTCAGATGAAACTCGGATAGGATGGTTTAGAATCACAGGCCCAACTTCTCTCCTTGGGGCATGCATACATGCTTAGTCGCTCAGTCATATCCGATTCTTTTGCAACCTCATGGACTGTAGCCCACCAGGCTCCTCTCAAAAATCTCTATAAAAGGAACAATCCAAATAAAGGATGTTATGTCATCTCCAGCCTCTTAGCAAGAACAGGCAGCTTAGTATGTGTTTTTGCCATTTTGCTACAGTTATTTGACTCTGAGTTATTGTCCTCTAAACTCCTGGAGAGTAACACATTAGCCATCTGCGTAGACAGCTTCAAGCCCAGTGTCTGGTACATCTTCAACTTCCTTTCAGCCAACATTTATTGAGCATTTACTATATGCTGTGCTAAGTGCTTTATATCCACAAACTCATTCAATTTTCCCATGGAGTAGCTGCAACGACTGTCTGCTTTTCAATGTCACGAAACTCGGTGCTCAAAGAGCTGAAGATAACTTGCCCAGCATCCCAGAACCAAGTAAGTAGTCAAAGTAGGCTGCAGAGTCAAGTACCTACTATTTCAAAGCTCCGGCTCTTAAAACTGCCTCTCCTGCTCATTGAGAGGAAACTGGTCATGGACATGAGAGACGAGGTTTGCCGACCTTGCGAGCGGGCAAATACTGCACTGCTTGGCCATTGTCTTAATTATGAGAGTATGTATCTCCTTGCTTCCTTGAGAAAGGGCTGCCTTTAATATCTCTTAGAACACCTAGCACAGAGCCTTCTGCAAAGAAGATTCTCAATGTATGTTTCTGTTCTCTACAAGGTTTTTGAACCAGGACCTAAGAAAGGGAAGGAGCAGCCAGCCTGCCTCTGCTGACGTGTGAGTGTCTCCCTCCCCGAGCACCTACTCACAGTCTGCCTTTACCCCCTGCTCAGCCACCCCACCCAGAGCTCTTCTTGGAGGACTTTCTTTCTCTTTCTATAAATAGCAGGGACAGATGGTGGCTTCTAGAATACTTTGTGAGCAAAGGACACTTCTTCCCATTTCTGAGATGGATGTTGATGGTACAGGGAGGGAGCCAGAGGTTTCTGATGGGATTTTACTTTGAGATTTAGACAGAAAAGAAGAAAAATTCACAGTAAATCAAGTCCTCTCAGGAAATATGACATATGTATCTGCCTTCCTAGTCATCCTCCTGCATTCTTCTGAGCCCAGTTCTTTCAGAGTCCACGGCCCTTTTCTTGCAGTCAGTAAAGCCCAGGAGTAGTGGTACTCAGTTACTACTGCCACGGTTACAGCTCCTGGGAAGCAGAGACGGAGGACTATCTGAATCCTTTCTCAAATTCATCCTGTAATAAAAAAAAAAAAAGAGAGAGAGAAATAAAAAAAAAATAGTTGGATACATGTTGCCCAGGATATTTTGTTAGCGGGCTTTCCTGGCAGATAATTTACCAAAAAAAAAAAAAGTAAATAATTTAGTGTTCTTTTTGCATCATTTGGCACAAGCGAAGCCCCCTCCTGTGTGAGCACTTGGTTGAATTATTTCTCCCGACTGGCTTTCCTGTCCCTACAATGAGGAAGGCTGCAGGGCTCCAGCTGGAAACGGTAGGGAGATCAGGCTTTGCTGTCTCACAGATGCACGGGGCTCTCTCTTCTCCTTCAGGTAGAGGGGCTAGAGCGGGCATAATAAGTAAGGGAGGGGCGGGTCAGGCAACGTGGTAGGTACTTGTGCAGATTTCTTTTTTTGGTGAGGTGAGAAGAAGGAGGATTTTCAGCAGCTCCAAGGAGATCCTGAATTGGTCCATGGCTCCTCCATGTATAAGGAGAGCTCAGAGTTTTCAGTGCTACATGAATTCAAGCTTGAGCTTGGCAGGAGCCCCTTGGGGATAGCAGGTACAGAGGGGGCTGAAGAAAGACGTTCTCCAGTCACCCCAAGTTCATTTCCACTTCAGGCTGAGGGCCGAGGGGAAGCTCTGTCTCATCTGATTCAAGCTTGAGCTTGGCAGGAGCCCCTTGGGGATAGCAGGTACAGAGGGGGCTGAAGAAAGACGTTCTCCAGTCACCCCAAGTTCATTTCCACTTCAGGCTGAGGGCCGAGGGGAAGCTCTGTCTCATCTGATTTGGTTTAAATCGAGGTCATCCATCCCAGGTGAGCTGCATTGCAGGCCTTTCCTTGCTGATGTCAAAAGGCTGAATGTGGACTTCAGGAAGGCTTGAGGGCTGTCTTGCCTGCTAACACTGATTTTATGATATGCTAAACATAACATTCAATAGCTATTACTTCCACTGTCAGAGAAACAACTTGAGCCATCTATCTTCCTGCTCAGACTATATTACATTTCTCCCTACAAATGACAATGCATTATAATATCTTTTATTATAATATTACTTATTTATCGCCAAAGGTTTCCCGACATTAATGCTGAGGGCTCTCATCCTTTATCTGCTTTTTGGTTTGTTTGTTATGAATGTCACATTTTATTTATCAAGATGGGCTCTGCTCAGAATTTGTGGAGACGGACTCGCTCTGATTTACTTCTTATGCAAACGTGAGCTTTTATCCCCTTAGATTTCTCAGCACGCTAGGAGAACAGGATGGACAAGGTATTCTGCCTTCTTGCTTTATCAAGGGATCCAGAAAGGAAGGACCAGGCTTTAGGGTTACGGTTCTTGAGCCTAGAAGAGAGTGCTTCAGGTCATTTATGTCAGGGGCCCTCTCTGTAGGCAGGGCTGCAATCTTGAGCATTCCATTTAAGCAGACTTCTGCAGAAGGAGCTCCCCAGATTATTCTTGATAACTTCTTTCAAATTATAGCAGCCTTCCTAAGAAGCTCTCCTCCTCCTCCACCCCAAATTAAACCTACTTTCTTAATTCAGTTAGAAAAAAAAAAAGTGACATTTTTCTGAGATCTTATTTCTCTAAGAAGGGTACTAGAAAGCCCAATGTAGAAAACAGTTTAAATGGCATATACATTTGGAGGCGGTTACTATTTGTTTTATAAGGAAGAAAAAAGCTCCAGCATACTTCCTTGAAGAATGAGTCCTCTAGTTCTCCTAAGTCACTGCGTATACATCATTAATGACTAGACAGAAAAGCTTTTTTTCCCAGTTGGGGGTCGGTAGATATGCAGGCAGAGAAGATAAAATTTAAGTGCCAAAAAACTAACATTTTCTGAAAGTCTGACAGAATTGCTGATATAGTCCTTGTAAAAAAAGAGAAGTGTTTCTATTGATATGTTGATATAAAAGCATCAATCCACATGCCACTTTGTTAGAAGGAAATGTGGTTCAGTTGTGCTTGAGACCGAACCTTTGCCCTGCATTTCTCTCAAAATTTCTTCAGCACTAAAATCCAGTGGTGACTGAGCCTGGGGTCAGGACAGGCCTTGAACAAATGGCCAAGTGAGGGCTGTGGTTGCTGCTGTTTACCTTTGTCTCCCCACCTCCTCTACCAAGGCTCCTTTCCTGTTGCAACGCAAGACTCATCCTATGTCTTATCAGCTTTCCTCACCTGGGCACCCAGTACCTAAATAACCCTAGCTTTCGGTCCTGTTCCGTGTGCCTCAGATTTGTTAGGTGGAAACCTGAGAGATCAGAGAAGGAAATGGCAACCCCCTCCAGTGTTCTTGCTTGGAGAATTCCAGAGATGGGGGAGCCTGGTGGGCTGCCGTCTATGAGGTTGCACAGAGTCAGACACGACTGAAGCGACTTAGCAGCAGCAGCAGCAGCAGCAACCTGAGAGATTAGTGACTGATTCAAGCCCAAAACCAAAATCCTTCTTGTACTAGTTTATGTGTTTATATCAGACCATTGGGGAACAATATTATTACTCAAAGAGTGATACTATTATGATGGAAATTCAGACATCACAGAGAACTGGCCAGGATGTCTTTTTGACTTGGTTTAGCAGCAAAGAGAAGTTGGGAAGTTCTTCAAATCACTCCAGGTAAAGACTCACATCCTTCTGTCCATGAGACCAGATCAAAGTGTCCAGTTGGGCAGCCTTTCCCTGCCCCATACCCTGGAACCCTCCTTTCCTTGGCAACACCCCAAGCACGGGACAAACGTGATGTTGTGACACCTTGACCATGAAGAGGGGTGTGTTTAACATCCACACAAAACACGACTGTGTGCACTTCCAGCTATTTCCCCTGAAACAGGTGATGAGATGAAAGGTCTGTGTCCGAGTGGGACGACGCCTGGGAAGGCTTACAGCTGCCATTCTTGCACCTATTCTTGCCCGCCATCTTCAAAAGAACAGAAAATGGTATCGCTAAGAAGTCCCGCCTGATCAGATAGGATTTCAAAGCGACACTGTCACAGACAGGCTTCGAGCAGGGGCTGGGATGTGTGACCCGGTGCCTTGGCTGATCGGGAGGCCTTGGGTGTTGCTGGAAACTCATATGGATCCCGTCTCAGGGTTTCACACTGGCCACTGAGGCCTTGAGCTACTAGCCAGGCCCTGGGGACTTGGGAAGGCTCGTGAATTACTCACAAGACAAGGGACTCTTCCTAAAGCCGTGTAGACCTGATTCCGAACGCAAGTGTAGGTTGGGAAAGTGGAGAAAGGGATGCTGAAACTCTACAGTTTATTAGACCTGTCTGCCTGTCCATCAGTGTTGTTTTTCCCTAAACAAACACATCCCAAAGATGATGAGTTGAAATGAATGGAGTTTCCTTGAATTTTCTCCCATTTTTCAATAGTCCGGCTGCTCCCCTTTCCCCTCCTCATTGTTATAATAAGTTCAGTTGATTTTGCGTAGACTTGTTGCCTCAAAGCAGCTGACTCTCCAGGAGGAAGGAGAACAGATATCCTTGTCTTGTTCCCAGTGGGACTTAGGCATCTTTTGCAATGACTACGGTCCTGAGGCGTGGGCTCCTGTTTGCTGCTGCTGTGGTATCATTAATGGGCTGAGTTCAGGATGTTTTGAAAAAAGTGCAGCGCTGAGCCCTGGTCGTACATTGTTTAAGACAAAAATATCATCATTTATAGGCTATGTTGGAGAAGGAAATGGCAACCCACTCCACTATTCTTGCCTAGAGAATCCTGTGGATGGAGGAGCCTGGTGGGCTGCTGTTATAGGATTGCACAGAGTCGAACATGACTGAAGCGACTTAGCATGCATGCCTGCATTGGAGAAGGAAATGGCAACCCACTCCAGTATTCTTGCCTGGAGAATCCTGGGGATGGAGGAGCCTGGTGGGCTGCTGTCTAGGGGTAGCACAGAGTCGGACACGACAGAAGTGACTCAGCAGCAGCAGCAGCAGCATGGGCTGTGTGCAATAACTCTATGCGTATTGTTTTCTGGCGACGCATAGACCCAAGTTCTGGGAAGTGACTGGTAGGCTCTGTGGGATGGAGAGAAAGACCTCCCTAAGCGTCTCGCTCTTTCAGTATGGGAGTCTTCTCTGGGCACACCACCTGATACTTCAGAGTGGTTTTGACCACGCACATTGTTCATGGCTGTTATTTATTTGAGGTGCCTCTGGGTGATGCTGAATTGGTCTCTTCGACACCATACACTTGATAATTTCTAGGGGAATGAGGTTGATAGGGTGCAGGGGGCGGGATCACCCATCAGCTTCACCCTCTCAGTGTCAGGGTTCTCAGCAAACCTTTTTTAATAGGAGGGACCCAGGAAGAAGTTACATAGGGCGGTGTCCTACACTGGTCCAAAGGACTCTCAAGCCCGTCTCTCTTCCTTCCCAAGCAACTGCTTTCCCCTCACAGCTGATTAGGGCTATGTCAATGCCCACCTCTTCCTAAGCTCCCTAGATTCAGGATTTTCCTGGGATTATTGTAAGAACCCCCTGACTGCTCCCCACCTCTGCCTCCAGTCCTGGACTTTTTCAGTCCATCTCATAATTTGACCACGATGGTTGTTTTAAAATGTGGACCTAGCTCCATGTGCTGTATAGCACGTCCTTGTAATTTATTTTGCATACAGCACTGGCGTGTATCTGTCAATCCCAAATCCTCAATTTATCCTTCCACCCTTTGGTAACCGTGAGTCTGTTTTCTATGTCTGCAAGTCTACTTTTGTTTTATAAACAAGTTCTATTTGTACCATTTTTTCAGATTCCACATATACATGATATCATATGATATTTGTCTTTGTCTGAGTTACATCAATGTGTATGTATAATTGAATCACTTTTGTGTACATTTGAAACATTGTAAGTCACCTATACTTCAATAAAAATTAAGTTAAAAAAACTGATCATTTTGGCTGCTGGCTTAAAATTATCTTCATTAATCTCGGGATAAAACACAAATTCTTTTGCAAACCCACCCTGAAGCCCTTTATAAACTGTTCTTTTCAGTCTCACCTTTTATCACCATTCCCATCCTAACTTCATACTGTTTTACTTACAGCACCTCTTCATTACCTGGGAATTCCTCAAATGCACTCCATCCTCCTTGGGATATTTTCCGTCAAACTGCTTTCCCTCTTTCTGGTTAGTTACTATTTACCCTGTAGGACATATTCAGAGATTTCCTTCTCATTGATGTGCATAGTTGATTGCCATGGATCAAGTCTGAGATAGGTGTTTGTTCTTGGTGTGCCTGTAATGTTTGGACTTGCTTCTGACACAGCAGTATCTCCCTGATTTTATGTTTTCTCTTTACTTGCCTGTTTGCCTACAATAAATTAAGTTCTTGAGGCAAAGACTGTGTCTTAGTCATCTTTGTAACTTTAGTACTTGATCAATAGAGTAGTTTCTTAGCAAATGGTAGATGAATAAATGTCTGACCTATGCCAGTATAAGCTAATCACTCATAAGAAAGCTGTCTCCTTTCCTTCTTCTTTCCTTCTTTCCACTCTCTTTCTATTCTTTCTTTACTTCTTTATTTCTCTCCTAGTTTGGGAGGGTATTTTTTTTTTTCTTGGTGCTACATATGGAACTTCACTGGGCTTAGCAGGGCATCATTTTCTAGACGGATATCAATTTCACAGTCTCCTCTAGGTAATTCTGTTAAGAGATTCTGAGCCCTTGCCCAGTTCCCTCCCAGATTTTCTACTCTTACCGCCAACCAGACATGTATATGATTATCTCTATGATAGCTATATCTACCTAGAGACCACAGCACGGCCAAGATAGCCCTGTTCTCTCTCACATTCTCTAAGTATTCCAGTAGAAAGTTGGAAGGTTCTGCTTCTCCTGTCCTGGAAACAACAACATCAGAACCCTTTATTAAGTTCCAGTGGAGTGGAGCAATGGTGTGAATAGGGGATGGAGGCTTGGGAGTGAACCCGGGGTGCTGCTCTCACTGGGTAGAATCTGGTAGGGAACCATTCTTTCCTCTCTCCACCCTTCTTCCTTTGGAGCCTGGGGAATGCACACAATCTTTGGTAGTCACTACTGCTGTCCATTAAGTTCTTCCCAGACTTATGGCAGAATTTCACGTACTTGCCCGAACAGAAATGGAGGGTGACTTCCAGACAGAGGCTCCTAGAACTGAGGCATAAGCCATCCTTCTCAGACACTGGCTGCTCCACCAGCCTGGTCTGAGGGCGGACAGTGACACTCAGATGCAATCTGCACTGGTGTGCCCAGTACCGAGGGTAAAGCTTCGTGTTAAGTGCTGAGATCTGCAGGCTAGCCGTTCCCACAGGGAAACCTGGTCTCCGCTGGCTGATACAGTCACTGAAATAAAATGGTCTCCTCACTAAAAGTCTTCTGCTGGGGATTCCGTGGGAAGAGGGGGCTCAGTGTCATAGACACTGGCACCTCTGCAGCTCTCCTTGATCTGACCCCCGTCATCCTTACCTGATCTTCCCATGGTGCTGCAGTTAGATGGGCCTGGAGCTGTTGTTTTGCCACAGGTGACATCTCTTGTTTAATTTCTGCACCATCTGTCCCACCCTCCTGCTAAGATCAATTCCCACTTCCCTTCTGGAGGTGCTTTTGATCCACCTTATGATTACAATGGGCTGCTGATCATGGCATTGAGTACCCCTGACTGCAGTAATGGGCACAAGACCTGTTCATCCTGACCATTCATCCTTCCACAAGTGATTGGTTCAAGAGGTGGAAATATGAACCGCATTGATTTAATCGAAAAACTTCTTAAAGCAGAAGTTTTAAAGTGTGTACATTAAAGTGCGCACTTAAGAGGCCTCTCTCTCCTTTAGATTCTAAGAGAGGCTGGTTTGAGTGCAGAGCATGCTTCCTGCTGCAGAGCGTTCGTGTGCAACACGTGCAGATGAGCATTGTCAGCACACACAGCAGCAGAGACGAGAGCTGTAGACAGAGAAGCCTGCCAGTTTTGTGAGCTAACAAATCCCCTCCTTGTTTTATCACTAATCCAAGTTGCTTATCTGACAGTCTTCACAGAAAAAAATTCTTACAGATTCACCCAGAAATATTCAGTCTCCTCTTTATGAGTGATGCGTGTGTTTTCCACGTCCCTTCCCTCCACGCTCTGGTGGTAAATACATAAGTGACCCCAGGGCCTTGGTCCCATCTTTCTGGTAAGCAGGCACTCCACTCTGAGAGCCTCAGGGCTCTGCAACCATTAACCTTGTTTAGCCAGAGGTCAGATGGACGTCCTCTCCAACTTCCTGAACCCTGCTGGAAACAGACCTCGGAGCTGATGAACATAACTCACCCTCAGTCTTGTGAATATTATTCCTGGGACCATCTATTCAGAAACTCTCAGAGGTGATTTCCTCATGTTGTACTTCCAAACATGACCTTCTCAATTTTCTTCCACCTTAGAATACTAGCAGTACCTCATCAGAAAGGGCGAGGGAGGTGGTGCTTTGTGTCCTATTGGCAGGAAGTGACATTGGATACTCAATTCAAAGAGAAGCTTGAAACACAATAAAGAGCAAGAAAAGTGCCTCGAGCTTGGGGCTGGCAAAGGTCAGGACAAAGAGTGTTTCCTGGGAGCGGAGCCCAGAGCACATCCCTATGCCTCCACTGCCCCTAGAGCTTCCTGCATAAGCAGATGCTCCTAGTGCAGACCCTGAGACAAGGCAATGATAAACTATGTTTGAGTTCCTTGGTTTACTAAGGCAGGGACCTATACAATTCATTAAAATAGTACTAGGATTAATTGTCTCAAATACTTGACATTCAAAGAGTTACGTTCCAGTTTTTTTTTCCTAGAAAATGTATTTATGTAGAACAGCCCTTTCTCTGATCTGGGTCGATAAGGTGTGCTGTATTGTTTATCAATATAAATAATTTGCAGTGTGGATATCTCCGTTTTGTTTATACGCACACGCTTTAGTATGTGATAATGTTGGTGAAAGCATTTTGTAAACAGTAAACTGCGATGAAGCTGTTCTTTATCGCCGTGCCTCATGGGCAGTCCTGAAGGGCACTATTTCTGGCTTCTCCCTGGAAATTCCTACACTAGAGCCATTCTCGAAGTTTAGTGCAATCAAGCTCTTCTGGGAACCTGTTAAAAGTGCAGATTCCTAGGGCCTGTTCTCAGATAATTCTGATTTAATGGCTCTAATGTGGAACCCAGAAACCTGCATTTTAATAAAAGGGGCTCCCGTTGTCCCCCAGGGACTCTCACACAAGTAGTTCAAAACAAACCTTTTAAAAATAATGCTCTCTGCTTCTCTGGAGCCTCCAAGTGCCCTGGAATGCTTTCATTCCATTTCAATGGGTCTGAGAAGACATTTCTTCTGTGCTGTATCCAAAGTCAGAACCCAGACCTGAATCATTTCACAGAGGCTGGACTCATAAAATAAAAGAGGATCTGGCTGAGGTGACTGAAATAAGTTACAGAAAAAAATAAAGACTTCCTAAGTCAAGTTTTAGATGGTGGTATAATTAGAATTATTATCCATTATTTATGTGGCAGATGATGTTCATGACGTGCTTGATGACTCTGTGTTAATAGGCAGTGTCTTTGCTGAAGGAGAACGTGACATTGGTCTATCTTTTCTCTCTCCTGCCTCCCTCCCACCGTATCTCTGCTTCTGCTGAGCCCCAGCCAGTTCTGATGGCATTCCAGGTTTGCCACCTGGTAGGGATTTATGATAAAGAAGCAAAGCCGCCGCTAAGAGTCTGATGTAGAAACTGGACCTCCTCCTACAGGGCGTCAGTTGTTTGGTGACGGCTGCTACCATCACCAAAAGGTAGCTGCTACCATTCCTTTCCCATCCTCTACGCGCTGGACGTTTGGCAAATTGATCGCATCAAATTCTCACAACGGCCTTGCAAGTAGATGTCGTCTCTTTAAAGATGAAGAAGCTAAGGTTCAAAGAGATTAAACGACCAACTCGTGACAACACCACCAGTGAAGAGTGGACCTAGGTGACCCTGAGTGTAACTCCCAGGGCTTTGTCACTATTTTTCAGGGCATCAGGGCTCCCAAGGGCCCTCAGAGGGAAGCGGGCTGCCCAGCTCTTCACTTTGGTAGCTCTGCAGCGTCAATTTGGTGTTCTGCCCTCCCTACGGTCAACAGCGATCTTTGCCAGGTCTTGTTGACTTTAATTAATCTTCCTTGGGTTCTTCCAGCACCAAAGCCTGGACTGCTTATTATTTCCTAAAAGAGCACTTTTGGTAGAACGGGATCGATGTCAACCTGAAGGTTTCTGAGAATACAAAGTACCTGGTCCATGTGATCCTAGCTCTGCAGATAAACTGCATTAGCTCCACGATTGCCTTTGCTGTGCCAAATTACTATTTCTCCTTCCTTCACTTGGATATCGCATTTCAAGAAGTCAAGACCTATCACATGAAGTTGTATGTCCTAGGAGGAAGGGGAAATGCAAAGTTAAGCACGGCCTGTCAAGACAAGGGGCAATTGGGCTTGAAAAATCCCTGCTCTTCAGGGGCACTGATACCCTGCTTTATTGTAATGAAAGTTCTCGTGCCCAGTGTCCTCTGACAATCTGACTTTAATGGGGTTACTACAGCTGGGGTAAAGCATTTTATATGGAACCAGGTTTATATTATCCTACTCTTTAGAGATCTTGCTTGCAATGCTGTTCAAATCCTTTAATCCATAAATAGGATTCCAGACAGCGCTGGGCTTCCTTCCAAAACTGTAATCTTCCAGTATATGAATTATTACCAAAAGATTAGGGTGTTTCTAGTAATAACATTTCAAATAAATCAGCTTTCATGGAGGAACAACAAACTAATATTGGAAATAACAATATAAAGACATTTATATAGCCACTTGCTAGAATAACTTCCCTAACCAGGGGCTTCTTTTCTCATTTACATTCATTCTGTTTGAAAAGTCTTTTTTCATTTATCATCAGCTACTGGCTTTAGCCTTAAAGCATGCCACATGTTCCCAGGTCCTGGACTTCCTCAGTCCCTTCTTTGAAGCCTATGAAAGGACCAGATCTGTTTACCCAGGAATGGTCAGAGGTCTTGACTACTGTCCCTAGAGGCCCCAGATCCCTTTGGATTTTCTCTTTGGCTCTGAGTGAGGGTGTAGGAGGGAAGTATAAGTAAATTTCAAGCTGAGAAATACTCTTGGGGGGTTTGTATCAAAGTTCATGAATGAGACCATGGACTAGAAGAGAGGGTTCCTTGAAGGGTCTTAGAAACTGAGTCTTTTTTGGTGACACTAAGATCTCTGCTGACCCCACATGCAGGCACCATGGTGATGACTCCAGGCCTGTGTGAGATGAGGTAAGGGTACCTGGTTTATACCTGGATGAATTCTGGCTTCATCATCGACAAGTTTGGAATCCTAGACAAATTCTTTTACCCTTTCGTTCCTCCATTTTCTCATCTCCTAAATGGGGATACTTACTATCCCATGGGATTATTGAGAGGATTAAATGAGCTATCAGTGGTACCATTAGCTCAAATATGAGTTCTTTCTCTCCTTTCTATTGTTCTTTTTACCCATTTGAATTCATGGCAAGTTGGCTGATGAGAAGCGTTCCCCTCTCTTAGCCACAAATGGCTGTTTTGAGAAATGCCTCCAGCCTAGAAGCTGGGATACCTGGTTCAACTTCCATTTCTGTGGCTAAGCCACTGTGACCTTGAGTGACCTGTCATACTTCCAGGGCCCCGTTTCATCTTCTATTAGAAGAAAAGTGTCTGGCTTCTCCCTACCTTGTAGGGTGAGAAAGCAGTAAAGCCAATATACTTATATGAGATCACTTTTAAAGGAGACATTTAATAGTCATAGCACTTCAATGTTAGAAGGGGTTATCTATCTAGGAAGGGAGGGAATTAACAGTCATTAAAAGTACTCGCCATGTTCAAAGTGCTTTATACGCAGTGGCATATTTAATCCCAACAAACCCATTAGAGAGGTGGGTTATGCCCAATTTACAGAAGTAGAAGCTGAGACTCAAGGAGTCACATTTAGGTGACTTAAACCCCTGGTGAACACAGATAAAATGTGGCAGAGGCAGAACACAAACCCAGTTCTGTAGGACTCCAAAGCCCACTGTGACCCACTGAACCATGTTTCCCATCTGTAGTTCTCATTTTACAGGTGATAGAACTGGGAGTCAGTCGATGTCAAATCAGTCATCTATGGACTTAGCTGGTTAGTGAAAAATTCAGGACCAGAACCCAATTTTTCTGATTGCTATTCTTGAGACCTCTCCTGCCCCCCACAAAGTGATATGAATCATGAAACCTAAGCCTCTATCTTTCATTATTATTTCAAAGATGTTTTGTTTTCATTTCTGATAGATTTTCAGCAGACAGAACCTCCTAACATTTTAGCTCTCAGAACTCCCTTCTTATATGAAAAGGTTGGAATAGTTGATATCTTTGGTTCCTTCTAGCTCAAAAATTCTATTATTCTTATGACCCTCCATTCCCCAGAGCAGTTAATGATCTGTAAAGAAACCCTTAAATGCACAGGTTTACTAGCCTCTCACTCTGTGAGCTAGAGGGAAGCCAGCTATTATTTTTCTTCTTCAAAAGGGAGATCTGAGACCCACATTGCTCGAGCAACTAACTCAAGGACACCGCTGATCACCGGACTGAGCCAAGCCTGCAATGCTTGAGGGAGATTCATATTTTCTTCACCTTTTAACCTTGATCTTTAGCAGAGGGTCTTGACATAGTTTGTGTTGGTTTAGAGAACAAATAAACTCATGCCTTCATGGGTAAGTTGAACCCAGGCTTCCCTACTCCCAGTGTAGATTATTAGCAGCTCCCATTTACCTACAAAAGCTTTTGTAATGGAGACAACTTGCCTATTTTCTGAGGGCTTCATATAGTGGGCGTTCCTGAAGCAGGGTAGACCTGACGGGGTGGGGGGAGGATTTCAACAGGAGGATGACTTACTTACGGGTCCTGAGCAGAGGGTCTGAACACTGACCTGGGAGGGTGCATGGTGCAGTCTACTCCGACTCAATTTAAGGCTGCATTAGCGTCCTCTTAATGGAACGCGAAAGGGGAATGCCTGGGGAAGAGATGTTTGTGAATTGTCTCCTCAGATTAAAGGGCCTTTGGAGTAGAAAGCATTAGCCCTTTGATTAACTGAACCCTGCACTTTATATTTTTGGGCTTTTAAATGAACAGGGAAAAGAAAAGAGGAAAAACACCACTGTGTTTTTGGAAGCTCGTGTCATTTTTCTCTCTCTCTCGCCCTCCGCTTAGCTGCCCCCAAAGGCAATGATGAATGGCGTGCACTACAAAAGGGAGCCGCTGGGCACACAGGGGCCCCGCCCTGTTTCCATCAGGGCTGCTCAAAGAGAAGTCTGCACCACACGCAGTGTCCCTCTTTCCTCCCTAAACAAATGTTGTTTTACTGAAGTGGTGACAGTCTGATTTAATTACAGGGAGAAAGAGAAAGTTCATTCTTCTCTGTGGACGGCGTGGGTAGGCTGGGAACCAGAATTTGCCAGTCTCCAGGCCCCCCTGCTCAATGGCACAGTCTACCTTGGTTTCCCCATCTGTTTAAAAGGGAACAAAGCTTTCCTAGCTGTCTCAAGGGGAGGGAAAGGACTGCAGTTTACAAATTGGTCTGATGGCCAAAGTATGGGAAAGAGGAGAAAAGGGCAGGGGAGGGGCTATGAACGCATAACTTCATACACTTGTTTCCTATTAGAAGGAGAGGTGGGGATGGGGCCAAATAAAGGAGATGGTTGGGACATATTTCTCCTTGGGGAGTTTTTGGAATATACCAGCTGCCTGTGGCCACTTCCTCCAACATTTGCATAGATATTTTTGTTGAGATGATATTCAAAATCCTAAAAGCAGAGGGGTGGACTCTTTGACCTAGAGAAGATCATTTCAAACCATGATTCTGGAACACTGATCTTTGCTTTGGGAATTGAAGACAATGTATCTTCATTGAAAGGCTCTCGTCGTCCTCCCAGCCCACCGCACAGGGATGGTTCCACTCATTAGAGGGCAGGCCTGTTTCTCAGGGACCGGCCTGCGCTTCTTAAACAACCATTGTCTCCTGTCCTATTCAGCTGTCGGCTCTTTTCCCATGATGCTGCTGACTTTCAGTCTGAAAAGAGCCCTCTCCCTGCTGGGCAGTGAAGCAAGTTTCATCCAAAAGCGCTGTGAACCCCCTACCCCCACCCGCACTGTGGACCACGGCGAAAGAGCAGGCCTCCTCCTAATATCACACAGTGATCTCAGCTGGCCCCAGTCTTGTGAAAATAAGGAGACGGGAGGACGAGTAAATGAATAACTCTTATCTCTATTTCTAGACATTCTTGGTACTGGGCAAAGAGATTATGTGGAGTCAAAATATGTTCAGCCTAGGAACTGAAAAAAAAGAAAAAGAAAAAAAAAAGATGAGAAATTGCCCTAGGATAAATTGGACCATACGTTTATGTTTAGAAATTAGGCAAAACCCCAAAGATATCATGTCACATCACCTGGGGGAAATGCTAGGACCAGGAGTCCAGATATTCAGGTTCTGGTTTCAACTCTGGAGCTAACAAATTAGCTTATCTGAATCCAACATGCTGCAAGGCTAGTGAATGACAGTGAATCAGTTGACCAGAGGGTGAGCTTAGCTGACTCTCTGTATCTGTATGAAAACAGATCTGTTCATAGGCATGGAGCATTCGATGGTACATAAAATAGCAGTAGCCTTACACATGGAAGACTAGATATTTCCTGCATTCTCTAGACATGTCCATCACAAGTGTAAAACGTCTTTACTCTTTTGCCTTTTGGACTCTAATTTATTTTGAACAGATTTAAAAAAGAGACGAAGGAGAAAGAAATTCTTTAATTTTGTACACATTAGAATCTTAATTATTATTAAGGAAGTACTCCTCAAATATGAAATATGATACACTAGAACCCCTACCCAACACCAGTCACTCTTTCCCTTTCTCCTGGGGTGTCTTAGGGTGAATCTCATTTGGAAAGTTCCAGAAAGGACAAGCCAGCACAGAATTGCTGTGGCTCCTGCCCCAGGGTTGCCCGTGGTGGAGGCAAGTAGAAATTCAGCTTTGGAAAAAAAATGGAAAGGTGAAAAGTTCATGAGATGTTTGAAGCTAAAAAATGAAAATCGTATATCCATTAGAGGAAAGAAAAGAGGGAGTTTCTAAAATTGCTAATGGGACTAATTTGCCCACTCTCCCTTGAGAGGCTGGTTCATCCCACACTTCAGGATGTTATGGATCTCTTGCATTTTTCTGCTGTTTTATGAGGTTTTTTTGTCAGGTGACTTCCCCTTTCTCCCTTGCTCTATTCTTTGGCATCCTTTCCCTTCACCTCGGGCTTCCAGATAATCAGCCCCATGACGCCAGGTGTCTTGCTCCCGTTCAGCATAATTGAGTTTTCACATTCACTTGAAATTTGGGCCCCTTCGGAGCCGGCCAAGCCTGGTAATTAAAATGTCCCCTTCATCTCTAATTGCTTCATTTAGCATATAGTGCAATGGTTTAGGAGCACATGTGCCCTCCACAGCGATCGGTTGTGCCCTGGATAACTGTGTGGCTCTTGCCCTGGCTATGGAAGGTTGGTCTATTCCGGGGATGGGCAGTTTTGAATCCCAGCCCTCTTCTTTGACCCACTGTGCTCTTCTCACTTGTTGGAAAGCATATTTTTAATATCTCTGCCTTCCTGGGTGTCAAGAGGGGCCAGTCCATGCCTTCCTCAGAGACAAGCTATTACATCTGCCAGCAAACCTTATGGTAGAGGCCACACATTCTCACCTGAGCCAGGTAAGGAGGTGGGGAGAAGCTCTGGGCTGGGAGGGGCAAAGTCAGAGTTTGAGTCCCAGCTCTTCAGGCCCTGGTCTGTAAGTGTCTCATCGTGACCTTGGCAAAGTCTCTAGATTGAGCCACAAGATGACCCTGATCTGTCAGCGTCTCATCGCGACCCTGGGAAAGTCTCTAGATTGAGCTGCAAGATGTCCCTGATCTGTCAGTGTCTCATTGCAACCTTGGCAAAGTCTCTAGATTGAGCCGCAAGATGACTGTGGCAACCGAACGAGGGAGGTTTTGGACTGTCTTAACGATAAAGACTTTATGTTATGATTGTGACACAGGGGCTATCTGGGACCTCGGGTGTAACACACTTCTCTCACTTGCAGCCTCTGAGCATGGGTGTTGGGGAGGTGACCACACCCCCTAGACATGAGTTGTATTGGGCAGGAGGCGGCAACGCTGCCGCAAGAAGTGCCAAGGCTACGATTCTGTACCTCTCTTCTCTATACTGCTCTTCCCAAAGAAAGTGTGGTTGGGAGGCAGGGGTAGGTACTTCCCACTAGAGGGATGCTGTGATGTCACCGCTGTCCCGCTCAGGAAGGGTGGGTAGCAGGAGCTTTTGCTCATAATTGGAAGACTTGGCCAAAGTAGCAGATTCCAGTTAGATTTGCTGGAAACACTTTCAGGTGTTGGGTGAAGTCTAGCAAAGTGGTCTTTTCTGCTCAGTGCTGGCGATATTAAGAACTTCTCTCCACTGAAAGTGAAAGAAAAAAGGTCAACGCATTGCCATCTCCACCCACATTTTTTCAGTGAACTGAACAATGCTTTGAATCTAGTAACTTGTATCTCGTGAGCATCACAGAGTAATAGGGCTTCCTTTCGTAGGGGGTGTGTGTGTGTGGACGTGTGTTTGTGTTCTTTCATACGTGTGCCTGTGCACTTGTGGGTGGATGCGGTATGGAGCGGAGGGGAGTCATCATCCTCTCATGGGGTGAGATACTGTGAGAAGACAAATCCCGGAACTGGACATCTGAAACTGCTTATTTAGAGGAAAGCATAGCCTTGTTGAGTACCAGATTTATCAAATAAACATACATGATGCTCAGTTAAATTTGAATTCCAGATAAACAATGAGTTCTTTTTGTTAGTATATATATGTACAACGTGCTATTTGGGACACACATTATAAACAATTATCTGCTGTTTATCCACAGTTCAGATTTAGCTGGGCATCATGCATTTAATCTGGCAGTTCTACTTGTGGTGTGGTAGGCAGTATCAGAGTCTCTTTGGGTCATGAAGAAAGCACACAACTGTTATTGTTTTTCCAAACGTTACAGTGCCTAGGAGAGTCAGAAACTTGGGGGAGGAAGTTAAAGACTTTGTACCAAATCAAGTGTTTGGAAACTTCTGCTGTGTAGCTTAAAACAGTAGAGGAGCTGAGAAAATCACCCAGTTAGTTATTCAACATAGAGTCTCAGGACTCTGTGTTTATTCAGGATTAATCTTTTTTATCCTTTCATTTGAAAACCACTTTTTGAGCACCTACTGTGTTCCAGATACTGTGTCCCTGAGTAACCACAATGGAAAACTAATTATAATACTGTGTTGTTGGACCACCTGGATTTCAAGGGAAAAGAACAGACATATTCAAGAAAGCTCAAAATTGAAGAAGTAAGTTTTTCTATCAAACACTGCATGTTTATCTCAGATTTTCTCTAAGTTTCTGTTCTGTTCTCCATTTTACCAACCACCTTTTTCTACTTACTAATTCTCCATATGCTACCAAATGGCTTCCCTGCCACCTAAAATTATATATCCTTTCAGTTCCAAAAGTGCTTCCCTGGTGGCTCAGACGGTAAAGCGTCTGCCTGAAATGCGGGGGGCCAGGTTCAGTCCCTGGGTCGGGAAGATCCCCTGGAGAAGGAAATGGCAACGCACTCCAGCACTCTTGCCTGGAAAATCCCATGGATGAAGGAATCTGGTGGGTTACAGTCCATGGGGTCGCAAAGAGTCGGACATGACTGAGCAACTCCACTCACTTCAGTTCTAAAACTGCCCCTCAGTATTGTATCTCTGTGTATCTTAAACACTTGGGAAGAATTTGACTGGCTAGCTTGTCTTTCAGGCACTCTTCAGTCTACGCCATGGCTATTGCGTCAAGTCTTCACCTGAGGTTCAGTCAGCTATGGTAGGATTGGGGAAAAGGCAAGAAGGACTTGCAAAATACCTAGCATATTCTGTTCCTGGTTTTCTTTCTTTCTTTTTTTTCACATGCTTATTTCTCATATTATCTCTGACTAAATAAATTATTATTTGTAAAGCTTAGTAGTGAAGGGGCTTCCCTGGTGACTCAGATGGTAAAGAATCTGCCTGTAATGCAGGAGGCTTGGGTTCGATTCCTCAGGTGGGAAGATCCCCTGGAGAAGGGAATGGCAACCCACTCCAGTAGTCTTGCCTGGAGAATTCCATGGACAGAGGAGCCTGGCGGGCTACAGTCCACGGGGTCTCAAGAAGTCGGACACGACTGAGTGACTTTCACTTTCACAGTGGTGAAGCGTCTATAGTCTGGAATCAGACAGATTGAGTTTGAATCGTGGCCCTACCATTTCAGTTTTATTATGTCCTCAAGACAGTCACTTAACATTTTCTATTTCTTAGTGTTTCCCCTCATAGAGCTGCTATGGATGAGAAGCCGAGCATTTAATGCATGCATGCTCAGTTGCTTCAGTCAAGTCTGACTCTGAGACCCCGTGAATTGTAGCCCGCCAGGTTCCTCTGTCCATGTGATTCTCCAGGCAAGAATGCTGGCGTGGGTTGCCACGCGCTCCTCCAGGGGATCTTCCTGACCCAGGGATCAACCCCGAGTCTCTTCCGTCTCCTGCATTGGCAGGCGGGTTCTTTACCACTAGTGCCACCTGGGAAGACTGGGCATTTAATAAATGGCAGCTACGATTGTTAGTATCACCACACATGCAGGCACGCATACCCAACCTCCTCCCTTTAGAAGGCAACACGGCGTCAGAGCCCACTATTCCACCCAGAGTCGATGTCAAAAGAGCCACCTTAAATGCTAGTTGCAGGTTCCTGGTCACATCTGTTTCTTCTCTGGTTATATTCCAGTAGACGTAAATATAAAACTTGACATAAAGGTAGACATAAAAAAACCAGAAAATTATGATAGAAATAAAAAATTATAATGCAAATTATAATGATGATTCCTACTGAAAATAGGAAGAAGAGGAACTTTGTAGAACATGCAGCCTATCTTGTAGGAAATCCCGTTAGCTATTTAACACAGGGTGCCCTTCCTGACCCTTTTCTAAGTAGAGCCCTTTGCATTTGTGGGTGACAGAATATCGGCGGAGGCCTGAGTAATCTATGCCTCTTTCTAAGACCCATTCAGTTTGTGTATGAAAATTACAGCGACTCTTAAAACGGGCCTGAGCCTTTTAAAAATAGCCTGGTACCTTTAACAGAAACCAGCCACTTGCCCATGAACACAGGCACAAAAAACTGCTCCGTGCTACAAAGGTTAAATCTCCTGTGACCCACACTTACCAAAGGACAGACTTGTGACACCTCCGCGCCTGCTGCATAGAAGCATCTCCAGCCTCTCCATGCGTTACTTTGATTTCTAAGTGTCTGCTGTGCCTATCTCAAGGTGGGGAAAAGAGGGCTTATTGACTTCCGTTGTAATGGAACACATGCTTATCCAGGTGGGACTGCTTGAGAGTCTGTGGTTCCAAGACGTTTGGAGCGTCCTTGCCCTTGGTTTGGTACTGATGGGAAATGGCATTTATGTCCTGACACAGAGGAGATGGTTACATTTCTGTAGCACTGGGAAAGGAAATGGCAGAGTCAAGGCTGGATTACAGGAAAAGGGAAGAGAGTTCCCAAGGTACTTCTTGCCCTTTCTGAGTCCCCTCTATCCCTGGGGCAAGGGGACATAAGAATACAGTATCTTCCAAAGTCCTAGGGTTCAATAGTAAACATAGTAGGAAGTGACCATAGCCACATGGGTGTGATCTAATATTCACCTTTGAGTCAACTAACTTGTGTTGAGGTCTACCACAAGTTTGGTTTCCCTGGTGGCTCAGTGGTAAAGAATCTCCTGCCAATGCAGGAGACATGGGTTCAATCCCTGGGTCAGAAAGATCTTTTGGAGAAGGGAATGGTTACCCACTCCAGTATTCTTACCTGGAAAATCCTATGGAAAGAGGTGCCTGGTGGGTTATAGTCCATGGGCTCACAAAGAGCTGGACATGCCTGAGCGACTAAACAACAACACAACCACGTCGTGTTGGAGGAGTTCTCCAGCCTAAACGTCAAGAAACTTTGGTTCCCGTCAGAGCAGCACACTTGTGTGCACCCCACACTTGCGCACATAACCCTCCCTGTCCCCTCTCCCACAACACGCCTGTGCTCGGAACATGGAGCAGATTTCTAATGCAGGGGCGCTTCAGAGAAGAGTTAATGCTGGTTTTGCCAAAGCCATCACGGAAGGTTTAATGAAAGTGACATCACTGCGGCACTACATTAAATGCTTGACGGCTTTTAAATAATTTGGGAGAAGAGAATGAGCATTACAGGCTGGGGGTGGGAACAATTTGGAGAGAGAGAGAGAGCCAAACCATAACCTGTTAAGTTACTGAGGAGAGAATGAATAAAATGTGTGTGAGTGTGTGTGTGTGCGTGTGTGTGTGTGTGTATGTGTGTGGGTGTGTGTGTATTTGGTGAAGGGGCAGTAACGGAGGAGGTGTATAAAGACACCAGGGTAGAAACACACATATTTTTCCCGTAGTTATAAAAGAAAGGCTTTTCGTGCCTCTCCTATCTGACCTGTCCTGGGTGTCTGTGATGCTTGTAATCACATTTCCACACTTAGGGAGAACATACATTCCACAGATGCCTTTTCTTTGTACAGACAGACTCTCCACAGAAATTCCCAACCACAGAAAATGCTGCATTAATTTGATTCAGGAGCACCTTTCATGATAACATCTTTCCAAAACACACAGACCAGTTCTGTCTCCTCTTTCTCCCTTTGATGTATCAGCCTTGTGGGACTTCTGGGAAAGCAGACCCTTCCACAGGCTCAAGGGCCCCTTGCCACTCCTCTGCCTCCTTGCCACTTAACGCCTTCCTTCCCTTCTCCAACTGGCCACTTCAACTCCCTTCCCCCGTGAGAAATACATCAGTTTGTCTTCATTTGCGGAACAGAGGTCCCTACAGCCTACGTTCAGGGAGGCTGCATACCCTCCGCCTCCCCTCACCTCCTCCTGACACAGAGTCACTGGTCCCAGGCAGGCCTCTGTAGCAGTCTTACAGAGTCTCTGTGATTCTGGGCTCTGCTCTGAGAAGAAATCTGACTAGCGGAATGCTGGACTCTGTGATAGTGATGGTAAGTGAAAATAGATTTCGGAGAAAGGATATCCCACCAGGGTGGGATAAAGTGGCCAAGGAAAGCGACATGGGAGAAGTGGGGTCTGAATTGCCTTTTGCAGGCTGAGGAGAATTTGGGTTAGTTAGAGAGGAATGAGGGACTTCCCTGATGGTCCAGTGGTTAAGACTCTAGTGCTTCCAATACAGGCGATGCAGGTTCAATCCCTGGTCAGGGAAGTAAGATCCCACCTGTGAGGATAACCAAAGAAACAAACCAAGCTAAACGTTAAAAATTAAACAAAACAAAACATGTAGGAACATGGTACTACATTTTTTAAAAAGAGCAGAATGGAAGGCATGATGGAAATTTTGATAGTGCCCTGGCCATTGATGATACAATGCTAGATGAGATCAGTATAGGTTAGGAGTGCATTTCCCTGCAAAGTCCTTGGCTTGGATGCATTGAGTTTGAAGGGCATCCTAGGCATGTTTCCGCCTCTCATTGCCCGTTCCCTACTGGACTAGCCATATCACCAACATTAAGCTATAAAGAGATTTCTTTCAGCAAGGAGAACTCTTTCCTAATTCCAGCCTTTTCTGAAAGGTCTGATCAGCTTCCCCTCTCCTCTCCTCCCCAGGGCTTTTTTGTTTTTTTTTTTCTCTCCAGGTTGATGGACTCCCCTGGTATAAGAGGGAGAGGGAACTGCTAACGAGTTGTTTGCTGTATATCTTCATCAATGTCTGGGCAGGCGAAAAGGGAGAGGCTGACTCAATTAAGTGGAACAGCGATGGGGAAAGGGGCGTGGTGGGTAGGGTTTTAGGAAAGGATGGTGCTAAATCAAGCACATAATTTCCAAAGTGCCACCGATCAAAATCAGCTGTCAACAAATGTGTGGTCGATTTTTAAAAGGACATTTTAATGATGAAATGACCATCTTTGAGACTATTTTGTGAGTAATTGAGTAAAATTCCCTAGTGAAAAATGTTTGGCATCAAGTTCTTAAAAATGCTTCCTCTTCTTTGCTCCCTAATGGACAGAAGCACAACCAATCTCTAATCACACGAAACACAGCTCTCCTTTCCAGCCTGTGATTACGGAGGGGTCCCAGAGAGATGCTAGTTCAGGACTCTGTCAACTTGTCCATTAAAAGAGCTGGAGTTATGTGGGAGTTGTGTGTGTTTTCTTTCTTTCATTTTCCTTTATTGTTATTATTATTTTTTTTTTCTTTCCCCTGAAAGAGTTCAGATCACAACTGTTTCCAGTGAGGCTGAAGCTTTGACATAGATTGTCAGCAGGGCAGGAAATTATCCTCCACAAACTTTGCACTTAAAAAACAAAATGAATGCCGCTTTGATTGGAGGGGACCAATTGGTTCTCTGACCTTACTGTGTTCCAAGATTCCTGCTGATTTGGAGCCTGGGTTTAGGCTTGCTTTAGAGTTGCCAGGAAAAACAGAGGCACTTGGCATCTTGCTTTGAGGTGACAGGGGAACAGACTCCAGTGTTTCACGCCTGACTATAGAGTTAGTTTATCCCCACCCCCTTTTTTTCACTGCGCTCCTAGCTCTCCTATTGGTTACCGACAGTCCTCGACTTGGGGACAATGCCAAGTTTACAACTGAAACGTTCCTCAGTTGAGGAAAAACTGAATGCCAAGGATTATTATTCAGAAGCATTTCTCCTTCTGTTCTTTTCCATTGGAACTGCTTCTGTTCTAGACCTAAATGGGAAACGTGGGCTCTTTAAGGAGAGAAGGATGGATGTAACGGCTAGAAAGGGCTTCGGAAACAGGCTAATCCGTGGTCACTCTGGGTCAAGTGTTACCAGATCAGGAAGGCAAAACCCGACAGCGAAGGTAAAACCCTGAAATTCTTTCTATACGGAAAAGAATTAGATCACTTATGATGAAATGGACGCAGAGCCAACTTGGGTCTTGTGGATTATGTGTTGCCCGATTTGCTCCCCTCCCCCAAACGGGAAGTCACCCCATGTGCACAGAGTAAAGGAGAAGCTTCTCATCCTGGTGGGACTGAGGACAATGCAGGGCAGGGTGCCGCCTGCCTTGCCAGCGTCACTCGCTGCCACTGCCCTCGTCACGCCCGCCCCAGCAGCGCTCGCCCCCTCAGGTTTCCTGGCCCAGTCTGGCCCCCTCCACCTCCTTGTCCGCGCCCCTCTGCTGACTCAGAATGCTTTTGTCTCTCGACCCTGCTTCATCGCCTTGGGGATTAGGTTTTTCAATGTATGAATTTTGGGGAGATACAAACATTCAATTCATAGCAGATGGGTTAACAGACTTAGATGACTGAATGGAAGGGAGAGATGGAAGGGTTCAAGGTTTCAAGCTTGGAGAACAACTTAGAAACTAGTTCAGAAATCTGTGTTTTCCTAAGGGATACCATCTCATTCTCCAAGACTCAGAGATTCTGAGTAGGTCTCCACGAGGAAATAAAACCCACCCAGATACCATCCTAGTGTTTATCAAGCACCCTCTCCCTCACGTACCCTCTCCTGATCTGACCAACGCTAGCTCCCTCCCTCCTCTGAAGGCCTCCAGCTCTTTCTTCATGGACAGTGTGTACCCTTGTGTATTTGCCACACTTCCTTCCGGTACTGCGGGCTCCGACTTACATTGGTGATGACAAGACTTCGCCTGATATTTTAGTGTGGGAGGTCAGTTCTTTTTTGGCTCAGTTTGAGGAGTGTTCTGATTTCCTTTCACTTTCAGTGGGGTTTCCATTGTAATGGAGGATCAGTTCTAATGGAACATCCCTGAGAAGTAGGGAGAACAAACTTCCTCCTTCTTTGTCCATTTTCAGGATTCAAATGAATCTCTTCCAGAGGAAAATCTTTCCATTCTTTTCCTGGTATGTTGAAATTCCTGGACCAGTGAATCAGGCTTCTGGTTCCCCAGTGAGAAGCACAGCTTACATACAAATACAACTAGGAGAAAGATTAGAGGTTATTTTGAATCATACTAAGGGTAAGTTACTGTTACAAATTACATGTTAAAAACATGTTTTGATGGTGACTGGCTCTGGAGAGGTCTACAAATGAGAGGAAAGTGCCGATATGAGAGCAAGTGCAGAATTTGGGGGTGACTGATGAATAAATTAGGTTACTCACAGTTTAGCATCGAACTAGGTTGAAATCAGAGATTCCTTAAGTCACTAGGAACTTCAAATCTATACTGCCCATTTCCCACATCCTCTCAAATCTGAATTCTCTGGCAGGGCTGGACTGAACGCTACACAAGCCTATGAGCTACTTTGCAGAAAAGGGCCTCTGATAATCTACCTCCTGCCTCACTCAGTTACTGGGAGGCTTTGATCTATATTCAAATGAAAATGCCTCAATTGTCTTAATCTTCGTGAAAATAAGAAAGCAATACTTTTTTCTGGAAAGAGGTTAAAAAGGAGGGAAACCCTAAGGTTGTTAGGCTCCCAGAGGAAGAGAGGAAAGAAAACCTCATCTTGCCTTGGGCTGGGTGAATCCCTCTTCTCCCCACCCCTCCATACGCCCACATCCCCATAACCGTGGCTCCACTCTTTGTCTTGTAGCCCTCATTGGCTATGCTCCCTTCCTTCTGTCAAGTTCCCACTCCCAATTCAATTTCAAATTAAACTCCCTCCCACTTTCTCTTATTCTAACCCAGAGGAGATGGAGAACAGCTGGTCACCATCTTCCTTATGATAACCCTTCATATGGTGTAATTTTATTTCCTTAAATTAATGACACTGTGTTGGGTGTCTTCCATCCCAGACACATTTTAATAGATGCTTTTAACATACGGAGAGCCGAGGGACAGAAAACAATGCTTCTGTCGTGTTTGGGCACATCCTAGATCTGAACATGGCTGACTCTCAACAAAGCTAGTGCCTTCTGATTTGGAGACAGATTTTAGAGATGTTTACACATCCAAGAACCCCTGTGAACAGCCAGAACGGCACAATCCTGTTTGATGTGTCCTTGGGTGAGGTGTGATGGGCTGTATAACTCCAAAACCTCCTTATTCATCTGAGATCAATTATTTACTGACTTTATAATATTGTTGCTGTGATAGATGAGTCCTACAGTGAAAGCAATCTTTCCCTACTTCCCGCTTGCTAGCGTTCTTTTCTCACAAGTCAGGGGAAAATGGCAATGGGTGCATTTTGGTCCCTTATGGAGACCTGCTTATAATCTGGGGAAAGGGATGGTAGGCTTAGCAAAACGCAGATTTTTAAACTATTTTCTGTTTTCTCTAAGCTTGAAATCTCAGGATTCTACTCCCCTCCATCTCGTTCCATTTGATAATCAAAGCCTGTTAAGTCATCTGCTGTGGACTAAATGTTTCTGTCACCCCGGATTCATCTGTTGAAACCTGTTTCTCAAGGTGATGCTAATGGGAGGTGGGGCCTTTGGGAGGTGATTAGGTCGTGACAGCGGAGGTCTCGTGGGTAGGACTGTGTGGGCGCACTTGGTCGTGTCTGACACTTTGCGACTCCATGAACTGTAGCCCTCCAGGCGCCTCTGTCCATGGGATTTCTGAGGCAAGAATACTGGAGCAGGTTGCCACTTCCTTCTCCAGGGGGTCTTCCTGGCCCAGGGGTTGAATCTGTGTCTCTTCCATCTCCTGCATCAGCAGGGAGGTTCTTTACCAGTTGAGCCACCAGGGAAGCCCATGGATAGCATTAGTGTTCTTATAATGGAGAAGGCGATGGCACCCCACTCCAGTACTCTTGCCTGGAAAATCCCATGGATGGAGGAGCCTGGTAGGCTGCGGTCCATGGGGTTGCTAAGAGTTGGACACAACTGAGCGACTTCACTTTCACTTTTCACTTTCATGCATTGGAGAAGGAAATGGCAACCCACTCCAGTATTCTTGCCTGGAGAATCCCAGGGACGGAGGAGCCTGGTGGGCTGCTGTCTATGGGGTCGCACAGAGTCGGTCACGACTGCAGTGACTTAGCAGCAGCAGCAGCAGCTCTTATAACAGAGAGCTGCAAGGACACAGAGAGAAGACAGTTGCCTGTGAAGCAGGGCGTGGGTTCTCTCCAAAACCCAACTGTGATGGTCCCCTCATCTCAGACTTGCAGCCTCCAGAACTGGGAGAAACAAATTTTTATTGCTCCTAAGCCACCTGGACTTACACTGTGTTACAGCAGCTCAAATGGACTAACACATCACCTTTCCAGACTTTCCCATTTCTTCCTACCCCTGCAGTTACCACTTTTGACCAGGCTTTAATTATTTTGCTTCTAGACTTCTGTAGTGGCTTCCTAAATGGTCTCCCATTCTCTGGGAATTTCAATTTTTTTTCTTTTAATTCATTCTCTCTCTCTTTTTCTTCCAAGCCCATCATTTTTTCTCATTTTTCTTGCCCTCTGTCTCTTTTGATTTATGCCCTTTCTAGTATGCCATTTCTTTGCCAAAGCGTGGGTTGCAGAATTTGTATCCCAGCCCTGCCAGTTACTAAGTGATCATTAATGAATTACTGAATCTCTCTTTGCCTTGATTTCCTCATTTGGACAATGAAGCTGAGGATTGACCCTCTAAGGAAAGTCATAATTCTGATTTTTCTGAGAATAATTTTTTTTTTTTTTTTGCACAACCCTTGCCTCCTGAAATCTTTCAGTTCTTCATGATCAAACTCAAATGTCACCCGTTTCCTTCAGGCTTTTCTAATGGATCAGTTAATGAACGTTTGCCCTTCTCTGAATTGTGACGTCATTCTTTAGTGGATATTGTCCAACTCTTTTCACTTTCTGTTTATATTATGCTCTATTTTCTTAAGGGGAAAGACTCTATACCTTGCCCATTTTATATTTTAGCCCTTCTCTCTATGCCTGGTCCCATGCCCTCTTTGCTGTGGACACTCAAAATAGCGTTGTTGATTTTCATGAATGGCAGACAATAACCCTGGGGTTTTGGTGTAGATGTTAGCAAGGGGAGACAAAGGCCATCAGGAGCACCTTCACTGGTTTGGGCCATAACCGGAGGCTCAGTACAGGGCTGGAGGGAATGAGACAGTGAGTTTAGTGGGAGAAACTTCACAAGTGCTTCTACCTGTACCAACATAATGCTTAACACAGAAAGTGTGCTCAAAAATGTTGTATGAGTGAATGCGGAAAGCAGAGATGCGCAGTGCCTGACATGCATAATTTATTTATTGCTTTACATTTCCAAACACTCTTCAGTTTTGTTCTCATATTTGATCCCCAAATACCAAACTGGAACATATAATAGGACAGATATTATTGCCCCTACTTTGGGGATTTGGACGTTGGGTACCTCAGAAACTTGACCAAGGTCGTGTGTAGCACCAAGATGCTGGATACTGAGGGTTGAAAGAACAGACATAGTCCTGGCCATCTGTGGGCTCATGGTCTTGAGAGGAAGGAAGATGGATGAGTAGATGAGAAGCAGTCATGACCTTGTAACATTATCTCACGGTACCTGTAATGGGAGCAGACCAGGAGGACAGTCTGCACGGATGAAGGAAAGATTCCAAGAGTGGAAATGCTTAAGAGAAGTCTTAAAGAAGGAGTAGAAGCCAAGAATAGGAACTCAGGAATCCTCAACTCCCAGCCTAGTTATCTTCCTTTTTGGGTAGAGAAAGGTCCAAGTTCAAAACTGTTTTCTAACTTGCAGCTGAGAGCCACCCTCCCAGCTTCAAAAGCCAGTAAGTTTCTTCTTTGTGTTATGGGAAAAGCAGTGCCACACAGAAAAATGGACAAACACACAGGTAGCATTTTCATGTAAAATTCATGGCAAAACTGCAGAGGCAGAAAGGGCTCCCCAAGGCCCGTCCTCCTTTGTAACCCAGGCCACCGTTGGCACTGCGGGCTGGGGAGACAGCCGGAACAGGCTGGGCTCCAGCTGGTACGTGTCTGTCTGCTGGGTCTGGGCTGCTGCAGGCTGGGCTGCTCAGACAAAGGGATGAATGGCCTAAGGTCTGCAAAGGTGGGAAAAGGGAGGCGGGCAGAGGAGGGGCTGGGTGGCGGGGTGACTGACTAATTGCTTTGTTTGGTGGCGGAGGCCTTTCAGCAGCCACAACGGCTACTTGAGGCCCATTGCTTAAGTGCTTTTCATCATCATTACCTCCTGTCATTAGTCCTATAAGCTGCTTCCATCAGCTCATTGCTAGTCAGGGGCCATGCATGTCACCAACTCGCTCTTGTTTGCAGATCTCTTTCTGCCTTCATCCAGAGAGAGGCCCTGTTCCTCCAAAGTCTCTCTCTCTCTCTCTGGCCGCCGGGGCCCAACCTGTTCCCCTGTTTCATGGGTCCATCTGTTAGGAGGCCCGCTGATGGCTGTCCCTGGACGTCTGTGCTTCTCCTGTTAGACTGAGAGCAGAGCTAGGTCTGTGGCTGCCCAGCACTGACCCTGCGGCCCTCTCCTCAGCAGTGACTCTTATCCTGCTGTACGGCACGAAATCTCTACTGTCACAGGTCCCTGCTGTGTCCTGGCCTCATGAGGACCCAGGAGGGCACTGCTTTCTCTAGGGACCCCAGAGCGAGCTTTTCTCTCTTCAGTCTAAGTTTGTATACCTAGTCTGTATGAGGATTGCCACTGATTATATGGGTCGTTAACTGAGGGCTGATACCTACCAGAGAGCATGCTGGGAATTATGTGTCTGTTTGAATCCTCTGAGGACACGGGAGATAATGCTATCTCCATTTTACAGATGAGAAAACCAAGCCTCAGGGAGGCTGAGTAACTTAATTGAGATCACATTAGCATCACCCTACTTTTTATGGCTTCAGAGTTGTGATTTATTCCTTGATTAGCCCTGTGGAAAAATGCTATGAAGGCAAGATTTGGAATCAAACAGAGTTAAGTTAGGTTCCCGCTTCTGGCACGTAATAGGTGAATAACTCTTGGCAGATCACTTCATCTTTTTGGCTCTCAGTTTTCTTATCTAGAAAATGGAGATTTAACTTCATCTTATTACCGTTGTTAAAGGGATTAAATGAGAGAATGTATGAAAAGATGTCTAGTATAGAGTCTTTGAAAAATGGCAGTATTACGTAGGCTGTAATTGCTAACAAGGATCACGATTAGGAAATACCACTGGGCATAGCAGATTGTTTTACTTGAATCGTGGCTGTTCGGTTCATGTTTCTTTATACCTTGTATTTGTGTATTAGTCAGAATAAACTGCGTTACGTTATGGTAACAAATGTCCCTTGGAGTTTACTGGCTTACAACAGCAAGGGTTTACTCCTCCTTCTCTGCTATGCATCTCTATCTTGAGTTGTTTGGGGCTCTGTTACATGTTATCTTTACTCCACGTTCTTTACTTTGGACCTCTGGCTGAAGGAGTATTCTCTGGCTAAGGTGGATCAGTTGGTAAAGAATCCGCCTGCAATGCAGGAGACCCCGGTTCAATTCTTGGGTCAGAAAGATCCACTGGAGAAGCGATAGGCTACCCACTCCAGTATTCTTGGGTTTCCCTTGTGGCTCAGCTGGTAGAGAATCTGCCTGCAATGCAAGAGGCCTGGGTTTGATCCCTGGGTTGGAAAGATCCCGTGGAGAAGGGAAAGGCTCCCCACTCAGTGTTTTGGCCTGGAGAATTCCATGGACGGTATAGTCCATGGGGTCACAAAGAGTCTGACACAACTGAGCAACTTTCACTTTCACTTTCTTTTTCAAGGTACTCTTGGTAGTGGTTGCAGAGGGAAAAGGACATGGTGGAGCTCTGAGAGCTTCTGCTTAGAAGTGATGTCTATCATGTCTGCCTACATTTCACTGGCCAAAGCAAGTCACATGGTTGCTCAGGAGTTGAACAGAGCTGGTAAATATCATTGTCTCACAGGGAGGGGCACTGCCGGGAGTTGAAACCAGAATATTTAGCAATGAGTAAGGCAATCAGCCTTCCCTGGTGGCTCAGAGGTTAAAGCATCTGCCTGCAATGCGGTAGACCTGGGTTTGATCCCTGGGTTGGGAAGATCCCTTGGAGAAGGAAATGGCAACCTACTCCAGTATTCTTGCCTGGAGAATCCCATGGACGGAAGAGCCTGATGGGCTACAGTCCACGGGGTCGCAAAGAGTCGGACACGACTGAGCGACTTCACTTTCATGAAGGCAATCAGCCACAAATGGGGCGGCAATTGATTTTGATAGTCTCAGAACTTACATGAGTGAGTGAGTGAAGTCACTCAGTCGTGTCCGAATCTTTGCGACCCCATGGACTGCAGCCTACCAGGCTCCTCCGTCCATGGGATTCTCCAGGCAAGTGTACTGGAGTGGGGTGCCATTTCCTTCTCCAGGGGATCTTCCCAACCCAGGGATCGAACCCAGGTCTCCCACATTGCAGGCAGACGCTTTAACCTCTGAGCCACCAGGCAAGCCAGAACTTACATATTTTAGTCTTATTTTACGTACTGCTCAGATGTGCCCAAGAGTGTTTAGGTTTGTTTTTGTCAGTTTTGATGAACCAAGATATTGCCTAAAATAACAAAATACACTTAGACCTAGTAAAAACATTTTCAATTGCTGAAATTTCTGGAGGAAAAATAACTATCATACATCTAAAAGTGTCTAGCCTCAACTATCTTTTTCCTTCATTAGAATAATTTTTGTTATGCTATTTGTGATAATGTGATATTTCTTAAGAATGCAATCATTATTTGATAGTAGGAAACAATACTTTTTTCCCCTATTATTCCTTAATTTTAGCTGTAATAACTTTTGGTTGTCCATGTTCCAGAAAAGGGAAGTTTAGAAGATGCATCCGACAATGTGCCCAGCCAAATACATAGTTTTTTCTTATTCACACATCTTTGCCTCCATCTCTCATGTAGCATTTATCCCGATTCTGCTTTATTCAGGATTATTTATTTATATATCAATTAATCATAGTTTGCTACTAGACTGTCAGTTTATGGAGGGTAGTGACTCTTTCTTTCTATCTCTGTGTCCCTTCTGGTACCTGACTCTGCTTTCCATAAGGTTTCTTGAGTTGAACTGGGTGGGAGGCAAGAATTATTCTCAAACATAATCTAAAAGGATAGGCTATTACAGTAAAAAGCTGTAAGATTGTTTTTTCCTCCAGAGAAAATAAAGTAGGGTCTTGCTAACTATTCCTAAGGTTTGCCTCTAATTGGCCTTAAATTGTTCTTTCTCAGCCCAGTGCCAACTATGCAAGTGAGATGCTAATAGTTTTTCTTCTCTTATCACCCCATCTAATATTTGCTTATGCAGCCCACCTTTAGAGACATTCTAGCTATCTGTGTTGGTGAGTGGGAGGGAGGAGGTAGAGGGAGAGGGAGAAGGCAGGAGATTTGGAGCGAAGGCCCAGGCAATTGTGAAACAAAGAAAGAATTGTATACCTTGCTGTTTGGGGAAAAAAAAAAAAAGATAAGAAGCATGAAGTCCTGATAGAGTCTGTTGTATTAAATTGAGAGGAAAAAATTCTTGCCTCTGACTTTTTTAGCTGAGACTTAGGGTGAATAGAGCAGAATGTGATGTCGCTGGTAGCTGATTTAATATTCAACTTTTGCCTATAAATACAAAAGCAAGAGAGGAAGAGTAAAATAGTGCTATACAGAGTGATGCTGTGACCCACCTCTAAAAAGCAGGACCTGAATAAGGAGAATCCCACTTACTTAGTTGATAATGAGTTTGTGAAAGCTCCTTAAAGAGACATGTCAACTGCCTTGTTTACCAAAGTGATGCATGGAGTTCAGCACAGAATTCTAAGGACTAAGTCTTTTTGGGCGCGTGACCTGGGAGCTTGCTTCCCTCTGCTGCTTGGGATTCCTGGATTCTCTACCCATGTGTCCAGACTACTACACCTTGCTCATTGGATACCCTGTTCCAGCCTTCTTGATACTTCCCACCATCATGAACATATATTCACTCCTCTTTACAGTCTTGGGTTCCTGGGCTAACTAAAGTAGACAAGAACTGCTTATAATCTTTTCAGTTCAGTTCAGTTGCTCAGTCGTGTCCGACTCTTTGCAACCCCATGAATCGCAGCACACCAGGCCTCCTTGTCCATCACCAACTCCTGGAGTTCACTCAGACTCATGTCCATCAAGTCAGTGATGCCATCCAGCCATCTCATCCTCTGTCATCCCCTTCTCCTCCTGCCCCCAATCCCTTCCAGCATCAGAGTCTTTTCCAATGAGTCAACTCTGTGCATGAGGTGGCCAAAGTATTGGAGTTTCAGCTTTAGCATCAGTCCTTCCAAAGAACACCCAGGACTGATCTCCTTTAGGATTGACTGGTTGGATCTCCTTGCAGTCCAAGGGACTCTCAAGAGTCTTCTCCAACACCACAGTTTAAAAGCATCGGTTCTTTGGTGCTCAGCATTCTTCACAGTCCAACTCTCACATCCATACATGACTACTGGAAAAACCACAGCCTTGACCAGACGGACCTTGTTGGCAAAGTAATGTCTCTGCTTTTCAATATACTATCTAGGTTGGTCATAACTTTCCTTCCAAGGAGTAAGCGTCTTTTAATTTCATGGCTGCAGTCACCATCTGCAGTGATTTTGGAGCCCCCAAAATAAAGTCTGACACTGTTTCCACTGTTTCCCCATCTATTTCCCATGAAGTGATGGGACCAGATGCCATGATCTTAGTTTTCTGAATGTTGAGCTTTAAGCCAACTTCTTCACTCTCCTCTTTCACTTTCATCAAGAGGCTTTTTAGTTCCTCTTCACTTTCTGCCATAAGGGTGGTGTCATCTGCATATCTGAGGTTATTGATATTTCTCCTGGCAATCTTGATTCCAGCTTGTGATTCTTCCAGACCAGTGTTTCTCATGATGTACTCTGCATAGAAGTTAAATAAGCAGGGTGACAATATACAGCCTTGATGTACTCCTTTTCCTATTCGGAACCAGTCTGTTGTTCCATGTCCAGTTCTAACTGTTGCTTCCTGACCTGTATATAGGTTTCTCAAGAGGCAGGTCAGGAGGTCTGGTATTCCCATCTCTTTCAGAATTTTCCAGTTTATTATGATCCACACAGTCAAAGGCCTTGGCATAGTCAATAAAGCAGAAGTAGATGTTTTTCTGGAACTCTCTTCCTTTTTCCATGATCATAATCTAAATACTTTTGGCAGCAAGAAGTAGGTGGGAAATAAGAAAGAAGCTCAGACGGGGGAGATGAGTTGGTCTTCTGTAGCTTCTACTCATAAAGTATTCTGTAATTCCACAAAGACTTTGGACATTCATTTTATTGTGATGGTATGCTGCTGCTGCTGCTAAGTCACTTCAGTCGTGGCTGATGCTATGGCAGCATGCAATTCTGCAACATGATCCATAGACCAGAATCCCAGCCCTACTTCTGACTCTTCTAACTCATTTATTAAATATATTTTGAGTGCCTTCTACACTATGCAAAGCTCTGGGGGATACAAAGATGAAAAAGCCATCATCTCTGCCTTTGAGAGATGCACCATTTAGTAGAGAAGCTTGTAAACATGCAAAAAGTGTGATAAAAATACATCGTGGTAATGCATGTAAAAAGGGACAGTACATGGCTTTAGATATACACCCAGAAAATGTGAGCAATTATCAGGACTATTGCTGTTATCATTATTAAGTGATAACGGTGGCATGTTCAATGTATTACAGGATCATTAAGGAAAAATTATACCTGGGGTGCTAAGTGGGAACACAGGGGAAGGCCTCACAGGAGAAATCACTTTTGACTTGCATCTTAAAGAAAGATTGGAAGATCATAACTGAGTGGGATTGGGATGGCAAGCAGGGTCGGGGAGGGTAGGAGTAGGGAAAGGCAATGCGCATGGAGAGAACCATGTGCCCAATGCAGGGATGTGGGGGAGAGCGGCTGTGTGCACGTGTGTGCAGCTTGGCTTGGCTAGAGTGTAACAGGGAGGCCGCGTGAGGAGAACGGAAGGCCTCCTCTTCTGGTTGAGAAATTAGATCTTATCTTCTGGGCTGCAGGAATGAAAAGCATTTCATAAACTTCAACCAGATTTTCGTTTCAGAAAACTAACTCTGGCCCTGGTTAATCATCTATACACAGAATTGGGATTCACAAACAACATCTGTGCTGCTGCTGCTGCTGCTGCTAAGTTGCTTCAGTCGTGTCCGACTCTGTGCGACCCCATAGACGACAGCCCACCAGGCCCCCCGTCCCTGGGATTCTCCAGGCAAGAACACTGGAGTGCTACATGCATCAAAATGAGGAATAAGGAGGTGAAGGTCTCTTTGCTCATGACATTATCTTTGATGCATCAGACATGCGCCTGATTACTTCTGGGTCTTTGCTTATATTTCCTGCCTCTTCCTTTGCCCACAGCATAACTGCTTCCCACCCTCTTTAAACTTCTTCAAGTTGTCAGCATATTCTTCTGGGCTCTGCTCAAGTTATTTCTGGTCGAAAAAGACGTCTGCTTTCATCTTCTATTGCTGAATTAAAAATTCCCACAAACTTATTGGCTTAAAACAGCATTCATTCATTATTTCACATTCTCTGTAGATCAGGAATCCAGGCACAGCTTAGATAGGTTCTTGGTTGAGGGCCTTACCACAGTGAAATCAAGGTATCTTTCCAGAGCTCAGGTCCTCAGGCGCACAAGGTAGTTGGCATAATTCAGCTCCTTGAGGTTGTAGGATGGAGGTCCCTACTTTCTTGCAGGAGCCCCTCCCAGCTACTAAAGCCTGTCGGCCGTTTCTTGCCATGTGACCCTCTCAACAACAGCAGTTTGCTTACTTGAGGCAAACAGGAGACCATCTGGTGCCGCTTGGAATTGCTGACTTCTTCTATCTCTGATCTTTAGACTCTTCAAGAAAAGGATTCACTTGATTAGGTCTGGCCCACCCACACTCAAGGACAGGGGATTAAGCAGCAGCAGGCGCACCAGGGGGTGAGGTTCCTGGGGCCTTGTTAGGAGTCCACCTACATACCTTCCCTTACTACCCTACGGAACAGTTCGCCTTCTTGAAATTCTTAAACTTCCCATGTGGTCTGTTACCATCCCCTCCATGTAAACAAACACTCGATTGTGTTCTGCCTCTTATTACACTTGAGCTGTTGCAGGACCAGTCCTTTCAACTGCCAGAGCCAGAGAGATGCCTTTCTTTTCTTTTCTTTTTTTTGCATCTATTTGCACCCCGACTCATTGCTGGGGAGACTAGAAACTTAAAAGATGCTGGTATTTTTTGTTCATTTTTTTCCTCTTGTCCTAGACATTGCCAGGCCTGTGTTCTTCATGGGCATGCTAATAATACACAGAGCAATGACCTTGCTCAAGGCCTCAGGAGAGCCCACTGAAATCCCACGCCGCTCAATATCTTTGGGCAGGCTTTTAGTGCAGTCCTGCACGTTGGAGACCCTGAGTCTGGGAGTCTTAAGGTAAATGGAGAAACAGCCTTGTTTGTGAACAGAAGTAACTTCTCTGCTTAAAAATAATGGTATTCACTTTAGGTTAATGTCTAGCAGAAGCTTAGCTGAAGCCTAGGTTTGCTCTGATAGGAAATCTACCTTTGAACTCAGTCTCTGTTTTTACTTTGGAGACTGGGCTTTAAAGGAGAACAACTTGGTAAGCCCCAAATCAACCTCCAAACATTTCACCTCCTGGGATTAACCTTCCAAAGAACAGGTGTAGTGTGTTTGGAAAACAAATGCCTGGCAAATGCCGTTTGAGGCAATCCATGTCTACCCAACTAACTGAACTTGACAGGCCCTAAGAGATGATAAAGCATATGAACTACTTTCCACAGAGTAAGTGAGAGCTTAGAGCTTTTTCTGTGGTTACCGCTACCTCTGGCTATTGCACAGCAAAATCACTCAATAACTTTTGATGTAGAGTTTGGGGGGAGGGGGAAGTTCTGTCCCTGTTTATTTTTTTCACATTTGCTGTAATGGCAGATTGTCAAGACAGGACTATTAAATATGTATGGGTACATGGCCTGGTCAGGTCCAAACTCAACCCACCCACCTTGTACAGACAGACTGGTGTTTAAAGTTGGACGATGGCTGTGTATATCCAGGGCAAACAGATGTATTGTGTATATAGAGAAAATGTATACAATAGACTGCATTTCAATGTATACGCTGAGAAATGGGGGCTGCTTGAAAGAGCAGAGCCGAGAGTGGGAGGACGAAGAACTCCAGCCTTTCTGAGCCCTAGTTACTATTCTGAGAGGCAGAAAATGCTCGGCGGATGAAAACCTGTCAACACTTCCTCCTGAACATAATAGCTTCATTATCTCCCTAGAGTCACTCACAAGCATCTAGATAACCTAGGACAGTTGCGACCTGCCCCTGGCTGGTCCTAGTAGTGATGCTGACTTAGTTCAGAGCCTCACAGTCAGTGCCAGCCAGGCGTGAGGTTGCCCACGCTGAGTAAACACGTGGATGGATTGGTTGGCCAGGGAGAGAGAGGTTAGATCATCGCTCTTTTCCCGTGAAGATCTTATTAGAATTCAGAGTAAATTAAAACTGAAAGCAATTCTAGAGATGGCCTCCCCAAACTTCTCATTTTGAAAATGAAAAAGCAACCGAGATTCAGAGAAACTGAAAATAGCTTGTGCGAAGGTCCAACCGCCGAGTGGTCGCTGAGAATAGCCCGGGACCCAGACCTTCTGGTTCCTCATAGTAATATTCTTCCATGACACTCACACAGAAAGACCTTAGAGCCTTCAGCCTCATGTCACCCTTAAAGCACTCACTAGGTGTTCACTGAGTGGCTGCTGGAGTGGGCTTTGTGCTCAGCATGTAGAAAGGAACAAACAGAAGACTTTTCTTGTTCCATGTAGTGAAGCAACTTTCATGGGCTTCAGGAAGTTTCTCTCACTCCCTGTTGTTGCTAGAATTCTGCCACAGTGCTCCATTCCTTAGCTTAAGACTTAGGCATCCACTGAAATACAGGTGTCTCTGGCAAAGCCATAACCTTCACCCACTCCTTACTCCCAGGAGGAATGATTTTAGGAGACTCTCTTCTGATGTAGAATGGAGGGTGGGGAATGTTTAAGAGCTGGAGAGAGAAGAGGCATTGAAAAGAAGGTTGTTTATAAGGATGGGGCTGAAGAGCAAGTTTCATTAGATCATCATTTTCCCAGGGTCTCAACCTAACAGTGAAAACTGTATAATATGGTGGGATTCCCTGGGTGTGGGAGTAGGAAGGTTGCAAAAATGGCCCTTAGTTTTCTTATCCTTAGAATCTGGGCTGCTTTTGTGACTTGATTTGGCCAGTACAATGTGGCCGACATGATGTTCTGGTTTTGAACTCGAGCTTGGAGAGGCCCTGCATTCTTTTTCCTTCTCTCCTGGGATGTCTGTAATCATTGTCTTGTAGACAAACTCAGGCTAGCCTTTAGGAGGATGAGACATCATGTGGAACAGAGACCATGAGGCCAGCTGACACTTCTTAGGCTATCTGGCTGGTTGCCGACTGTTACGGGTTGAACTGTGTTCCACCCCAAATTTATATGCTGGGGTCTTGACCCCCAGAATCTTAGAATGTAACTGTATTTAGAGATAGGTCGTTAAAGACATAATTAGATTAGAATTCAGTCTTTAGATTGGGCCCAATCCTATATGACTAATGTCCTTGTAAGAAGAGGACATTTATACACAGAGGTGTGTGCAGAGAAGAAAGACCATGTGAAGATACAGGGAGAAGATGGCCATCTACAAAGCAAGGGGAAAGCCCTCAGGAGAAACCAAACCTTCTGATACTTTGATATCGGACGTCTAGCTTCCAACATTATGAGAAAACACACTTCTGTTCTTTATCCCAATCTGTGGTGCTTTGTTGTAGCGGCTCTAGTAAACCAGTACATACCAGCCTAGCGGTTATCCACAGATGCGTGCACACGTTTTAACAGTGTCAGCCAAGTCTGGCTCAGGTTATCAGAGCCCCCAGACCCATCCCAGCCAAAATTGCTCATCCCTAGAACTGTGATACAAACAAGCAGTTGTTCATTTAAGTCTCTAACTTGGAGTGGTGTTTCTAGCAGCCATGGATAACTGATACAAGGGATAAAGACCCACCGGGCGTCTTGCTGCAAGTACTTACGTGCTGAGTTGGTCCCCAGAATCCACAGCATTTCCCCATTCATCCCTATGTGTGTGTGCACGTGTGTGTGAAAGCCCTTTATTAGCAAGGAGTTTACTCTTTATTGACTAAACCCTACCTATCCTCTCATCCCAAGCACCTATTCCATCAGTAACAAGAGCTGAGTTAATCACTGCTGCTCTCCTACTCTCTAGCCTTTCCCAACTGTGCCCACCGTCCCTTGGCGTAAAGAGCTTCTCAACCAAGAGTCAGACAGCTAATCTGAGTTGCGCCAGAACAACCACCAGAGGCCGGGTTATTATTCTCCAGTGAGACGGGAAGAGCGGCCTGACATGGTGGTGCGAGGAACAAAGGTCTTGCATATTGGCACTAAATGCCTCTGGGTTGGATTTCTAGGTTGGCCAAATTATGCATCTTTTGGGAAGCTCTGCAAGCAGGTATTTCCTTATGGATACAGTGTGGATAATAGCACGTACTTACACAGTTGTTATATAACATTAATTCACATAATTTCAGATAGCCCAGAATTCTGTATGTAGTAGACAGTCAATACATGTGAACTTTATTTCTTCCCCACTGGACCACTATTAGGAGGCTCAGATCCACTTATTCACTAATGTTTTTGTTTAGCGCTGAGTGCCACATACTGTTCTAGAGGTAAGCCAGACAGATAATGTCCCTGCTCTTGTGAAGACTATGTTCTATTTGGGAATATGCAGACGTTAAAATCTGTCTATCCATCCTCTCTCTGTCTGCCTATCAATCTACCTATCTACTAACTATTAATCAGTCTTGGAGAGATCACAGAATGTTCACCACTTTTCTTCTATTCCTTTGTCTTTCCTCAGAGCAGCTTCTATTTATTTTAGAAATTGAGCTTCTGAGTAAGGTTTGGCTTGAAGAAATGGTTATCTAGTTGGGGAAAGAAGTTTCGGAAAAAAGCTCCATTGGTTCATTTGCCTTTAGGGAATTCCACGTTTTTCTTCCCATAAATGATTTTAAAAGTTAACGCAAGGTTACCACTTTAACATGGAAATCTTACAAGAGTACATAGATTATAAAAAGAAAATTTTGTAAATATTGTAAAGCTCTCCCTGACGGAGTATGCTGAGGATAGAGTATGTAGAACATGGAGCAGTTTTCTTCGTGGTTTCAAATAATCAGCCTCTTTGAACCATTGGACAACACTGACACCCCACTCTTCAAAAGCTTCCTAGGTATTCATACACTGAATTTTTCAGTTTTTGGCCCACTTTTGGGGACCATTTTCTTCTCAGTTTCCTTAACCTACTCTTGTTATTCCTTCTACCCCTTAAATGTCACTGAAACTTTTCTCCTATTTTTATTCTTTCTCAAAATAATTCCTTCCCCATGTTTCCAACAATCTTCTCCTTACAGATGGCAAATGACCCCAATTTCATATTTCTAAGGCCATTTCTTTTCAGAGAGCAAAACTTGTCAGGTTCTTATGGGGCAGCATGGCCAGCTAAGGTTTTAGGGGTTTTACAAACACAGGCCCCAATCCTGAATTACAGGTTTCTTAGAAGCAGCTCCTACCTTTTTATCTTTTATCTGAGCTGTGGCATGGCATTATCAAGCCTGTCAGTCACTGGCTTAGAACCTTGGAGTCTTCATCATCTAAAGTTGCCTCTTCACCCCTGACCTCCAGTAATTTTTAAGATCTGTTGATTGAGTCCCACAAATTATGACTTCTTTTTATTACCTTGGTTCAGCACCCAATTTTCTCTCACTTGTAGTGTTGAAATTGTCTCCTAACTGGATTCCCTAACTTTATTATCTGGCTTTCAAAGTTATCTTTATCTATTGCTTTTAAAGTACTCTTCCTACGGCAGAGCTTTGATTATATCAGTTGACTATTGGAAATTTTTTATGACTTCCCACTGCATACAAAATAAATTCCAAATTTCTGAGTATATCACCCTCCTTGACCTGGATCTGAATTGCTTTCTTCATTGTTGAAGTATAGTTGATTTACAATATTTTATATGTCATTTTCACATGTACAACATAGTCATTCAGTACTTCTATGAATTGTGCCCCACCTACAGTTACTATAAAATAATGACTCTATTTCCTTGTGCTGTAGACTATCTGCTTGCTGCTCACTTATTTTTTACATAGTGGTTTGTATCTCTTAATCCCACACCCCTATCTTGCCCCTCCCCTTTTCCCTCTCCCAAATGGCAACTGTATCGCCGCTGTTCTCTATATCTGTGAGACTATTTCCTTTTGTTATATACATTTATTTTATTTTTAGATTCCACATATAAATGTCACATAGAGCTTTAGTCTTTCTCTGACTTATTTCAACAAGCATAATATTCTCCAGGTCCATCCACATAGTTGCAAAAGGCAGAATTTCATTTTTTCAATCTATGAGTAATATTCCATTGTGTATATATATATATATATATAGCGTGAGCGCTAAGTCGCTTCAGTCCTGTCTGACTCTTTGTGACCCTGTAAATTGTAGCCCACCAGGCTCCTCTGTCCATGGGATTCTCCAGACAAGATTACTAGAGTGGGTTGCCATGCCCTCCTCCAGGGAATCTTCCTGACCCAGGGTTTGAACCTGCATCTCTTATGTCTCCTTCATTGGCAGGCAGGTTCTTTACCACTTGTGCCACCTGGGGAGCCCATGTATATTAGCACATCTTCTTTATTCAGCGCAGGAGATGCGGGTCTGATCCTGGGTTGGGAAGATCTCTTGCCTTCTCCTGGAGAAGGAAATGGCAATTCAGTCTTGTGTTCTTCCCTGGGAAATTCCATGGACAGCGGATCCTGGCAGGCTCCTGTCTGCGGGGCTGCAAAAGAGTTGGTCATGACTTAGCAACTAGACAACAACGGCAACAGCAAAGGCCCATCACAATTAATGCATATTGATGCATCGTATCAATGTATCAATGTATAGGTTTGTGGTTGCCTGGGGTGGCTGGGACTAACTTCAAAGGACATGAGGGAACATTCTGGGGTGATGGAATGATTCTATCTTTTTTGGTTAGCACTTACAAGAAGGTATACTTTTGTCAAAGCTCATTGGGTACATTATATTGTTTCTAAATTACACCTTAATAGAACTGATTAATAAGTTAAAACATTGTTATACTTTATTTCTGCCATTTATGAATAGAGAACACTTTAGGCCCTCTGGCTTCCCTGGTAGCTCAGCTGGTAAAGAATCTGCCTACAATACAGGAGATCCCAGTTGGATTCCTGGGTCGGGAAGATCCACTGGAGAAGGGATAAGCTACTTTATTCTTGGGCTTCCCTGGTGGCTCAGATGGTAAAGAATCTGCTTGCAAAAAACAACCTGGAAAGATGGGTATTATTAATTCCTCTTCAAATATAAGGATGGTAACATCAGAGAGGTTAAATGACTTGCCCAAGACCACACAGGTACAGAGAGAGGCTGGATCTCAACGCTGTCTTAGGGCTTTGTAGTTTTATAGACCTATTTGCTTCTATGCTAACAAGCCTGTTGTAGCTTTATTTTGTGTCTTCTTGAGTTTAATTTTTATGTTTTGCTGTTTTCCTCTCTATTCTACTTTTTAATGCTAGACTTTTCTCATTATCCACGTACCTGAGAATCTAGAATCCAGCAGTGCTCCCTCCCTATATATAGTCACTTGCCTTTTTTGATAGCTGTTGAGGACCACAAAATTATATAAATGGCTTTGTTGTGAATTTTATCTAAAATAAGAATATATCGATTTGAGGGAAGGCAATAGGAGTTTTCTTATATATATATAAATGTATAATTCTAGGGCAGGAACTTTTCTAAAAACTTTTAAAAAATTGAGGTATAACATACATCCAAGTGTACAAATCATAGGTGCATAGCTCCATGACTTTTTACAAAGTAAATATCCATACAACCACCACTTAAATCAAGTTGTAGATAATTGCCAACAGCCCAGAATCTTCCTTTGTTTTGGGCAGGAATTTTTTGACAGATATTATGATTCAGTGTTCTTCTTTGTGTATGCCTCTGTTCTGGATGGTTGCACCTCTGAATAATAAGTTAATATTATTCGCTCACTTTAAGAGTCTTATTTTTCGACTGTACGCTATGCCTCTGAGGTACTCAGACAATGGAGCCATGGCTGGGCCCTCCCTCCGTTTTGGGACGTGTACTGCACTGAGGTGGGTGTGGGGGGCGTGGCGGGTAGGCGGGCCTGATGAACTCAGCACTCCCCCCATTGGCTCTTTTCTGTGCATCCCACTCACTCCGGTGGTCATGAGTCCAACCTCTACACTGACTGAGCCCTGTTTGCAGATTTTTGCATCTCCCGAAGCCGGTTTCCGGCCATGCTGTTTCCTAGCCTTCAAAACACCTCTGAAAGCAGCTGGTCTTTCTGTGCGGGCATCATGTCACGTGCACCTGCCCTGGGACTGTTTCTTTCATGCTCACTCTGTCCCTCTGATCTGCTAAAAATGTCCTTCTGTAGACTTCTGATGAAGACGAAATTAAACCTGGGGATTAGGGCAAGGGGAGGCTGGGCCAGAGCAAGAATGTGTTGCCTGAGGCCTTGGCTGGGCTGTCTTCCAGCGACTTTGGAGAAGTAGCCCCAGGAAAGGACTGGCTGATGAGCTCTGAGCAAACCCCAGCTCCCGGGGCAGTGGGGCCGGACGTCCGGGCTGCATTTTGAAGATCAGCTACCAACGCTGCCGGAACTGGGAGGCAGAGGAGCTAAGGAGGCCTCAGGGAGGCTTGAACCACCTGTCCCCTTCGGTAATTAATGATCTTGATGCTTTTTTCTCATTTTTGTTTTCATCTGATGATTCAGCGGTGAAACTAGGAGGCCCTGGCAAATTCAAGTGTGTCTTAAGGAAACCGTATCTATCAAAGGGTTAACTTTATGCAGAAGTCAAACCTCGATCCATGAAGATTAGCTCTGGAGAAGGAATCATTATGTGTGAGGGGCCACAGGTCAAGTACTATACACCTGGCCATACTTGGAGTTTTCTTGCTTTGAGATCTCCCAGACATTGGTCTACTTGGCTGGCTTGCTCTGTGTTTCTTATTTGGCCCCAAATGTCCAAGTGCCTTTGCTGGAACTCCTACCTCCTTACAGGCAAGATGAAACTTCAGCAAGGCTTTACAAAATACAGAGAGAGAATGAGACTGAAAGAAGCCTGGGAAATACAGGCTTATTTTTAATGTCCTGGCACTATTCTGAATGGGTACCTGATGCTGCCTTAATCTGCCTGAGGGCTGCGGCTTCTAGGCTCTAGTACAAAAGTCCTTGCAAACCTCAGATGGCCCTTTGCCTGGAATTCTGATTTCTTAGATCTCAGTCTGCATCAGCACGGGTAGAGGGGATTTGCTGACCTTCCCAGCTGAGTGGTAAAGAACCCGCCTGCCAGTGTGGAAGACTCAGGTTTGATGCCTAGGTTGGGAAGATCCCATGGAAAAGGAAATGGCAACACACTCCAGTGTTCTTGCCTGAAGAATCCCATGGACAGAGGAGCCTGCTGAGCTACAGTCCATGGGGTTGCAAAGACTCAGACACAACTGAGTGACTGAGAATGACGCAAGCACAGAGAACGAAACACTCATCTCTTATTAACCTCTGCTATGTGCCAGGCAGTTTGTAAAGATGTTTGCATATATCATTTCATTTCCTCTTTTCAACTGTTCTATATGATGTGCATTATTAAGCCCATTTTTCAGGTGAAGAAACGGAGGCTCAAACAGATTGACTAGCTCGAGGCCACACAAGCTAGTAAGTGGTGGAGTCAAGATTCAAATGCTGGTTTTGTAATGCATGATCCAAGACCTCTTTCCTAAACAAGGTAATGCTTTCAAGATCAAATCTGAGAGAAGACTGTTCTATTGTCTCACAAGAGTCTCTCCTCAGCTCCAATCCCCAGGCGGAGGACTCTTCTCCTGGTAATTGCCCCATGAAGGACATGGACTCGTGTCACATTTTGCATTTTGATGCTAAGAGTATAGGCCCATTACTATGTATTATCATACCCCAGCATTCATAAAAGCACTGCATCAATTAATTAATCAGGGGTCACTACACCATTGAATGATTTTATGTTTTACAAAAGGCTTCAGCGTTAGATTCTTTTATCGAGCAAACACAGCAGTGTATTTCAAATATGGCCTGATTTGCATTCAATCGCTCAGGAATACAATTATGCAGCAGGAATAATCATTATTATGTAAGAACAGCTACAATTTATTGAATACCTACTACATACCATGAGCTTTCTATTTGTGAGTGTTTGTGTGCCAAGTTGCTTCAGTCGTGTCTGACTCTTTGTGATCCTGTGAACTGTAGTCCGCCAGGCCCCTCCATCCATGGGCTTCTCCAGGGAAGAATACCAGAGTGGGTTGCCATGCCCTTCTCCAAGGGATCTTCCTGACCCGGGGATTGAAGCCGGGTCTCTTACGTCTCCTGCATTGGCAGGCAGGTTCTTTACCACTAGCGCCATCTGGGAAGCCCATGCTTTATATTCATACTTTATTTATTCATCAAAAGTTGGCAAGAACGTATATCTTCCTCATTTTAGAAATGAAGTTACTGAGGCACTTTCCTACACTTATAGAAGTAGAAAGGAGCAGGAATAGAAACCCACTATAGACCGTGCTCCTCACCATTCCAGAAGGATGTGTTAATAAGAGTGTAAATGTATCCCAACAGCCCATCTCACCCTTCTATCATTAGCACAAGTAACTTTTTCTTTCTTTTTTGAATGAGGCATTCAATTTCACTTGCTGGCCTGCAATAAAATCTCCTGTTATTTGAACCTGCTTCTTTCTACTTTTACTTTCTCTAAACTCTTCTCCCGAGTCACCAAGCCCCCTTCAAATCTCACTTTCTCTTTAATCTAGACCTCTTGGTACATCTTATCAATGACTCTCTTCCCCCTCAGTATTTTTGATCAAATAGTGTTTTTGGTCAAATAGTGTGTGCATGTGTGCTCGGTCCTGTCTGACTCTGTGATCCTGTGGACTGTAGCCCCCCAGACTCCTCTGTTCATGGGATTGTCAGGCAATATTACCAGAGCGCATTGCCATTTTCTCCTCCAGGGCATCTTCCCAACCCAGGGATCGAACCTGCATCTCCCGAGTCTCCTGTATTGCAGGTGGATTCTTTACTCCGTAGCCAACAGAGATGCCCTAGTCTAATAGTATATTTGTTCAAATAAATTCAATTGACGCTTCATATATTCTTTGATGGCTTAGTTTCTGCTGATCCCTCAGAATATAATGAGGAGGCAAAAGACGGTTTCAGGTCCTCAAGGGTCTTATATCGAATTGAAATTGTCAGATGTTAAATAGTTAATCATATGATTATATATAAAATATAAATTGTGATAAATGCTACCATTGCAAAATACAGTAAAAAATAGTTATAGCCTCCATCCACTTAATATTTATGGTTATTGGGAACTGTTCAGTGCACTTTAACTGATTTTATTTTCTCACTAATACTTTGGGCAAAGAGGCAATGTGTTCAAAGCCCTATAGCCAGTGAATGGTGGCCCCAGGTTTTGACTTCAAGAAATGAGGTTGCAGAGCTGGAATTATTCATCAAGGCACTGTAAGAAATGCATACTGGGAGTACTGACCCAAGGAAGTGATGTTTCACTGGACATGGGGATGGATGAAAGGGAGGGACAAAAGAAAAACAAAGGGAGAGGCCATATGGACTCCGCTTGCACTCTTGACCTGTGCGCCCTCTCCATTGTATGAGCTTTGCTGCACTGGTCTTCTTCTCCCACTTGTATATAGTCTTCCTGCGGGATCCACGGGGAACTGGTCCCAGAATCTCCAAGAATGCAAAAATCTGAGCGTGCTCAAGTCCCTTATGTAAAATGGCACAGTATTTGCTATAACCTACACACGTCCTCCCATAGACTTTATTTTTTAATTAATTTGGTTTTTATAATTATCTATTTGGCAGCCCCAGGTCTCAGCTGAGGCACTCCGGCTCGTTGATGTTCACTGCGGCGTGCGGGATCTGTGCTGATGGCCTGTGACCTCTTTGTTCTGCCACGTGGGCTCTAGTTCCCAGATCAGGGATGAAACCTGGGCCCCCTGCATGGGGACCGGGAGGTCTTAGCCACTTGACCACCAGCCACCTTCCCATAGACTGTAAATCATTTCTAGCTTCCTTATAATACCTAATGCATCCTAAATGCTATGTAAATAGTTGTAAATGTAGTGTAAATGCTATGTAAATAGTTTCCTTTGCACGGCAAATTCAAGTTGTGCTTTTTGGAACTTTCTGAAACTGTTTTGAAAAATATTTTGTATCTCTGGTGGGTTAAATTTGAGATGCAGAAACCCTGGATACAGAGAACCAACTGCATTTCCAAAACTGTACAGACTTCTCGTCCATTTCCCAGTGACTCTTAAAAAAATTCTTAGGCGTCTCAGCTTTTAAAAGCAAACAGACAAGGCAGAAGCAAGGCAGCATGGTCCTGCGTCTCTTTCCATGCCCTCTGCTTCATGCTTCTTTCCCAGCCAACTTCTAGGAAGAATCCTCCACCTGCTCTCTCCACTTGCTCACCCCCTCCTTCAGCCCTCAGTCTCCTACCCTATTCTCGCTTCGCACAAATCTCACCAGGGACCTCCCATTTCCAAACAACAGAGTCTTCACGTCTCCACTTTTCAGGCCTTTGTGTGGCAGGTGAGATTATCACCCCCTTTTCCCAGAATCCCTGCCCTCCCCTGGCCTTGGAGGTGATGTTTTTGTTGGGTTGTCTTCACTGTCTTGACTGTTTCTCCTGAAGCTTGTCTTTCGTGTCCTCTTCTTTGATCTACTTCTTAAACGTGGGTGTCTTAGGTTCTTACTTGGTAGAAAATTACATGTATTTCCAAGTTTCCACTTGCTTCCTCTGTCTTGGTTCCTGGCACATCTATGTCTCCAGCCTGGGTCTTCATTCCGAGCAGTCCTGTGCACTATACGTTAACACCCCAATGCCTCATGCGTCCCTCAAATCCATCGTATTCCAAACCAACCAAATGGTCTTTCCTCTTAAACTGCATTGTTCCTTTTAATTTCCCCTTTGAGTAAATCCCTCCACTATCTTCTCTTTGATTTCAAAATCTAGGACTCACCCTCTCCTCTTTCTTCTCTGTTACCGTGTCACTATCTAAATAGACATGGACTTCTGGAGACCCCATCTGCATCCTCACTTATTTCTTTCTCCTCTCCTGATGTTTTAAGCAGTTCTTGCCCCAGTTCGGGCTGCTATTCTCCCTTATCTGGTCTTCTGCAACAGACCCCTGATTGGTCTCCCTACCTCTGTCTTTCCCCTCCATCCATCACACGCCTGGCTGGTTCCATGGTGACTTTTCTAAAGGGCAAACCACGTTGTTTCCTTGCTTAAAACTCCAGAAATCGCTGCTACAGAATGAGGTGCAAACTCCTCTGTATGCCGTCCATGACCTTTTACACTCTGGTCCTTACTTATCCTCATCATGGCCCCCTCACCTTAAGTAAACTCTTTGAAGTTCTTTGAATATGCTGGATTCTTTTAGATCCTTGGATTGGCTCATACCATTCTCTCTGCATGATGAGTACCTCCTCAGTCTAGAGTCTGGTCTTCTCCTCCTTTCCTACGTGGGCTTCTGTGTTAGCATCTGTAACACTTTGCATTTTGCACGTATTTATCAGCCTCCTTCAGCCCCATTCCTTAGAGGAAGATCCCTCCCCCAGCTTGCCCCCACTTTCTTCTGCATGTGCCAATAAAATATATATTTATGAATGAATGAACACATCTTGCATGAGTAGAGAAGACATAATTTCATCATGTAACAACAGGTGTTCTGATGTGGGAAGCAGGAGGCTGTGACTTTGGGTGAGTTAATGAACTTCCCTGAGGTCAGTTTTCTCATCAATAAAATGGATTTGTAGGAACTTCAAGACTCAGAGATGGGTTAGATAGTATTTTGAGGTGTTCCTAAGATGTAAGTTCCTTTTAGTGTGCTGTTCACTAAAAGGGTTTAAACACTGAGCAGTGTTCTCTGTTCAGGATGTATTAGTTCTGATTTTCCTTCCTGCCTGACAGTTCTTATATGAAATGAATTTTAAACATTATTGGAATTTATTGAGAGCCAGTTCTATTACGTGATGGTCTTTGCAGAACCTTAAAAGGGTGAATGTTGTATCATCCTCACAACAATGTACCCGAGGGCATATCTTCGTTACCCCCATCCTGCAGATAAAGAGACTGAGGCTCAGGGTGATCAGTTGGTAGGTGGTGAAGCCAGGATTCAAACTCAGTCACTTCCACTATGATTAATCTATGATTCAACCCCTACCCTACACTAGCTCCGTTTTTGCAACTGTGGTTGGGGAGTTAAGCTTCATTTTGTTATAATATCAGTGTGAGTTGCAAGCTTTCGCTGTGAGGGGCTGGATGGTAAACATTTTATGCTTTGCTGTTTCCTATTCTTCACATTGCTGCAGTGGAGGGGTATCTTGGTTTTGTTTTTCTTTAAAGATAATGTAAAAGCTCAAACAAAACAAGTCAAATGACTTTGTCTTCAGTCAGGTCTGCCTTTTTTCTACCTGAGCATACCAAGTCAGGACAATTTTTCTCTTAGACCATGGAAACAATATAGAATTAACCAGCGTTTTATTAATTCTTGTTAGATAAAGATCAAGCCATGCAATTCCACAGCAAACAGATTGACAGTCCCAGCCTCCCTTGCAGCAGCCTACAAAGGTTCCAGTAAATGCTGACCAGCCAGACCAAAAATGTCAATTGTCTGCTCCGTGAACTCTGTTTTATAGAATGTCAGGCGCTCTAGGGAGTAAACAACTTAACTTGACCATTCGGATCTCAATTGTTAACATCAGGGTTCTCCCCCCAAAAATCTGTGGTGAAGCAGAGGAGGGAACTTCAGTTCTTTGATGTCTGGCCTTAAATTTAAATCAGTCAAAAGTGAAGAGTTTATTCAACCTCTCCTCCCTAATCACTAATGTTATATGTGGAGCAGAAGCTCCCTTGAGAAATTTTAAATGCTTAGCCTTCTGAGGATGAGACACCCCTCTGGGTATTGACAAACTCCGTAGAACCTGTGCTCTCCTGAATGCCCAGGCGAATACACACAACAGTTGGCCTTTGTGTTCAGGGGAGTCTTACTTATCCAGAACGCAATTTAAAACGTCCTGTTTTAACACTTGAAAAAGGAAATGCCTAAGTGTGTGTTATCGATCAAAGAACCAGCCCTCTCCTGAGCCAGCCCGCCCACCTGCTCCTCGGTCAGCACCATCGCTCAGGCACCAGTGGAAAAGATTCGTTTCCTCTGTCTGCCTGTGTCATCCGGGCTGATGAGAGCCAAGCCTGGCGCCCCCGAGGCGCGCGCCGCTCCGTCCCCTGCTCCTATCGCCACGTGTCACGTTTCCCAGCCAGCGCATCTAATGGGAGGTCACGGTTCCCTAGCTCCCGGCTCCCTGGCAAGTGGAGGACGGCCCTTAGGGAAGACGGGAAGTGCAAGCTGTCGCCTCAGACTGCTGCCCGGTGCAGCATCTGTTCAAACTAAATTTTATTCTCCCTTCCACGTGCGACCTTTGGAATGCAACCACCTGACCCCCCGCGAGAGGGGGCGAAGCTGGCAGAACGGAACCCGGGGTGAGAGGATCCTGCGGGCTGTCAGCGGTTACGCCTGGCGTCAAGGACGTGGTTGCAGAGACGGCTGCTGACGTGTGGCTCTTTCGTGTTTAGCCTGATGGCTGCTGTAGTGGGTTGGATGGTGTTCTCTAAATCTTCATGTCTACCTGGGACCTTAGAATCTCATTGATTGGCAAATAGGGCCTTTGTGGATGAAATCATCTTGGATTTAGGGGTAGCCCCTAAATCCAGCGGCTGTGTCCTCATAAGAAGAGGAGCAGGCACTGAGACGGAAGGAAGATTGCTCTGTGAAGACAGAGGCAGAGATTGGAGAGACGTTGCCTGGAGCCTGGAGCCACCTGGAGTCACCGGGAGATGGAAGGGACAAGGATGGATTCTTCTTTAGAGCCTCTGCGGGGGAGCCGGGCCTAGTGACACCTTGATCTCCAGCATCCGTCCTCTAGAGCTGTGAAAGAAGACTTTAATGTTTTTCTAAGCCGCCCAGTTTGCGGTATTTTGTTATAGCAGCCTTAGGAAATGAACGCGGCTGAGTTCTAACTGCTGTGAATGACTGATGGGCCAACCTCTTCATGGTTGGAAATCCTGATTCCTGGTGATTCCTGGTGTAACCCGAATGATGCTCGTGGGGAAATGATGGGGGTCTGGAGCCTCTGATTCGAGGGACCTACAGTTATTGGATGTGTGATTGATTGTTATTGGATGTGTGATTGATTGTTATTGGATGTGTGATTGACAGATTCAGCAAATCGGAGGACATGTTTGTGTGCTGCTTTCTGTAATTTGGTATGGAACCAAACTTTCCTTACTTCTGCCTTCCCACTTGAATTTCTACCGGAACTTTAGAAATCCTGACAACTTTGTGAAGAGATTCACTGTCCACCCAAACATAACCCACTCTTTTCTTTCTTTTATTCACTGTCTTAGCTTAAATTGCTTTTCCATCTGGGGTAATCCTTCTCATATTCATCACACCAAACGTTAAACCAATAAAATATTTAATATTCATTGGTGTGTCATATCTCCTTTATGAGCCTATAAGTTACTTGAGGTGGAGTCATTCATGCCTACTGGACAGCCAACCCTGTATTCAGCATTTGATGAGTCCTCGTTTGTAATTCGTGCCACATGTTATCCAATATAAGGGCTTCCCTGGTGGCTCAGACAGTAAAGAATCTGCTTGCAATGCAGGAGACCAGAGTTTGATCTCTGGGTTGAGAAGATCCCCTGGAGGAAGAAATGAACACCCACTCTAGTATTCTTGCTTGAAAAATTCCATGGACAGAGGAGCTTGGCAGGCTACCGCCCAAAGGATTTCAAAGATTAGGACACAACCAAGCGACTGAACGCACAGGCATGCCAAGGTCTTCTCGGTTAATTTGAGGTGATGTCAGGACTTGAATTCAGGCAGTCTGACTCTAAAGTCTAAGATCTTAATCGGTACATCTACTGCATTGAAGTTATTGAAATAAACAAGCAGAGAAACACATGGACCTCCTGAGTGGCCCGGTTGGAACCCAAATCTGTTTCTTAAAAACTCTCACCAGTGGAAAAATCTTTATAGCTGACCTCACCAAGCCTTCTATTTTGATAATGAAAGCAGTGGCAAAAATAAAGTAATTTAGCAGTGGTCAAAATTCCATTTCCTTTAGGACTGTTCTAGAAAAACAGATAATCAAGAAACATGGTGAACTGCAAGGGTTTTGGTGACAAAACTGAGTTTTAAACCACTTACAAACCCTAAAATTTGAAGCTGGATAGTTAGCGTTCTTCTGTCCCAATTTCCTTTCTGGGCAAAGCCCCTTACCTCAATGACTAACTGAGACAATATACATAAACTGCCTGGCAAAAGTAACATCTGATCTTTATCTTTTATACTGTTTTTAAACTAGTATAAAACTATCTATCCAGTGGTTTCTGGTCTATTGTCATGGTATCCTGGTGTGCTGCAATCACTTGAGAAGTATATAATTCCTTTGAAATAATAATGAAAATGCCAATACTTGTAAATAATAAATCCGTTATTTTCTATAGATTAAATTACTATAATTTAGGTGATCTCTGCCTTAATGCCACACTTGCTGGCATTTCTACATGGTTTCCCAAGGAAAGAGAGAGAAAAGGGCAAAGTGAATTGGCGAGGAGGAAACTGTTTACACCTGGGAATATGCAGGGAATTGTCAGATGTCAAGTGTAAGATGGTTAAAAAAAAATTTGAAGATCACCATGCATCTGATTCCCCGCCTTGCTGTGCTATGCTTAGTCACTCAGGTGTGTCTGACTCTTTGCAACCCCTAATAGACCATAGCCCGCCAGGCTCTTTTGTCCATGGGAATTCTCCAGGCAAGAATACTGGGGTGGGTTGCCATGACTTCCTCCAGGGGATCTTCCCAACCCAGGGATCAAACCCAGATCTCCCACATTGCAGGCAGACTCTTTACCATCTGAGCCAACAGGGAAGCCCACCTTAGGAGTAAAGAATCTACTGCAAGCTATGGCTACATGGTGGAGGCAAAGATTAATCTAGATTCAGTATGCTAAGAATTGTTTATCTGTTGCTGTTTAGTTGCTAAGTCACGTTCAACTCTTTTGTGACCCTATAGACTGTAGCCCACTAGGCTCCTCTGTCCATGGGATTTCCCAGGCAAGAATGCTAGAGTGGGTAGCCATTTTCTTCTCCAGTGGATCTTCCCAACCCAGGGATCAAACTCAAATCTCCTACATTGCAGACAGATTCTTTGCCATCTGGGCCACCAGGGAAGTCCAATGCTATTGGGATTAATAAAGTAAAAATCATTTAAAGACATAATAAAATTCATAGTAACTTCTTGTCACTCTGTATTTTTTAATCAGCAAAATACTCAAGCACTATCATGTGGATGTTAATTTTAGATATTGAAAAGGGTGCAATACACTCAAAAAGATTGAGAAGCCTCAACTCATTGATGAAAGTGTTTGCACGATGTCTTGCATGTTCAGCTGCTCAACAGCCCTCTGCTCGCGGTGGAGGAGCACGCTGTTGGTCTTGTCAGGAAAGGATGGGGGCAGAGACCACAGGCCAGGACGTAGAAGAATCAGAACTCTGGGTGGATCTAGGCTGGATTAAACTCCAAACATGGGGACATGCAGTGGTACAATGGCCTTAGGCAATATTTTTTTGTATTTGAGATATTTACATTGTTTTCAAGATCTATCCAAGTTCGTGTTGGGGGTGAAAAGTTAAGTATATCTCTAGGGAAACTGCTAAACTAAGGGGTTAGAATATTTGGGAGGCTGGGCTAAGAACTGAGCTTCGAGGGGGAGTTGGAAATGACATAAAGAAACAGTGACAAGGGCACTTTGGTGGTGTTTGCACCTAGTAGGGGCAGTCTGAAGGCTACAGCCCAGTGCCCAGGGGATCCTTGGCAGCAAAGTCTACACAGACACAGCAGACACCATTTACATAAGGAGTGGGCGCCTACAGAATTCCAGAGTGGCTCTCTATTTCAGAGACTAGTAGTGCTGGATCTGCAGGAAGCAAGAGGTCATTCTCACAGCTGGGCAGATCAAAGGCAGTCAGGAAAAATGTATGATTTTCCCTCTCCCAACATCCTGCATGAGTGGTCATCCAGGCTCTGCATATAAGTCTTTAGTGATAGCAGTCTCTTCAGGGGTGAGGTGGGGTCACATTCCCCCTTGGGGGAAATAGACCTGTTTTCTATTAAAGAAGGAATCCCCCTGGGGTATTGCGAACTGTCCCAAATGGCTATTTGGAAAGAGGCAGCATGTTGAATTGCGACTTTGTGGCATTCCAACTTGGGGCCAGTTATTTGTTTAGAATATTTCAATTGCACATTTGAATCCAAATAAAATTGTTATAAGGGGAGCAAGTGTGTATTTCTGTGTGACAGAAAGGAAGATAGAGACAGAGAGACAGAGACAGAAAAAGGCAGGTAGACTAGAGAGGAGAGAATTTTCTTCTCAAGTGTTGAAAAATACAACATCCTTTCAGGAGGTAGAGATGATCTTATAGACGTTTCCTTTCAACTCCACCCTTGATGTGTTCTCTCAGACTTCCCTCTGTGTTGATTTTACTGATTGTTTCAGCTGCTAATCATCACACAGCAAGTATGCAGTGTCAGGCACTGGACTAAGTGATCTGTAGGCTCCACGGGACCTAGTCATTGCAGCAAAGGTAGTATCCCCCCATTTAAGGTGAGGAAAATGGGGCTCAAATTCATCAGTGACTTTCTCAAGGTCACAGGTTCATAGGAGGCTGAGAAAAAGTCAAGACATGTGTTGACTGAACTGCAAGCCCTCACTGTGAAGCCTTTATGCACTTCTTCCTCTGAGCTCCTTGTCCCCAAGTCTTACTTTCACTTACTGGAATTGCAGAAGCTAGAATTAGAATCTTAGAATTATTGTTCAAACCATTCTCCCAAATTGTTCATAATGGGATCGCAAATTTAACTTCCATCCTAATGCAAATGTGCAAAAGAATAAAGTCTGAAATTTTACTTTTGTCTATAATTAACTTGGTCTTTCTCTTGAGCGTCCACTTAGTAGGAGAATAAATTAATGCAATGGCCAGTCTAATATAACCTTAGTCAATTTTAAAAGTTAAAAAGTTAAATAATGCCTTGAGATAATGTTCTATCTCTCTCTAAGGGGAAAAAAAAATGTGTGATATCTCATAGAACCTCTTTCTTTGGCCTTTGGCCATACAGGAAGGAGTGGGTGGTTTAGCATTGGGTATATGTATTAGTCAGAATAAATAATGCTAACTTCTATAACAAACAACCCTCTAAAATCTCAGTGGCATAACATGAAAAGAGGGTTACTTCTCTTTCATGTCATGGTGCCATGTGGGGAGTGTGGCTTTTTTCTAAGTGATGACCTAAGAATCCAGGCTCCTTTCATCTATTTTTATCTTCAAGACATCTCTCTCTCTCTCTGTCAATCTCTCTCTCAATTTCTCAATGACTGCAGTGCTTTTTTGGGGAAGAGAATATATAAAGGGATTCTGCATGGTAGACACTGATACCACGTGCATTCCATTTTCCAGAACCTCGTCACAGTGTTTCAGCCTAACTGCAAGGGAGGCTAGTGAATGCTATTTTTTTCCATGTGCTCAAGAAGAAGAAACAAGACGGACAGGATCTAACCGAGGTCCACAGCGGGGAGAAATGGTTCCCCAGCCCTCCTGCGAGTTCCTCCTGCCGGTGCTGGCTGCCAGCCCCTCTGTCTGCCGAGTCACCGGGTTAGCATCCCTCATCTGCTTCCAATGCTGAAGTGGGTAGCTGATGCCCCGGGGAGTCATTTGTCGTGGCCTAGCTGCCACTTCGAACAGAGCTCCCACCGGCGTGGTACCGCTGAGCTCCGTGCTGTGTCTCTAGCTGGCCTGCTGGACAGAAGGTTCACTGCCAAGGCCCACTGTGGGGTCATGTTGTAATACCCTGGTGGACCTAGTGACTCTCAACCCAGCAACCATACCACCCAGGAACATGCGCCGGTTCTGTCGACCTAATCATCAAGGCTGCCCTCTGCCTGACCACACTCCAGGAATTATCTCTGCTCAGGCCCGAGCTGGACTTCTGTGGTGGCTCAGTGATAAAGAATATGCATGCTAATGCAGGAGATGTGGGTTCGATCTATGGGTCTAGAAGACCCCTTGGAGAAGGAAATAGCAACCCAGTCCAGTATTCTTGCCTGGGAAATCCCATGGACAGAGGAGCCTGGAGGGCTTCAGTCTATAGGGTCACAAAGAGTTGAATGTGACTAAAGACAACAAAAAGGCCCAGATTGATGGGAGGCTGCCTGTTAGTGAGATTCTTCCAAGAGTCCCCAAAAGTATCAGGATGAATGGCTCTTCAGAGGGCGGTTGTGAGGTGTCGGTGCGGTTCTCTGTGCCCCACCCGCTCCCTTCCCACCGTCCCCAGGAGGCCCCTGGGGAGGGGGCTTGGACTTTTCTTCCTCCTCATCTGCCATTGCTTCTCCTTCCCAGAACAGGCCCCCACACCTAGGGAAAACGCCTCTACTGATTGAGACTCTCCGGTGTGCTGGGGGGATACAGAGATGCCACGGACCCTCCTTCCTCAAGACAATGACCTGGCTTGCCAGCTCTTTTAGAGCCCCAGCAATCTACATTTTGCCTTTCAAAATTTATATTTCCTCAGTGTTTTTCCTTTACATTCATTCTACAGCAATTTTTAATCTTTCCCAGGCAGGTAGATGCTAAGGGTGGTGGAAAGTGAGTAAAGAGATGTATACTCGGACAAAAGAGAAACCCCATTTAATTGAGAATGCCTCCATTTATTGAGGAACTTCTTAGGGTTATGGGCCAGGATGCGTTCATTTAACAAATATTTATTGATTATATTCTGAACAGTGTTCTGGGCCATGGGAAAGCATTTGTTCACCCAGTAAGCAAAGCTAATTGCCCTTGAGAAGCCTGTGTTTTAGTGTGTGCAGGACGCAGCAATAGATACCAAGTAAGTTCTTGCATATGTAATGCTTGGGAGTGGTAAGCGCTAAGCAGAAGAGGGGGTATGAGATGCCAGGTAACATGCCAGTGGAGACCTTACTGAGAGGTGGCCTGTGAGTAAAGATCTGAAGGAAGTGAGCAAGTGAGCCATGTAAATTTTTGGATAAAGAACGTTCCAGGAAGAGGGGACTACAAGTGTGAAGATCCTAAGAAGAAGTCTTCCTGCTTCCCGGAAGAATTAGAGGCCAGTGGCTGGAAGAATAAGCGGGGAGAGCAGAAGGAAATGACATCAGAGAGTTGATGGGACGGTATAGATGGTGTTGACCCTTCTTATCTTTTCCTCTAAGTGAGTCGCGGTTCTGAGCACGAAAGTGATTTGAGCGGACTTTAGTTATAACAGAACTGCTCGGGGCCAGCTTTGTCTTTATGATTAGAGTTCGAGTGGCTGTCTATCTCTGCTTGAATTCTCATCATGGCAGGGAACGTGTTCCTTCATGTGAAAGTCCACAGCGGTCGTACAAGCTTAACCGTCAGGGGAATCTTCTTTCTCATTCAGTTCCCACAGGACAGAGATTGGCATACTACCGCCTACAAGCCAAGTCTGCACCCACCTCTTTTTATAAATAAAGATTAACTGAAACCAGGCATGTTTATTTTGTTGATGTATTGTCTATGGCTGCTTTTATGCTATGATGGCAGAGCTGAGTAGCTGCCACAGAAATCATATGATCTGCCAAGTCTGAAATATTTACTAACTGGCCTGTTTGAGAAAATGTTTGCAGATCCTTATTATGGGAAACAAAAACTAGAAGGACAACTAGAAAAGAAAACCGAAGACATATGAGCTATAGAGATAAAACAAATGTCAAAACATGATGCAAGTTTATGTATACCAAAAATATGCCATAAAATGTATAGGAAGTAGGAATTCAGTTAAAACATAGTCTCTTAGAGGTTTGGAGATGTGGGGAAGTCAAGAGTGAACGTAGTAAGATTACTGTATTGGTAATAGCGTTGTAGGAGAGTTTACCTATTCAACACTTGCTTTCTCCACTAGGGAACCTAGTAGATCCTAAACTAGGCTGACAAATTCCAGCATGGCTTAGACTGGAGACCTCTGCTTTTGACCTGATTTGCTAATTGCCTTTACTTTAAGTGTCTTACTTAAATATGTGCTGATTTAGTCCAAGAGATCATCAACCCTTTCCCATTATCAGCCTCTGTATATTAATGTCAGATAATAGTTAGCAATAGCCTTAATACTCTTAGAACTGTGCTTAATTTTGCAAAAAAGATGGGGGCTTTCTTCTTCTCTCAGCCTCTGTTACTAGCTCAGCTCCAGGCAGCCTCAGGGAGAGGCTGCTTGCTCATGCAGGTACTGGCTGTGCAGATCCCAGGTCCTTTCTCAATTGAGCCTTCTGCAAAGCAGTAGCCTGGCCTCTTAAGCGCCTGGCTTCCCCAGTTTAATTGGTTCCACTCAATGCATGCATAGTCACCAAGACATTTTCCAAATTATTTACAATTAATACTCGAGTCATTGCCAACGAGCTGTCTCAGGCCAGTTCCAATTTCCTATTCAACGGCCTGAGCAGGCAGCATAGTCAGAGCTGGGGTCACAAGTACCAGTCACCCTCAAGGTGGAAGCTATTGCCTAGAATCACATCTGTGGCTGCTAATAAAGTCATGTTGGTAAATGGTTTGGTATGAAAGGCAGTTACTTAAGGTTATCTTTTGCAATTTTGCAGAGATGAGGACTGAACAAGATACTATTCACATTAGGGCCATTAACACTGTTCCAAAACTACGCACTTCCACTGCCATAGCTCATACACCTATGCCCTAGAGTCTCTAGGCCTCTGGAAAGTTAACATTATCATCTATTCACCCATGCACTTAAAGAGTGCCTATTGCCAGGGCTGGACCAGGTCCATGCCACTACTTTGTAGAACTGTCTTAGCCCTGTGAAATTTGAAGACGCAGGGCCCATCGCTGGCCTTGACCTAATCAGTCTTGTGAAGCTTACAGTGATATAATTTAAGAATCCCCTGTCTAGAGCTGAAATAGATGAGAAACAGGGTGTATTTGCTTTTGTTTTCTTCTTTTAGAGGCTTTATGTTGGTGTCAAGGGAATAGGTTTATGCTTCCCGCTCTGCCCCCTGGTCTTACCTGGTCTATATCCCCACAGATTGGTTGAAGCTGGCGTTCAAGGGGAGGATCTAGGTCCTGGAGTATCTGTATACTTGGAACCCAGGGAGAATAGAAGGACATTGGTATCAGTTCAGTTCAGTTGCTCAGTCATGTTTGACTCTTTATGACCCCATGGACCGCAGCACGCCAGGCCTCCCTGTTCATCACCAACTCCCGGAGTTTACTTAAACTCATGTCCATTGAGTCGGTGATGCCATCCAACCATCTCATCCTCTGTCGTCCCCTTCTCCTCCTGCCTTCAATCTTTCCCAGCATCAAGGTCTTTTCAAATGAGTCAGTTCTTCACATCAGGTGGCCAAAGTATTGGAGCTTTAGCTTCAACATTAGTCCTTCCAATGAATACTCAAGACTGATTTCCTTTAGGATGGACTGATTGGATCTCTTTGAAGTCCAAGGGACTCTCAAAAGTCTTCTCCAACATTTGTATACCTAAGACTAATAGACTAATCAGGCAGAGAGGAATACAAAGTCTTCAGGATTGCAATCTAGCTCACACAGCCCAGTGTGAGAGACTAAATCTCACCCAGGGCACCACTAATCCTCAATAGTGAAGCTGCCACTACAGTTTGATGGCATCCTGTTGTACCACTGTGTTAATCAGGGTGCTCAAGAAACAGAACCAAGAGGATGTACATAGACAGCTATGTAGCAAGAGGTAGTGTGAGGGACTGGATCACATGATCAGGGAAGCTGAGAACTTCCACCATCTGCTGTCTGCAAGCTGGAGGCCCAGAAGAGCCAGGGGTGTAGTTCCAGTAGAAGACTGAAGGCCTGAGCAGGAGGGTCCATGGTGGAAGTCTCAGTCTGAGTCTAAAGGTGCCGAGAACCAGGAGCTCCGATGTCCAGTGGCAGGAAAAGATGGCTGTTCCGGCCCAAGCAGAGAGTATTCATCGTTTCTCTGCTTTTTTGTTCTATTGTGTCCTCGACAAATTGGATGATGCTCACCCACACTGGTGAGATCGATTTTCATTCAGTCTACTGATTCAAATGCTAATCTCATCTGAAAACACCTTCGGAAATAATGTTTTACCCACTATCCAGGCATCCCTTTGCTCAGTCAAGCTGACACCTAAAATTAACTATCACCACCACTGGGCTGGTGGCTCACGGGATGAACTTAAATAGACGTCATTATAGCTACCAGGTGGGCTTTCCAGGTGGCTCAGTGGTAAAGAATCTGCCTCCAAACTCAGGAAATGAAGGCGACAGTGTTTCAATCCCTGGGTCGGGAAGATCCCCTGGACCAGAAAGTGGCAACCTGCTTCTGTATTCTTGCCTGGAAAATGTCATGGGCTGAGGAATCTGGTGGGCTCCAGTCCAGGGGGTCGCAGAGTTGGACACGACTGAGCAACTGAGCGTGCACGCACACACACACACACATACACAAACACGCACATAATCTGCAGGTGGCATTTTGGCTGGTTTTTGAAAGAAAAGAACTGAGGAGGACATTCCAGGCCCAGGGAAGAACTAGGGGAAAAGCAAAGACATAAAAGTAAGAGAAGTGCCTGAGAAATAGCTAGGGGTAACTTGGTTGTAGTGCTGGGGTCATGAAAAGGAGAAGTGAACGTTAGGTTTAAAAACAGTGCCTCTTGTGTGTCAGCCTCTTTCTGGGTGCTCTGAAAGACATAAAGAGAAATGGGACAATATAAAGATGAAAGAGACACGGCCCCTACTTTCAAAGGGCATACTCATTGAGGAGAGAATCCATATAGCACTGCGGCATCAACAAGGGTCTGCTGAGGGGTAGGCTTGCACCCTTAGTGACGTTCTACAGGAGATGCTATGAGCACTGTAGCTAGGAGAGTTCTACACCTCCGGGTCTTGGGATGCCCACCCATGATATACCCCATTAGTAGGGGGGCTAGAAGGAGAGAGCTGTAGCCTGCGATGTTAATTTTGTTTGTCAAGTTGATTGGACCATGGGCTGTGCAGACATTTGGTATTTATTGTGGGTGTCTGTGAGGGTGTTTATGGATGAAATTCACATTTGAGTTGGTAGACTTAATAACGCAGTTTGCCTTCCATAAGGTTGGGTGGGCTTCCTCCTCTTAGCTGAACACCTGCATAGAATAAGAAGACTGAATAGGAGGGAATTTCTCCTGACAAGGAGCTGGGACATTGGTCTTTTTAGCTTTCAGACTCAAACTGAAACACTGGCTCTTCCTGGGTCTTGAGCTAGCTGGGTTTTGAATTGGAGTTTATACCATGAGCTCTCCTGGTTCTCAGGACTTCAGACCTAGACTGGAACTACACTGTCATCCTACACCCGCTATTCTAGGTGTTCAGCTCACCAACTGGAGATACTGGGGTGTCTCAGTCTCCATAGTTATGGAAGCCAATTTCTTAAAGTCGCTCTTATATATATGTATATATATGCATGTGTGCATACATGCACACACACACACATCCTATTGATCTTATTTTTTTTTCCCCCAAAGGCTCTAATATGTAAGCTCTGCTGATGTTCAAGAAGAACCTTAGTCTCTCCTTTTCAAATTCTGTAGTGTGGTGCATTCTTAGCTCTGCCAGTCCAGTGTGTATCTCTTTTCATCCGCTTTCTGGCCTGGCAGTTAGAAGAGGGGAAGAGGTGGGGTCCAGAGGACAGGAAGCTCTCCATCCCTGATTCCTCCACTCAGGCCCCCTCGTTGGAGGCTCCTTTCTCCAGGCTTCTTCCAGGAAACTCTTTGGCTTCAATTCCCAGGGCACAGTGGATGGTCCGGAAAGTGAGGTTTTATTTCGTGGTGGTAGTGGAGGTGCACATCCCTCCAAGAGCAGCACTAGTGAAGGGGAAGAATGACTACCCTTCATTATTTTTCTCTTCTTCTCTGTCTTATCAAAAGTGTTCTTTTTAACCATTAATTTTAAGTTTTTCCTTAAAGATATTCGCTTTGTGCCAACCACAGTGAATGAAGCTAAAGGGAAAGAAAACTCTGCAGGCACCAGAGTATCATCGGTTACTCACACAGCTCTGGCTCTTTCTGCTGAGTCAAACTGGATTTGTTTGTTCTCAGCACCATCAATGGGTGTACACAGGTGCACACAGGGAGGTGTGGAATCACACCGAAGGATATTTTTATCCGAGACCAAAAAGATGTGCTGTCTATCCAGGGCAACATGGAGATAAAAATCCTTTGTACTTATAATGCTTTCATCTTAGCCCAAAGTGCTGTCTTATACCCACTTTATCTCCTTTATCTACCTCCCAGCCCACGAACTCAGAAGCAGTAAGGAAGATCCCTGCATCTCGTCTATGAAGACATTTAGGACTAGGTGGATTATATGGTTTGTTGCCAGTTACATTGCAGAGTTTGAATTAGAAAGCTGCTTCTTTCCTCTCTCCTGTCTTCTTCTACCAGCCCTCCCTCCCTCCTTCCTTTCTTTCCTCCCTTCATTCCATTCTCCCATCTTCCTCCCTTTCTTCTTTCATCAGATGTTGGTGAACCAAGAGGTTCTCTGCTGGGTGCTGATGATGTAGAACACACAGCTCTCACCTCTGAGGCATTCTCAGCGCAACAGGAAACAGAGACGTGTCAACACACCAGTAGAATGCAACGCTGGGAGGCCAACGGACCCCCAGTAAGGCACTGGGGCACATCGAGGCGGGGGAGGCTAGGCCCTCCTGGAAGATTTATAGCGAAGGTTCTCTGGAAGTAATATTTGAGTTAGGCATAAAAGGAAGTATAGGAATTTTATAGATGAAAGAAATGTGGGCAGAGGGAACAGCTTGGGCAAAAACAGCCTTGTGTAAGGTCGTCTTGTGGTCAGAGAATTGCAAAACTGTCAGTATTGTTGAAGTGTGGGGAGCTCTCCTCTGAACAACCCTTGCTGACTTCCAGCAAGAAATATAACCCCTCTAATCATAACTCGGCCCATTCCTGAGACCACAAGAACAGAGTCTCGGCAATGTGTCGTAAACACTGCCTGACCAGGATTAATCCCGCCTGTCCACTGCCAGCCTCTGATGGCTGTTCCTCTTTCTTCAACAATGAAGAGAGCCGTGTCAGTCTAATGACTGTCATATTACCTCCCATTAACTTCATTATTGGACACTAACTGTTTCCAGTAATAATTCTTTCACTGGTAATGACTCGATGTCCGATTCCTGGATAATTACTGTCACGAATGTGATCAGACGGGTGCGCGGGGTAGCTTTTCTCCACCTAGGATCGGGGCACGAATCAACTGAAAGCTCAGAGCTTGTAGTATTTTCCTGGAAATGACAGAGGAAAGTGATCTTACCAGTGACAGGGAAGGAGATTTCTCCTGGGAAGTCTGGAAACCCAAAACAGAATTCTCTCCTCCATTGGGCTTTTGGATAGCCATGGTGGGTCTGGGCGTATATATTTGTGTGCATGTGCTCATATGCTCGTGTGCAAAGCTGTGGTTCAAGAAACATCAGGTCCTTTTCTCACTGTAGGGATAGTAATTGATATCTTGCTAGAAGCTTCTGGCAGATTAACTTTTATAAGCCATGACACACAGAGGCTTTGACTCTAAGTCGCTCAAAACCCACTTTAATTATCCACATTTATTTGTGGATAATAGGCAGCAGAGATAGGCTGCCTATTTGTAAGTCCAAGAAAGGGGTTTCTCACATTGCATGTGGTTGAGGGTAATGCTAGAAAAAGGAACAAAGTTGGCAGTAGAATTAATGAGGTAGGCTGATGTGAAATTCAAAGTGCAGAAAGAAGGAGCCAGAATGAAACTGAAGAACCAGAGAAGATGGGCAGAGGTCAGTGAGGAAAACTCTCCATGGGCCTGAGACCTCAGATCTGCCTGCTTGGCTTTCCCCCAACATGGTTGGGTAAGACCACTTCTGATAGAAGCAAACCCCTATATCCTAAAGATTGAGAAGGTCAGGCCTGTCCAGACACAGTGTTGTGCAGCTTGCCTCTTCCATGCAGAATTGCAGCTCACCTAGAACAGAGACTATGCTTGAAATGTTCTGAACAAAGAGTTACCAAGTGTTTCTTCTGCAGAGGGATTTTTGACCTCAGGTTCACAGAATTGTGTCCAACAGCTTCCTCAGTGCAAGGCACAGTATTGAAATCAGTCCACATAGAAGCCTCTATCATTTGATTTTTGATTGTTGCTGCTCTGTCCCCTCTCTTTATGTCTCTATCTTTCATTCTACAGGCTCTAGCTCTTGTGGGGTTCATATATATTCTCAGTAAATTAGTTTTCTATTGCTGCCTTAACAAGTTACGCAAGCATAGGGTTTTAAATCAGACAAGCTTATTTTATTTTTAAATTAAAAACAATTTGTGTTGGCATATAGTTGATTTGTAATGCTGTGTCAGTTTCAGGCGTACAGCACAGTGTTTCAGTTATACATATACTTCTCTGCCTTCTCTTTCAGATTCTTTTTCCATATAGAGTTCCCTATGCTATACAGCAGGTGCTTGTTGATTTTCTATTTTATATATATAGGGCATATATGCTGATCCCAAACTCTTAATTTATTCCCCTCCCCCTTCACCCTTCCCTTTCGGTCACTTTAAGTAAACACAGACTTCTTATCTCAGTTTCTGTAGGTCAAAATGCAGCAGTCTCAGCTGGGTTCTCTGCTCAGGGTTTCACGTGGTTGAAATCAAGGTATTGCTTGGTCTTGGTTCTTATCTGAGGGCTCAAAGGTGAGGGGGGATCTGTTTCTTAGCTCATTCAGGTGTTGAGTGCATAGAGTTCTTTGCTGGCTGTTGATGGGGTCATTCTCTGCACCTAGAAACCATCTGTACTCCTTGGCTCATAGTCCCCTTGGTCTTCAGCGCTAGCAGTGCTGTGTTGAATCCTCCTTGTACTTAGTATTTTTCTATTGGAATCTCTCCAACTTCCTCTTCCGTTTTCCCTTCTGCTCTTTGGGGTCATTGACCCACCCTAATCATGCAGGATAATCTCCTTATTTTAAGGTCAAATGCTTACTAACTACTTCTACCTGTAAAGTCCCTTTTGCCATGTAAATTAACATATTCGAAGATCTGGAAATTAGGGGGTAAAATTTTCCTGGAGGTCATAATTTTGCCTGGCATTGTGACCCAATTTTCATTTGCTTATTTACAAGCAATAGCCTTAAAAGTGTGTTGTTTGCTTATACTAAAAAGATTACATAAACAGTTTTGTGCTATAAATCTTACTTTTGTTTGCTTAAAATCATATTTTGAAATCTATCCTGCTCATTATTTCTGACAAGATGTACCATTCTGTTATGCACTTATACTAAGTATATTACATATATCCATTTCCTTAGCTATGAATACCCACAGACAGAGCTGTAATGAATGTCTAATATGTCTGTATCTTGTGGTGGACCTGTGTGAAGGTCTCTGTGGGGTACACATCTAGGAGCAGAATTGCTAGGTGATAGGGTGAAGCATCCTTAACTCTACTATGCATTTCTAGATTACGTTCTAGAATGTCTGCACCAACTTCATTTCCATTCAGATCAGATCAGATCACTCCCTCAGTCGTGTCTGACTCTTTGCAACCCCATGAATCACAGCACGCCAGGCCTCCCTGTCCATCACCAACTCCCGGAGTTCACTCAGACTCATGTCCATTGAGTCAGTGATGCCATCCAGCCATCTCATCCTCTGTCGTCCCCTTCTCCTCTTGCCCCCAATCCCTCCCAGCATCAGAGTCTTTTCCAATGAGTCAACTCTTCCCATGAGGTGGCCAAAGTACTGGAGTTTCAGCTTTAGCATCATTTCTTCCAAAGAAATCCCAGGGCTGCTCTCCTTATTAGCAGTATGTAAATACCCCATTTCCCCACATCCTTGCCAGTGTTTGGTATTCAGTCCTGGCTCCAACACTTTCTTGCTGTGTCACCTATGGTTGTTAGTGTTAATTGCTCAGTCATGTATGACTCTTTGCAACCCCATAGGCTGTAGCCCTCCAGGCTCCTCTGTCAACAGGATTTCCCAGGGAAGAATACTGGAGTGAGTTGCCATTCCTTTCTCCAGGGAATCTTCCTGACCCAGAGATGATACATTGACCTCCTGTATTGAAGGCAGATTCTTTCCCATATGAGCCACCAGGGAAGCCCTAGCTATGGTTAAGAAATGTAAAATCTGTTTTCCTCAGTTTTCTCAACGGGGTAAAATGTACTGAAACTAGCATCTGATTCATAAGGTATTATGAGGATTACGAGTTTTGATCAGAATGGGGCCTAACACATAGTAGGGGCTTTAATAATTATTGTTATTTTCAAATATTTACAATATAATAGACATAAAGTAGCTTTTTTTGTTTCATTTTGCATTGTTTCATTAATAGGGAGGTCAAGTATGACTTCCTGTATTTACCAGCTGTTCAGATTTTTCTTTCCTTTTTTTGTGATTTGTCTTTTGTGTCATTGATGAATAATATTTTATATGGTTTTATGCTCTATGTCCATTTCTATAGCATTAAATCCAGGTGCCCTAATATGTCTAACATTTAAGCATGTCTACATGCTGCAACTGCTCATGGAAAAGCCTTGCTGAGAAATAACAGTTCTTGTTACACATTGGTGGGTCCCACAAACACGCTTGCCATGAAGTCATACCCCATCTAGGTCTAGTTTTGTTCATCCCTGCCAGTGGTTAGCTCTGCTGCCTAGAGATATCACTCGTCATTATGGTTGTGGACTTGGTTCTAGTCTGGTATGTTCTAGTCTGCCTCCTCAGGGAAGGCACAAGTCTATGGCTTCACTGTCTATTACTCTCTAAAAGGAAGTTCCCGAGAGGCGAGGGTCTGTCTCCCTATCCTTCCATCTCAGCCACCAGTAAAACAATGGAAGGCATGACTGAGCCACAGGAGTCTCTTTGTATAGAGCAAGGACCATTATAGATGGGCTAGTCCATCTGCAAATTGGCAAACAGAACTTTATTTATATGTAGAAAAAGCAATGATTCATAACTTAAAAACAAAAGGGATTTGATTTAGTAAAGCATCTTAGGGGTTTGGAAATCAATGAATTCAAACACCATTAAAATAATGAAACAGCCTCACATTTTAACTCAGTTGGAATTTTACTCTTCATTTCTTAGTTTTTAACCTTGTTAATTATAAAGGTGGTTGAAATATCATTTTGAAAAGTTGCAAATGATCTGTTATCTCAGCATGATTTTCAAAATACTCAAAGGGCTGTATACTGTGTTGTTCAACCTTCTTTTTCTATAAAGATCTTAGAGTTACTGTTTATTGCTTTAGAAATCTTTAATTAAAAATGATCACATGGCCTAAGAGGGAACCTCCCTAGAGGCAGGCCCTGCAGGTGAGACTGGGTGGTGTTGGGGCAGGTAGCCAGAAGTGGTCTTCTGGGATGGCAAGTCAGGTTTCATGGCCTGAAAAGCCAGAATAAAAACAATCTCTTGTGCTTGAGAGTGAAGACAGCCCTGCCAGACAAATTGGTCTTTAAAGCCAGAGTTTTAGCTGGTTCTGGGTAACTGTTAAACAGACTTCCTCCTTATTGAGTTTGGACAGCACAACACCCTGCTTGGACTTTGAATGGCCTTCATGAAATGACCTGGGACTTGAAGTTCAAAAAACAAACAAACAAACAGAATTTTGGGGATTATTATTTTCTAAACCCATAATGTTTGAAAAGGGTTTTCTTCCCAGACTACAGTAACTGGGGGGAAATACTGGCATCTGTTGATATATGGACACAGCTATAAATACAGTAGTAGGTAGGAACCCAGCGCCCTGGAGTGGTAGATTTTCACTCATGTCTCCCCAAAATGCCACAGTGAATTGTGAAAAGTTTACAGTCAGCCCTTGAACAACTCAGGTTGGACTGTGCAAGTCCACTTATACATGGACATTTTCCCACAGTTTATACTCTGGTTCTACACACTCTGAGGTTGGTTCAATCCTTGAAATGGAGAACTGGGGTACGAGAGCTCACTGAACTTATCCTCGGATTAACCCTGGAATTGCTCAACTCTAGTCTGTTTTAAACCAAACAAAGAGGAAAAGCATCTGTCTGGGGCCTGCCTCAGGATCCCCCTGAAGGCTTCCACCTGTGAGTAGCTCACTGAGCTGACGAGTTGGCTCAGCTCTTTCACACATATCTGGAATCTATAGGCGTGGACCTTATAATCTATGTAATGCATTTTTTAGTTCATTGAGGCAACAGCTAGAAACCAGAAGCCCTGCTCAGGAGTTCTCGATCACTTCTGTTCTGATGAGGTATTTGTCTCACTACTTTGTCTTGGGGAATTTCATTATGTCATCATTTTACTAACATTTCCCAGAGATGTTCCTCTAACCAAATGTGCCAGAACATGGTAACAGAAAACGTCTGCCTTTATTTTCCATAATCCAATACTAGATACAAGAAATCCTAGAGTGAAATTACTGCTGTGCTATAGAAATCTCCAGTTAAAAGGGCTGTGGGTGGGAGGACACAGCACAGCAAAGGGAGTGCCAATGCATTATAAATGATAATAAGAGCAGTTAACACTAAGAGTTACAGAAGTTTATGAACACTGGGCTAAATCCTTTAAATGCACTTTCTCACTTAATCCTCTCAATGACCCACTGTTGCTGTTGTTTAGTCACAAAGTTGTGTCTGACTCTTTGCAACTCCAAGGTCTGTAGCAGGCCAGGCTCCTCTGTCCATGGGATTTCTCAGGCAAGAATACTGGAGTGGGTTGCCATTTCTTTCTCTAAGTTATCTTCCTGACTCAGATCGAACACATGTCTCCTGCACTGGCAGTTGGATTCTTTACCCCTGAGCCTGGCCCTATGGAGGTAGATATTATAATCATGATTTCTACCTTACAATGAAGAAATACAAATATGGAGGGGATCACTAAACGTGCCCAGGTTAGTGACTAAGCGTGTTGGGGTTGAACCCAGCTTTGTGATTCCTGGGCCCAAGCTATTAACCATCCAGAGATTAACTACTGTTTCAGCTGGGAGAATTTTGGTTTTGATCACTTACTATGTATAAAATGCTGTGAAGAATACAAGGAGGATAGCATGTGTTTATAGCAAAGGCTAAGAGAGTTTGGTTCAGACCAAACTCCGTATTTTTGTATACTGGTTCAGACCAAACCAGTATTTCTGATTCAGACCAGAAATACTCAGACTTTCTTTGGCAGAAGAAAAATCTTTGCAGGCAGAAGTTGTCAGGGGAGTCCTTATGGAGCAAGTGATCTGGAAAAATGGGAAAAAGGATTCAGGCCTGCCTGTTAGAGAAGAGGATGCGTTCTAGATAGTGAAGAAAACTAAATAACCCCTCCCTTCCCAGATTTAATTGAAAACATAGGACAAAAATGAGAGAGTCATGTCATAGAATATCTTCTGACCTATGGCTACAATAATGTTATGAAGTCCTATGACTACTCTTGCTTTTGCAAGACAAACAAAAATTTATTATTATTATCAGTTATTCAAGGAGACAGGGAAAGATCTATATCTGAAAGACTTGCCCCAAAGACCTCATTCCAAAGCCTGCTATAATGAAGCTTGTCAGATATGAAGGTTCTTGTTACTTTTCAACACTTGGGAGGGTTCCAAAATGGCAGCCGCTTTGACAAACCCATGAAGTGTTCATGGGACTTTCTCTGGAAGGGATACCAACTTAGAAGCGAGGCTAGAGGAGAACTTGGGTCACTGATAGAAGCATAGCTTCCCCTCCTGAATGAACATGTGTTATCACGGAAAAAGAGCTTTGCCTTTGATGGTGCATCCTCTGGTCCATGGCTGGTCTTCTCCATCTGGAAATAATGGGTGATACGATGTTCACTCCAGCAGAACACATTATTATTATTCAGGAGCAAGTGACTTGAAATTGAAATGCTCACACAGTTGTGAACTCCAACAGCGTTAAAAATAAATCCCTTTATCTGTTCTACATTCCTAGGTACTCTTTTCCATTGGAGCCCCCCTTTAAAAGATGTGTGGACTGCACGTTGAACAAGATCGAATGTGACTTTGCAAAAATAGAATGCCTGGTCTCTCCTCTTTCCCTTTCCACTCGACAATGCAAGATAAATTCACTCCACGGGAACCTTTTGTGGGCTGTACTGCTCAGGCAATTTGCAGTTTGCTGGGGGAAAGGCAGCTCACGCTACATTTATCACCCCCTGCCGCTGGCTACAATTCAACCCACTTCGAACCACTGAGCAGAGGTGCTGATGGGGGCTTCGGCATTAGAATTTCACGTCATAATAGAAGTTTAGGGAAGCAAAAGACAAATGTATCAGGGCCATTCCAGGTCTTCACTGAGGAAGAGGTCAAGAGTATGACATGGGGTGATAGGGACCAAAGATGAGCATTTGCAGTAATGAAAAATATGGTTGCTTTTCTCGATTCTTTCATATATTTCCTTTTGGTAATCTTAGCTTGAATAGTGAGTTTCCTATTGTTATCTGAATCATCAACTCATGTTGTGAGGGGTACTCTACAGTAACTGCACAAAGCATCATGGCCAAAACTAATACATAATAAAAGGCATGACTTGCTTTCATTTCATTCTGTTTTACTCAGGGGCCTGTTTTCTAAAAACAAAAAAGCAAACAAGAACAACACCATAAAATTAACGTAGTGGGTAATTGGGTGGAGTTAATGTATTGGTCAAGACAGGCTAGATAATGCTATGAACAACCCCCAAATCTCCCAAAGCCAAAGTGTTACTTCTCATGAAAATCAGTGGAGGAGTCTGCTTCACAAGTTTACTCAGGGACCCAAGCTGATGGAACATGATATTGTTGCTATACTATCTCTAATTCTGGAAGCAGAAGTGTATGCTGAAGAGTCTTAACTGGCATTGAAATTCTGACTTAGGAGTGAAACGCACCCTTTCCACTCACAGTCCATTGGCCAGAACCAGTCATGTGACCGCCTAACTGTAATGGGCCAAGGAAATATAACCCTCTTGTGCAGCTAGGAGAGGGTGGTCATTTATGGTGAGAGCTGGGAGTCTCTACTACCATTGTATTATGTCTCTTCTATTGGTCGACTTCTCCTCTGGAGAAGGAAATGGCAAGGAACTGGCTTAGCTAGTCTCCAGTAGTGTTGCCTGGGGAATCCCATGGACAGAGGAGCCTGGAGGGCTAGAGTCCATGGGGTCGCACAGAGTCAGACATGACTGAGCTACTAAGCATGCATTGGTTGGCTTAGTGAAGTAGGTCTGAATAGAATGGTAGTGGTTTTTGGTATTTAAATAAACCAGGTACACTTGCCATTTCTTTTTGTTTCGTGTACAGTGATGTTCACAAATGTCATAGCAGTGGTAAGAAGATTTTGGCAGTAGAAAGACTCCAACAACTCCCTAATTGAAGTGATGAGAAAACTAGAGAGGCTGAAAAAGTTATCCACAATTTCCTCATTGTTGGCAGAGACAGGGTGCTTTCCAGATCAGTCCTCTTTCCTCTATGCAACTTGCCTGTCCGTTAGATACCTTCTCTGGAGTCAAGAGAGAGTATGAGCTCAGAAGGTAATGTTGTGCAAGTCTGACCAACAATGAAAGTGAGTCTGTATGAGGATTAATATCACAGTGGACAGCATGTGATTTATTTTTAGTGTTAACACTCAAGGTATTCATTACTCTGTTTAGAATGGATGTGTTTTTATATTATTCATTCATTTCTCTACCTGTTAGTATTATTAATATTTTTGACTTGTTAATCATAGTACTAATGACAAATGTTTTCCTCTGAATTCACCCGAAGGTTCATATTTGATCCTAGCGCTATGTGTTGATACATGGTGGTACTTCCTAATGATTTTATGCCATGGCACACGTAGAAAATGTTAATAGTATAGTGGGGTAAAAACACTGAGGCTGCTCAACCCCTGAGATAATTGCATGTGAATTCCAGCTGCTCCAAGACCCAGCCTGGACACCTGATGAGCTGAGGACTGACCTCGGAACACTAGTACCCCAGTTACGAAGCACAGGTTGGGAAGCCCTGGCATTCACAGGAGAGCAGTGAGCTAGATGTTACTTTCTCTTTCAGACTGGTTGGGTTTGGGGTCAGAACTATGTCCCTATTTATCTGTGCTGACTTTGATACTTGTGTTGGTTAGAAGTGGTTGTTAAAAGGAAAAAAAGGCACCTCACCTTGACCCTTCTTGATCAGGGAAGGTTTCTTGGAAGAATTAGATTTTTCAGCAATGTTTAGGGTGTGAGTATGAATACCCATAGAAATCATAGATAAGCTGGTAACCCTGGAGTGCTCTATGGAGCCATTCTGGCAGGGTAATGAAGTCATTTTAAATAAGGGGTATTTTCAGCATAAAATGTTTAACAGATCAAATGCGTCTGGGCTTCTGCAGGTTTCAAAGGAAACAGAATGGAAAGCCACACTGATGAAACACGGCTAACAGGCAAATGTTCCCTTTTTCCACGAGGTAAGCAGCTCTTGGGGCTTCGTTTAGGTGAGAACCCTTTGGTGGTTGGCTTAGGTAATGAGCATCTGCTGGGAAGACCTTGTGAGCATTATTTGTGCCACTGTCTGTGCAAAAAATATCTCTTCCCTTTATGGTGTGGATTTGAAAGAAAAATGGCATCCCATTGGAGGAAAAGGATTTGATCACTGTAGGGCCCTATCTTTTTGGTCCTTTATAATTCTTTTCTATGTCACTGCTTGACGTCTATCATTAGAATGCTGCCAGACAATTTCCTCCCTCTCTTTTTACTACATGGAGGTCTCTTTGTTAAAAACAAGGATGCTAATGTTGCTTCAACTGTTGAGTGCATGAGTGTGTGTGTGTGTGTGTTGAGTATAAACATACTTGTCTATGGGGCATGGATGGAAGGCTGGAATTTCATTCTAACACATTCACTGACTCTCTGCCCAGCAACCCAAATGCTGTGGAACAGACAGAAGTAGGTCAGGATGGGAATTGTCCTATCTCAGCATATTACAAGGTGGGTGTGACAAGTGAGTGAGCTGTCAGTTCAGACAGAAGTAGGGAAAACCAGAGATGGGTAGGGTAACCATAAAATTCATCATCCGCACCGTGACACTTATGAGAATGAAAGGGGGTGCTATTAATAATTATGCTGGGACAACATGTGTAAACTGGGACTGCCCCAGGCAATCTGAGATGAATACTAAGCCTGGGGATGGGCTAAGTGTCAAAATGCCAGGAGAGGAACAGCCACAAAATAGAGCCTAGTCTTTCCATTGGAATGGAGTCAGGAGTGTGGACAATTTCCCACATACTGGAATAACGTAATGAAAAATGCAAAAACTGAACGGGCAGGTGAGAGCACCACGGCACTTCATGGTTAACAAGAATAAGAATTATTCCTGGTGAGTGTAAGTCATGTGGACCCAGCATAATCCAAGCAAGTGGGTGGTTTGCTCCTTTTGAAGGCCAGCAGCTGCCTGTCTTCCCTTATGGAAATTGTTTCTGTCCATCTAAAAGGTAGAGTTCTTGCACTCGACATCTGTCAGGAATGGGCATTTCACTTTGGTAGAAGCCTAAGTCAGATCACGTGTAAGGTTGAAGGGCAAGAGTGCAAGGGATTTCTGGGAGAGGATTGTCAGCAGTTGATGGGGCATTCCACGGGGGAGAACCCCCTATATTTGCCTCTGCTTTGTATTCTACACATAAGACTCTCATTGGATGCAAAAAACTGAAGCATAAATAAGACTGTCTCTATCTGGTAACTTTTTATTAAAAAAAATTATACATTAGGTGTGGAGAAGGAAATGGCAACCCACTCCAGTATTCTTGCCTGCGAAAGCCCATGGACAGAGGAACCTGGCAGGCTACAGCCCATGGAGTTGTAAAGAGTCGGACATAACTTAGCGACTAAACAACATACATTAGGTGAGAAAGGGTATGTTCAGAATCCTAGGAGCAGTGAGCCTGTAGAGGAAAATACTGGACACTCAGCAGACCGCAGACCCCTTCTTCCCTTGCTTCCTTCTATCACTTACTTTTTCATTAATTCCCTACTAACAGTTAGGTCCCATACTTGGAACAAGAGCTACAGATAAATGAAACATAGTCCCTGCCTTGGAGGAGCACTCGTTTTAGTAAGAATGAGTGTAATTATAAGAAATTAAGCCTAAAGAGTAAAGTACTGAAACAGGAAGGGATAATGTGTTAAGCAGGGCTCATGCTTAAGAAGTGTGATGGAGTATGACAGTTATATAAGGTGCAGAAAGAATTTCCAGGCAGAAGCTGTGGGATGAAGAAAAAAAGTCAGATATTACAAGGAATGCGGAGTGTTTGGGGAAGGGATAAACACTTACCTGCCCTAAAGGGCTCAGAGTAGGGAGGGAAAGAGTGAGTGGCAAAAATTTAAACCTGAATTGGGTTGAGCTCCTGGGCTCAGATGTTGAAGTACAGTGGCAGCAATGGAAGAGGAATTCTAGCACCGAGAGGAGGAAGACAAGACACGGGACGTTGACAATCCAACAGAAAAAGAGAAAAAACATAGAAGAAACACAGAGACATAGTCTCTGATAGAGAGGAGCAAAATTCTCAAAAGAACCCTTACACGATCTAATAGACACATGCAGCTTGACATCCCTTAACTGCCTTTCTGGGTCCAGGAGCTGCGGCTGAGACTCATAGCTATGGGACCACCGGGACCCAGCACAGATGTTAGGGCCATGACGCACAGGGCCTTCCCCTAAAGGGACAAGCCCAGTCTGCTTCTTGCCTCCAAGAGGCGTCTATGGGGAGACAAACAAGAGTGGGTTTTTCTGTTTGTTTGGTTTTGGTTTTGAAGCTCTTCTCTTCAAAGCAAAGAAGGGGATGCAATGCAAGGGAGGGGAAACTGGGTTCTGTGGTTGGAGGCTCTGCCAGGAGCCCAAGACCCACCCCTTGGCAGATTCTGTGGCCAGCTCTTGAGGAGGCAGTGAAGGAAAATGCTTTACTGCAGTGCCAAGCTACCTGCTGGCACAGCTTAGCCTGAGCTAAGGTTGCTTTTATGTCAGAAAAACATAAGTCTAGAGATCCTGGGCTGTATGTTTAATAAGGGACATTCATATATACAGTGGTTCTGCTTGCTAATTGTCCCACCAGGCTGGCTCCCAGGCAATCCAGATAAAGAGGGGAACTTGGCTCCAAAGCCTAGCTCACTTCCATCAGCATGGGAAAGAAATGCACAAAGCCGGATCATTGAACAAGCACACAGATACAGGCTGTATTTCTTATTTATTCATTTTGCAATTCTGCTTCTTCTGGGAAAGTGGAGGTTTCTTGCCCAATAGCACATGACTGTGCTGAAAGGCACAAGGAGTATCAACCAGCCGCTTCATGCACTATTCTGGCCAGGAGGGGCTGAGAGTAAAAGCAAGAAGGTGGGGGGTGTGGAACCAGAACATTTACCATAGAAACCTATCGGTGAAGAATGGGGATCCTGTGGTCACAGTTGTATGACTCTCCCACCCAGAATTCTTGCACCCATCTTTAATTATGAGGTAGGGACAAATGTCCCAGTTATTTAGTCAATAAATATTTATCAATAATGATCATGTGCCATGAACTGCACCAAGTGCTCTGGATACAGTAGCAAGGAAGATGGTCAAGGTCCATCTAGGGATGTACAGTCTAATGTGGGATATAAGCCATGAATGAATGAACAAACCATAATTACACATAGAGCTATAATGCCTAACACTTCTATACAGAGCTTACTATCCCACTTCTAAGTGCACACGTGTATACATACACGTACACATCTTCATTTCTACTTCTCTACAGCTGGTCTCCTGTCTCTCTTCCTTTCTTCATCTTAGCCCAAGTCTGCCCAGATTCTAAGACCCTGACCTAAAGCAAGGAATACTTATGCTATCTAACCCCATCTTAAAGAACTTAGCATTGAGCCAATTTCCCTGTTGTTTTGGCTGAAGATCTGGTGACTGGCACTAAATCTGGCACTTCATTTTCCTCTTCTGTGTGCCCCCTAATCCATGGCACACTTGTTTTGAGAATAGACTCTTGCCTTTATCATGTGCCCAATTACAATTCTGTGAAGCATATTTGAAAACAATAATCTGTTTGATCTTTATTTAAGCTTTTCTCCAGCCCTGCTTTTAATCTTACTGAGTTTTTTTTTTTAATCATAGATGGGAAGCCTGTTCTTGAAAGGCTGTCCTGTGACTAAAAGACTGCTTTCTACTGCAGATGGCCAGATGGGGCTACTAGCTGTCACTTACCTAGAGCTCCTTTTCCAATATCCATCTACTTGCTGGGATCTGAGGCTACTTATTCACATCATCTCCTCCCGCACTGTTCATTTGCTTGAATGGACCGCAATGAATAAGAGTGCTTGAATGTGGCTAGAAATGGATCTCATTGAAGATGGTTTGGGGCTGGTCATGGGCAAGTCCGCAGATATCATGGTATCACAATGTTAGAAAGACAAGTATTATGATGACTGAGCATAGACCCTGGTGTCACATAGATCTAGGTGTGAATCATGCATACCTCACTTAGGAGCTATGCAAACTTGATTGAGTAACTTCTCTGCCCTTCAAATTATCTTTACATACAATAAACAAAATTTCACAACAGATTTAATACTTACTGAATAGTTGTGAGGTTTAAAAGATAACACAATTAAAGACTCCTGCTTCTGGACAGGGAGAAGGCAATGGCACCCCACTCCAGTACTCTTGCCTGGAAAATCCCATGGGCGGAGGAGCCTGGTAGGCTGCAGTCCATGGGGTCTCGAAGAGTTGGACTCGACTGAGCGACTTCACTTTCACTTTTCACTTTCATGCATTGGAGAAGGAAATGGCAACCCACTCCAGTGTTCTTGACTGGAGAATCCCAGGGACGGGGGAGCCTGGTAGGTTGCCATCTATGGGGTTGCACAGAGTCGGACACGACTGAAGCAACTTAGCAGCAGCAGCAGCAGCAGTTTCTGGACAAGGTAGAGTGACACGGATTGAATTTAGATTCTGTCTGAAGCAACCAGAGGAAAAACAGATAAAATGAAGCAGTGGTTTTAAGACCTTGAACACTCATCTGGTCTTGCCTAACAAATCTTAAAAACAGAACACAAACAAATTATTTTTTAAAATTAACTGTGTATGATAACAAAGCCCAGGGATATGTCTAGGAATAAGAAAATACAGCAACCAACAAAGAAAAGTTCACAATGCTTAGAATCCAATAAAAATATTACTAGCATGCAAAGAAACAGGGAAGAATGACCTTTGGTGAGGAAAATAATCGAACATGATCAAGCACTGATACAAATGGTTCACTTGGTACGGCTGTGGGTTGCTTGCGTGTGTGCTCAGTCACTTGGCTGTGTCTGACTGTATGTGACCCCATGGACTGTAGCCCGCCAGGTTCCTCTCTCCATGGGAGTCTCAAGGCAAGAATACTGGGCTGGTTTTCCATTTCCTTCTCCAGGGGAACTTTCTGACCCAGGGATCAAACTCATGTCTCTTGCTTTACCACTGAGCCACCTGGAAAGCCCCTAAAAAGTTAAGTAGAAACAAATAAGTTATACAAAGGACCCAAAATAAACTTCTAAATATAAAAAACACAATGTCTGATATGAAAAATACATCAGATAGGGTTAATGACAGATTAGTCATTGGGGAAGAAAAGATTTTTAAATATGAAGATATAGAAATAGAAACTAACTAAAATAAAACACACAAGAAAAAAAAAGAATTGAAAAAAAATGGAAGAAGCTACGGGGCAACCTCAGGAAGACTGATATATATATATGTGATTGAAGTCCCTGAAGAAAGAGGGGGAGGTCAGAAAACATATTTGTAGACATAATGAACATTTTTCCCCCTAAACTTGCTAAAAAATATAAAGTCACAGATCTGGGACATAAAATCAGCAAGGACAAATAGACTTGAACTGGCCTGATTTACGTTTACAGAACAACTCCATCAGATAACAGCAGAATATTTATTTTTGAGTGTACATAGATCAGTATCAAGTTTTCCTTAGAGAGGGAAGCCTGACCCAAATGCTGGTCCAGTGGCCGGAGACTGCTTTCCATGATGCACATGGTTAAGACTATGTTCTGGGCCATGAAACAAGTCTCGACAAATTTAAAAGGATTCAAGTCCTACAATAAATGGAATTAAATTAGAAATCAGCAACAGAAAGATATCTAGAAAATCTCTAGAGATTTAGAAGCTATATAATGTACTTCTTTTTAAAAAAATTTCATGCTATATTGGAGTGTAGTTGATTAACATTGTGCTCATTTCGGGTGTACAGCAGTGATTCAGTTACACATGCGTATGTTTCTATTCTTCTCCAAATTTTTTTCCCATTTAGTTTATTACAAAGTATTGAGCAGAGTTTCCTGTGTTATCCAGTAGGTCCTTGTTGATGGTTTATATTTAAACATAGCAGTGTATACATGTCAACACCAAACTTCCAATCTACACATAATCCTTGTTGATGATTTATATTTAAACATAGCAGTGTATACATGTCAACACCAAACTTCTAATCTACACATAATCTACTACATAATGTACTTCTAAATAATTCATTAGTCAAAGAAGAAATCAGAAGTATTTTGAACTGAATGAAATGAAAACCCAGTATATTAGAATTTGTGGGATGCTCTATAGCTGTATTTAGGAGAAAATTATTGCACTAAACCTCTGTATTAGGAAAAAATAGTCTTAAGTCACATGATCTCACCTTCCATATTAAAAAAAAAAATAGGGAAGGAAGTACAATTAAAACTAAAGTAAAAAGAAAGAAAATAAAGATCAAAGCAGAAATCCCCCAAATATAAAACAGTATGGCTAGAGGTTTCTCAGTTTTCTTCATCTCTTAGAACCAGTCACATGGTCAGGAATCAAAGAAAGGCCACAAATTACCGATGTCAGAAATGAAAGGTGACATCACTTCAGTCTACAGCATTAAAATGATAATAAAGGAATATTGTGAACAATTTTATTCCTATAAATTTACATCTAAGATGAAATTGACAAATTCCTTGAAAAGAACAAACTACTGATGCTCATTCAAGAAGAAACAGATAACCTGAATAGCTATATATCAAATAAAGATATTGAATTTGTAGTTAAATATCTTCCTGCAAAGAAAACTGCAGGCTTAGATGGCTTCACTAGTGAATTCTTCAAAACACTTAAGGGAAAATAATACCAATTCTACATAAACTGCCCCAGAAAATTGAAGAGGAGAAAATGCTTCTTAACACATTCTTTGAGACGGCCTTGACACCAAAGCTAGACAAAGAAATGACAGGTTAAAAGAACCAAAAACCAAAAAAGCTGCAGACAATACATTTCTGATTAGAGGTGCAATAATTCAAAATAAATTTTTATCAAATCCAGTCCAGCAATGTATTTAAAAAAGGAGAATATATCTTGAGCTACTGGATTTATCCTAGGAAGTATATCATCATATTATCAAACTAATAAAGAAAAAATATGTGATCATGTCAATAAATGCAGAAAATAAAGTGGCAAAATATAACATTTATTCCTGAATAATCACTCAGCAAGGTAGGAATTGAAGGGAACTTTTTCAGCCTAATAAAGTCCGTCTACAAAAAACCTATAGCCAACATCATACATAATAGTGAAAGACTAAATGCCTTACCTCCAAGCCAAAAACAAGACAAATATGTCTGTTTTCTTCACTTTTATCCAACATTGAAAATTTGACTAGTATACCCAGGTTAAAAAAAGTACAAATCATGCAGATAGTGTAAGAGGAAACAAACTATCCTTATTGCAAATGACATGCTTACCTATTTAGGATAGCTTTTTTTTTTTCCAATCTCTTCCAGATATTCTGGGCTCAGTAGTTTTTTAATGTGGGAGGGTTTTCCTATGTGTTGTACAATGTTTAGCCCAATCCTGGCATCTAACCATTAGTTGCCAGTATCATTGTCTGTATCCCTTTATCCAAATGTATGACAACCAAAAATGTCTCTGGACATTAGCACATTACCCCCAGGGGCTCAACTACTCCTAGCTGAGAATCACTGATAAAGAGAATCTGATGAAATCTATGAAATATACTAGAACTAGTGTGTTTAGCAAGATTGTAGAATATGAGATCAGTACATAAAAATTAGCAATAGCTTTATATACTAACAATGAATACATGGAAATTAACATTAAGTTGCAGTGCTCTTTATAATTGCATCAAAAACATGAAATTGATAGTGACACATCTGACAAAAGGACAAAAACTTCTACAACTGTTGTGAGACGTTAAAGGTCTGACTAGATAGAGGTACATCATTTATTATGGTTGAAAGACTTAGTATTGTTAAGATGTCAATTTGCTTCAATTGATTTATAGATTCAGTACTGTGCTATGTGCCTAGTCATTCAGTCGTGTACGACTCTTTGCAACCCCATGAACTGTAGCCTGCCAGGCTCTTCTGTCCATGGGGATTCTCCAGGCAAGAATACTGTAGTGGGTTGCCATATCCTCCTCCAGGGGATCTTCCAAACCCAGGGATCAAACCCAGGTCTCCCACATTGCAGGTAGATTCTTTGCTGTCTGATCCACCAGGGAAGCCAATCCCAATCAAACTCTCAGCAGATTTTTATTTTTGTAGAGGTTGATAAGCTGATATTTTGTAGATGTTGATAAGCTGATTCTAAAATTCACTGGAAGTGCAGAGCCTCTAGAAGAGCCAAACAACTTTAAAAAAGAACAAAGTTGGAGGAGTAACATCACATGATTTCAAGGTTAATAAAGCTGTAGAAAGAAAGATGGAATTGGTATAAACATAGATGTTATGAAAATACAAGTCTGTAAAGACCCACATATATCTATACAGCTGATTTGATAATGGTAAGGGGGTAATTCTGTGTAGAAGGGATAGTCTTTTCAACAGATGGTGCTGAACAGTTGAATATATTTAAAAAATATATTTAAAAAAGGAGAAGCTTTAATCCATACTTTGCACAATATAAAAAAAGTTAAATGCATCATAGGTCTAAATATAAAACCTAAACTATATAATTTCTAAAAGAAAACATAGTATGAAATATATGTGATCTTGGATTAGGCAAAGTTTTCAGAGATATTATCTCAAAAAGAAAATCTATAAAAGAACATGTTGACTTGTGAACATGTTCCATGAACATGACCAATCTGACTTCATGAAAATTAAAACTGCTTTTCAAAAGATATTGTTAAGAGAATGAAAAGACAAATCAAATTAGGAGAAAATATTTGCAAGATATATGACTGATAAAGGATTATATATATATACATATATATGCATATGTCTACAATATGCATAGAACTCTTAAATCTCAGCAATACATTTGTGTCTTATTGGAAGAAGGTGAGGGTGGGATGATTTGAGAGAATAGCATTGAAACTTGTATATTACCGTATGTGAAGTAGATGACCAGTGCAATTTCCATGCATGAAGCAGGGCACCCAAAGCTGGTGCTGTGGGACAACCCAGAGGGATGGAGTTGGGACGGAGGTGGGAGAGGGGTTCAGGATAGAGGGGACACATGTATAGCTGTGGCTGATTTATGTTGAGGTATGGCAAAAACCATCACAAAATTATAAAGTAATTATCTTCCAATTAAAATAAATAAATTGATAAAATATCTCAATAATAAGACATCAACAAAATTAAAACTCTTGTTCTCCAAAATACACCATTATAAAAGTGAAGACAGACACGAGTACCCCAATGTTCATCGCAGCACTGTTTATAATAGCCAGGACATGGAAGCAACCTAGATGTCCATCAGCAGATGAATGGATAAGAAAGCTGTGGTACATATACACAATGGAGTATTATTCAGCCATTAAAAAGAATACATTTGAATCAGTTCTAATGAGGTGGATGAAACTGGAGCCTATTATACAGAGTGAAGTAAGCCAGAAAGAAAAACACCAATACAGTATACTAACGCATATATATGGAATTTAGAAAGATGGTAACAATAACCCTGTGTACGAGACAGCAAAAGAGACACTGATGTATAGAACAGTCTTATGGTCTCTGTGGGAGAGGGAGAGGGTGGAAAGATTTGGGAGAATGGCATTGAAGCATGTACAATATCATGTATGAAACGAGTCGCCAGTCCAGGCTCGATGCACGATACTGGATGCATGGGGATGGTGCACTGGGACGACCCAGAGGGATGGTATGGGGAGGAAGGAGGGTTCAGGATGGGGAACACATGTATACCTGTGGCGGATTCATTTTGATATTTGGCAAATCTAATACAGTTATGTAAAGTTTAAAAATAAAATAAAATTAAAAAATTAAAAAAAAAAAAAAAAAGTGAAGACAACCTATGAAATGGAAGGAAAATTTATTTATATATATATATATATATATATATATACATCTGATAAAGACTTGGACTTAAAACATATAAAAACACTAACAACTCAATAGTTAAAAAACAAATAACTCAATTAAAAATAAGTAAATGATTTTATAGACCTCATTCCAAAAAAGATACACAAATGGGCAAGAAGTACATGGAAAGATGCTCAACATCGTTAGCCATCAGAAACAGGCAAAGCGAAGCCACAATGAGTTGTCACTCAATATCTACTGAGACAGCTATAATAGAAGACAGATAATTATGTGTCTGCAGATGTGGAAACATCAGAATCTTTACACACTGCTGGTTGAAATGTAAACTGGTACACTTCTTTGGGAAATGGTCTGTCAGTTTCTAAAAATGAAGCATTAAACACAGGACTGCTATATGGCCCAGCAATGTCTTCCGAGGTACATACACAAGAAAAGCAAAAAATAACTGTATTGGTAAAATTCAGTCTTCCTTCTATATCTCCTTTTACACAGAACATGTCACTGCTGACACTTTTGGTTACCAAATTATGTATGTATTTTTTCCCCAAGTTAAGAAATTCTTTATGACACCAGCTGGGTGTTCTATAATCCAACTCAGTTCTGACTTCATTTATCTGGAAATTGATTGAACTCCCCAGGTTAGGAGCTCAGCACCAAACAATTGCCCTCCATTTCAGGTCCTAATTGCAAATCCCCAAATTACTTGGTTACAAATTGGAAGTTTCCATGACCTCCTCTCTCTCAAAATCTGAGTAGCTTGCTAGAGTGGCTCACAGAACCCAGGGAATACTTGTTTCCCAGTTTATTAAAGGATATGTTAAAGAATATAGATGAATAGCCAGATGAAGAGATACATAGAGTGAGGTCTTGGAGGGTCCCAGATGTAGGAGCTTCAGTCCTCAGAGAGTTGGAGTGCATCACCTGCCTGGTTTATGGATGTGTCTGCCACCTGGAAGCTCATCAAACCCCCTGGTACTGGGGTTTTATATAGGCATGATCAATTACTAGTTTCATTTCTAGCCCCTCTACACTTTGGAGAAGCTGGGGGCAAGGAGGCTGAAAATCCCAAGCTAACCATGGCTTGGTCTTCTGGAGACCAGCCTCCATCCAGGAGCCCACCCAGAGTTGCCTCATGAGAACAAAAGATATTCCTAATATCCTTTTCACTTAGGAAATTACAAAGGTTTTGGGAGCTCTGTGTCAGGGACCAGGGGCAGAGACCAATATATATGTACAGATATATTTAATTTGTAATTTTTCTATTATCTCAATAATTCACACAAAAACTTGTACACTGATATTCATAGCAGCATTATATACATAATAGCTAAAAAAATGAAAAACCAAATGTCTATCAAATGATAAATGGAGAAATAAAATGTTATATACCCATATGGTAATATCCAACAGAATATTCTTTAGCAGTAAAAAGAAATAAAATGCTGATACATGCTACAAAGTGAATTGAACCATTATGCTACATGAAAGAAACCAGTCAGAAAAGGCACTTATTATGATTTAATTTATAGGACGTGTTCAGAATAGGAAAATCTATAGAGACAGAAAGTAGATTAGTGGTTTGGAAGTGGGAGAAAGGAAATGGGGGTTAGCAGGGTGACTGCTAGTAGGTACAAAGTTTCTTTTTGAGGTGATGAAAATGATTATAGTTTGATTTTAAAATCTGTGAATATATTAGAAAACACTTGTACACTTTAAATGAGTGATTTGTTTGGTATGTAAGTTACATTTCAACAAATTTGTAGTTTATAAAAGAGTAAAAGTTGAAAGAGTGGGATTGACCATCAAAAAAGGAGTCAAGACTTTGTAGATTTTACCTTGATTATGATGGCAGTTACTGGAATGTATAAGTTTTCCAAACCTCACTGAGATGTGTGTCAATTAATCCTCAATCAAATTGATTTGCACAAGCTCAGTAATAAGGACTAGCAAGCCAGTTTTAAAAAACGGGCAAAATATTTGAACCAACACTCACGAAAGAAGATGTATGAATGGCAAATAAGCATATGAAAATATATTCAACATCATCAGTCATTAGGAAAATGCAAGTTAAAATAACAATATTATCCCACTACCTATTAGAATAGTTAAAATTAAAATGATTGACTAAGTGTGGGCAAGAATGTGTCAGAACTCGAACTCTCAAACACTGTTGGTGCTAATGTAACATGGTATGAAGATTTTGTAAAATGCTTAACAGTTACTTAAACATTCCGCATACAGCTGCCACACCATCTAGCTGTTCCACCACTAAGTATTTACCCAACAGAAATGAAAACACATGTCCGTGCAAAGATTTGTACATAAATATTCATGGCAGTTTTATTTGTAACTGTGTAAAACTGAAAATAATCCAAATGCGCATCAACAGGTGAATGGATAAGCCAATTGTGGCATATCACATTTACCAGTATAATAGAATGAACTATTGAATACTTATTGAATGATTCCCTTAAAAAAAAAATTAGAAAACGCTAACAATTTTATAGCAAAAGAAATCAAGTCAGTCGTTGCCTGGGAGGAGGGTGGGAAGGGGCAGGATGGAGGGCGCAAAGAAATCTTGGGGCATGACGGGTATGGTAGGCTCTGGTCTTGATTTTGCTGATTATTTTTATTGATATATACATATATATGCCAAACCTTATTAAATTGTGTATTTTTAAATATGTGAAGTCCATCACATGTCAGTTATACCTTAATAAACCTGTAAAAACAGATACTCCATTTAAAGTTCTTGGCTTAGAGTAAGGAGTCTGTTTCCTCTAATTGCACCTTGACTCTGTGCTCTGAAATTATAGGCAGGAGAAACTTCTACCTTGGCCTTGACAGGCCCCTGGAATCCAGCTCTACTCTCACTCAGGTTGCCCAGGCTCCTCCCCAGAGTCATGTTTTAGAGGACGCAGGTCAGCCGTGTATCTCTATGCTCTCCACAGAGGGCTGGCTGCTCCAGTCCACACAGTGTTCCTTTGCTCACACTAGGAGCTCTCGATGTGTTGGCTTTAATAATTATTTATTGATTATTCATTTTGTTGTTGATTTTTTATGAGCACCAACACAAGCAGAATCATTTAACTCAAATTAATTCTCCCGATTTTTTTTTTTTCAAAAGTGAGTATATGTAAGATACATGGCAAAGGTGTGTGTAAAAGAGCCTATGTCTAAAAAGACCTCAATGATTAGAAAAGTTTGAGGGCGAATGCGGGAGCACTAGTGACTTTCTGAGACGTGGAGTGGGATTGGCATGTGTGGGACCTGCAGGTAAAGTGACATAGGGTTTACTGACATCCTATTCTTCCTCTTTGAAATTTCGTGAGCTCATCCTGAGACCCCAGAGTCCCTCTTTCTTCCACTATCAGGAAGGCTGGCGATCCAGTCAGTGGAAGAAGGCAAAGTGTTTCCTTGCTTATTGCCTTGCTAGTCATCTGTGCCTAGAGCAATGGAAACTTGGGAGCTATCAGATGACTCGGGAAGGTATTTTCTATCTTTACCTTCATTGCTACCTACCACTTCCAGAGATGTGCTGGCTGAGCTTGTAGGTCTGATTTACGGAGGGGTTCTAAAGGCAACTTTCAGCTGAGTGTCCGTATGCAGCTCTGTATGGGCCACTCGACAGGCATTCAGATTGACGGGGGGAAGCATATGCATCTCAGAAGGAAGCAGATGCTCCACAATCAACAGTAATTTAGAAGGAAAAGCAAAGGTGAAAAAGGACAGACCCCATATCCGGCCTCAGAAAGCTTTGTACCACCGCTGTCTCCTGCCTGAGGCTCCTGAGTGCTTTATGTGTCTTGAGCCATTGCACCAAAGGCTACAGGCAACTCTGAAAGAAGTAGCCTCCAGAAGACTGAATTATGGGAGTATAGACATTACCAACCTCAGCTGTTGCTGTGGAAGGGATGTTATTGTTAGGGGATGATGTGGAAAAGACCTTCCGAGAACTGACCAGACTTGTACTTGAGAATAGAATGCAGCCTGGCGAAGGGTGAAGATGAAGGCCTTTGGAATTTGAGAACAATAAAGACCATTCAGAGTGAGAATCAGTTCTACCACTTCTTGATCTTGGAAATGTTACTTGCTTACTCACAGCATCATTCTATCAGTTGGAAAATAAGGATATTAATAATAATAATGCCTGTCTTCTCAGAATCGTTTTAAGGACTAAGTGGAATGATACATGAAGTGATGAACTGGGGAGTTCTCACTTATGCCAAAAGATGCATTTTAGGTGGTTTTAAATACAGGAGGCATGGTGTTTGGTTGAAAAAGGACTCTTTAGCTGCCAAAGATGTTTTTTGGATCCAAGACTGATGGTCAAGTCAGCTGCTAAATGATCAAAGCAATGGCCATACCTACAATGAATGGGGCCATTTTTTCAGATTTAAACCTCGGCCCAATGGCAGCACATCGGTGAAGGCTATTTCTCCTTCCTACTTCATCTTAGTGAAAATGAAATGTTTGCTGGCTTGGAAAAAAGGGCTTGACCTCAGACAAAATAAAAAAATCCACTACTTCTAGGTACACGAAATGACTTGTGTTCACCAGCTTTGTATGAACACTGAGATCTCTGGGTACCATGATTTGTTTAATCGGGAGTTGGTGAGGGGCATTAAGTAAATGTCACGGGAACACCATGCTGCTCTTGTCGGGTGGTAGAACACTTTTATTTCAGGGCCAGAGAAAATGTCTCTTTAGAGGATTCTGACGCTCCTATTAGTATGCCATGCCCGTCTGCACACATGCAGACCAGGGTTATTTTTAAATTATTCTCTTCCCACTCAAAGAATCATGACAAGATTCAATCCCCTAAAATCTCTACCTGGGTGAAAAAGAGGAAATCTCTCTGGTATCTCATAATCTGGTCGTCTCTGGTATCTGACCTCTTCTCTAACTTCCCCTGAAGTTTCTGACAAGCCACCTTGTCCCTTTGCCCATGGTTGCCGCTCACTGCCTGGTGACCTGCAGCCTCACCCCCGTCTCTTGTCCTCTCCCTTGTCTATTGAATGCAGGGGGGTCATTTTCACCACCGCGGATAGTGCTCTTACTGGGCACTGCTTGGCCAGTCCCCCTTTTGGGGCATACTTTTCTTATTGAAGGGCTTCCCTTGTGGCTCAGCTGGTAAAGAATCCACCTGCAGTGCAGGAGGCCTGGGTTTGATCCCTGGGTTGGGAAGATCCCCTGGAAAAGGGAACAGCTACCCACTCCAGTATTCTGGCCTGGAGAATTCCATGGACTGCATAGTCCATGGGGTCGCAAGGAGTTGGACACGACTGAACGACGTTCACTTTCACTCACTTCTTACTGAAAATCCAGAGGCATAGAACCCAGGGCAGCAGGGAAGGAGGGTCGCAGGCCTCTCTGTGTGATAATGCTCATATTCATATTCACGTTCAGTCTGTGTTAATTAATGCATAAACCATGAAGTGTCTAGGTTAGTGCCTGGCCTGTACTAGGCATTGCACACGTGCTTACTATCCCATTATTACACAAGAACAGAACCGTGGCACATGGACCATAATTCATGAAAGTCATTTCACGGACCATGCAGTTCCATGTTCTAGTGTTTCCCAGGTACTTTAGGCTTTTTCTTAAGAGATTGAGAAACGCTCCATTGGACTATTGGGGTGGTATAGATGGGGCTGTGAGAGAAATGTCAGCTCTTCCATGCTTTCTAGATGCAGTGCTTCTGAAAGCATCTTCAGAAACACTTCTAGCTTAATGCCCGGCACACAGGAAGTACCTAATATATATACCTAACATATATTAGATACTTTCCAATTTTTCCTCTGAATAAAAGAACTGTACTTAGAAATCTGGACCCAGGCCCCAAAAAGAAGCCCAGAGGAGCCCCATTCACAGCCACACCAGTGCTTCTTATCTTTAGGCTCCTGCTCCTAGAGGAAGTGAGCTTGCACAAGTGCTCAGTCGCTTGAGTCATGTCTCTTTGCAACCCTATAGACTGTAGCCGCCAGGCTCCTCTGTCCATGGGATTTCCCAGGCAAGAATACTGGAGTGGGTTGCCATTTCCTTCTCAGGGACCAAACCCACATCTCCTGCATTGAAGGCAGATTCTTTACTGCTGAGATACCTAGGAAGATGAAGTGAGCTTCAGTTCAGTTCAGTTCAGTTCAGTTGCTCAGTCGTGTCCAACTCTTTGCAACCCCATGAATCGCAGCACACCAGGCCTCTCTGTCCATCACCAACTCCCGGAGTTTACTCAAACTCATGTCCATTGAGTCAGTGATGCCATCCAGCCATCTCATCCTCTGTCATCCTCTTCTCCTCCTGCCCCCAATCCCTCCCAGCATCAGAGTCTTTTCCAATGAGTCAACTCTTCACATGAGGTGGCCAAAGTATTGGAGTTTCAGCTTTAGCATCAGTCCTTCCAAATAACACCCAGGACTGATCTCCTTCAGAATGGACTGGTTGGATCTCCTTGCAGTCCAAGGGACTCTCAAGAGTCTTCTCCAACACCGCAGTTCAAAAGCATCAATTCTTGAGCACTCAGCTTTCTTCACAGTCTAACTCTCACATCCATACATGACCACTGGAAAAACCAAAGCCTTGACTAGACGGACCTTTGTTGGCAAAGTAATGTCTCTGCTTTTGAATATGCTATCTAGGTTGGTCATAACTTTCCTTCCAAGGAGTAAGTGTCTTTTAATTTCATGGCTGCAATCACCATCTGCAGTGATTTTGGAGCCCAGAAAAATAAAGCCTAACACTGCTTCCACTGTTTCAACATCTACTTCCCATGAAGTGATGGGACCGGATGTCATGATCTTAGTTTTCTGAATGTTAAGCTTTAAGCCAACTTTTTCACTCTGCTCTTTCACTTTCATCAAGAGGCTTTTTAGTTCCTCTTCACTTTCTGCCATAAGGGTGGTGTCATCTGCATATCTGAGGTTATTGATATTTCTCCTGACAATCTTGATTCCAGCTTGTGCTTCATCCAGCCCAGCATTTCTCAAGATGTACTCTGCATATAAGTTAAACAAGCAGGGTGATAATATACAGCCTTGACGTATTCCTTTTCCTATTTGGAACCAGTCTGTTGTTCCATGTCCAGTTCTGACTGTTGCTTCCTGACCTGCATATAGGTTTCTCAAGAGGCAGGTCAGGTGGTCTGGTATTCCCATCTCTTTCAGAATTTTCCACAGTTTGTTGTGATTCACACAGTCAAAGGATTTGGCATAGTCAATAAAGCAGAAATAGATGTTTTTCTGGAACTCTCTTGCTTTTTCCATGATCCAGTGGATGTTGGCAATTTGATCTCTGGTTCCTCTGCCTTTCCTAAAACCAGCTTGAATATCTGGAAGTTCACGGTTCACATATTGTTGAAGTCTGGCTTGGAGAATTTTGAGCATTACTTTACTAGCGTGTGAGATGAGTGCAACTGTGTGGTAGTTTGAGCATTCTTTGGCATTGCCTTTCTTTGGGATTGGAATGAATACTGACCTTTTCCAGTCCTGTGGCCACTGCTGAGTTTTCCAGATTTGCTGGCATATTGAGTGCAGCATTTTCACAGCATCATCTTTCAGGATTTGAAATAGCTCAACTGGAATTCCATCACCTCCACTAGCTTTGTTCATAGTGATGCTTTCCAAGGCCCACTTGACTTCACATTCCAGAATGTCTGGCTCTAGGTGAGTGATCACACCATCATGATTATCTTGGTCGTGAAGATTTTTTTTGTACAGTTCTTCTGTGTATTCTTGCCACCTCTTCTTAATATCTTCTGCTTCTGTTAGGTCCATAGCATTTCTGTCCTTTACTGAGCCCATCTTTGCATTAAATGTTCCCTTGGTATCTCTAATTTTCTTGAATAGATCTCTAGTCTTTCCCATTCTGTTGTTTTCCTCTATTTCTTTGCACTGATAGCTGAGGAAGGCTTTCTTATCTCTCCTTGCTATTCTTTGGAACTCTGCATTCAGATGCTTATATCTTTCCTTTTCTCCTTTGCTTTTCGCTTCTCTTCTTTTCACAACTATTTGTAATGCCTCCCCAGACAGCCATTTTGCTTTTTTGCATTTCTTTTCCATGGGGATGGTCTTGTTCCCTGTCTCCTGTACAATGTCATGAACCTCTGTCCATAGTTCATCAGGCACTCTGTCTATCAGATCTAGGCCCTTAAACCTATTTCTCACTTCCACTGTATAATCATAAGGGATTTGATTTAGGTCATACCTGAATGGTCTAGTGGTTTTCTCTACTTTCTTCAATTTAAGTCTGAATTTGGCAATAAGGAGTTCATGATCTGGGCCACAGTCAGCTCCAAGTCTTGTTTTGCTGACTGTATAGAACTTCTCCATTTTTGGCTGCAAAGAATATAATCAGTCTGATTTCAGTGTTGGCCATCTGGTGATGTCCATGTGTAGAGTCTTCTATTGTGTTGTTGGAAGAGGGTGTTTGTTATGACCAGTGCGTTCTCTTGGCAAAACTCTATTAGCCTTTGCCCTGCTTCATTCTGTACTCCAAGGCCAAATTTGCCTGTTACTCCAGGTGTTTCTTGACTTCCTACTTTTGTATTCCAGTCCCCTATAATGTAAAGGACATATTTTTTGGATGTTAGTTCTAAAAAGTCTTGTAGGTCTTCATAGAACAGTTCAACTTCAGCTTCTTCAGCATTACTGTTTGGGGCATAGGCTTGGACTACTGTGATATTGAATGGTTTGCCTTGGAAACAGAGATCATTCTGTCGTTTTTGAGATTGCATCCAAGTACTGCATTTCGGACTCTTTTGTTGACCATGATGGCTACTCCATTCCTTCTAAGGGATTCCTGCCCACAGTAGTAGATACAATGGTCATCTGAGTTAAATTCACCCATTCCAGTCCATTTTAGTTTGCTGATTCCTAGATTGTCAATGTTCACTCTTGCCAGCTCGTGTTTGACCACTTCCAATTTGCCTTGATTCATGGACCTAACATTCTGGGTTCCTATGCAATATTGCTCTTTATAGCATCGGACCTTGCTTCTATCACCAGTCACATCCACAGCTGGGTATTGTTTTTGCTTTGGCTCCATCCCTTCATTCTTTCTGGAGTTATTCCTCCACTGATCTCCAGTAGCATATTGGGCCCCTACCGACCTGGGGAGTTCCTCTTTCAGTATCCTATCATTTTGCCTTTTCATACTGTTCATGAGGTTCTCAAGGCAAGAATACTGAAGAGGTTTGCCATTCCCTTCTCCAGTGGACCACATTCTGTCAGAAGTGAGCTTGCTGCTGCTGCTGCTGCTGCTGCTGCTAAGTCACTTCAGTTGTGTCTGACTCTTAGTGACCCCATGGACTGCAGCCTACCAGGCTCCTCCATCCATGGGATTTTCCAGGCAACAGTACTGGAGTGGGAAGTGAGCTTAGTTGCCCCCAATTCAGCAAAGGACTATGCCTTTCTGCTCTAACTCCTTATCCTGTCCCAATCTAGGTGGTAATTGTTTCTCTCCCTCAGCTGGCTTTCTCTCTGCTTGACAAGCACTTCTTGTTAATACCCTTTTGTTTTACAGATAATGATCATGAGAACAACAATGTTTCTCTCTTCTACAGTGCTATCTCCTTTTCAGATCACGTCCTCTGCCTTGCTCTTCTTTTTCTCCTCAATCAACCAGACGAGTAAGCAGGAGAGTGCCACGTGTCCTTCCCATTTTTCAGACCAGGATGTGACATTCACACAGACTTTGCTGTTCTAAGGTCACACAGCTGGGAACTGGCAGAACCAGAGCTAGAATTCAAGGGCTTACCTTCAGACCCTTGCTGTTCTCACTGTTGCAGATGATTTCCTGTGGACGAGCGACAGGTCTGGAAGCACAGAGCTGGAAATGAGCAAGCCCCAAGATGATGAACGCTCCCCAGCTTGCAAAGAATCCACCTGCTAATGTAGGAGACAAGGGTTCGATCATTAGGTCAGGAAGATCCCCTGGAGTAGGAAAGGGCAACCCAGTATTCTTTTTTCTTTTTTAATCTATGTGTCTATGGCATGAACCAGGCATGGGCACAGAGCAAAAGCAAGCTGGGATAAACAAGGAGTTGTTTCATCCCCCACTGACATGAGACAGGCGCCATCAACCAGGTGCCACTCTACGCAGGTCAGGGACAACAACCCAATATTCTTGCCTGGAAACTTCCATGGACAGGGGAGCCTGGCAGGCTGTAGTCCATGGGGTCGCAAAAGCGCTGGACTGAGCCCACACATCATACATAAGGTGGTGAGCAGCAGCAGGGGCTCCTGTGGCCAAGAGACAGCCAGCACTGTCAGGCTTAAAACAGATCCAAAAAATGACAGTTTCAATAGCCGAGAAGCGTAGCAAACATTTCTGGTAGCAACTTAATTTGTTCAATGAATACAGGAATAAATAACATTCAAAAAGAAGTACATTCTCTAAAGATGCGCATGCATCCTCATGATCAATTCAGTCACCTCAGCTAGGGGAAACGTAACTCTTAGATTCTCAAAGAGCACTTTTGACCCTCCAAGGACATTGGACAGTGCCTGGATATGTTTTTAATCGTCATGACTGGGGACGCGGTGCTACTGGCCTCCAGGTGGTAAAGACAGTCAGTGCCTTAAACATCCTACCGGGCACAGGCTAACCCCAACCCCACACCCGCCCCCCCACAAGAAAAAGATCATCTAGCCCAAATGTCAATAGTGCCAAGGCTGAGAAGCTCTGCCCTAGAGGAATAAACATTTCCATACTTGCCCTACTTTCAGGATAGAGACAATCTTGGCATTAACCTTTTTTATGGGTCTGTAAGTATGACTACTGGGTAATGGGAGTCCTTAGGGGCAGGAGAAGGGCTTCAAGAATTGTATTTGATTTTAAAACCAAACTGGCTCAGCCCACTATTTTTTCCTCTCTACAAATTTAATACACTGTCCTTTGTGGATAATAAAGGAGTGGAGAAATAAGAGTCAAGTGATGTCCTATAGGGATGTGCTTCCACCAGTTGGCAAAGCAAGATCTGAAATATTGATAATTAATCTATACAGACCTTGAGAATGGAGAGCTCTGTTGAGAGCTGGAAAGGTCAGGAAAGAATTGACTGAAACAAAACAAAACAATGTGAAAGGATAAGAGCTCCACGAAGGTCAGGGCTGAAGGAAGACTTAGGGATGCTATCGCTGCTCCTTTTCTACACAGGGAAACTGGAGTCCCGCGCAGCGTGCCCTGATAATGGCACAGTGAGACCCACACTCAAGCTTCAGAGCTGTTGAGGTGAAGCAATGCCTCTAAAGATTCTGCAGTATCATCGCAATCAGCACAGGGACAGTTCTGATGGAGTATTTCTCTGTTTACTAGGGCATCATCGGCTCTGACAGGGAGAGAGCTGAGAAATGCTATCCTGTGATACTGGGCTCTTTAATACAAGGTTGACAAAATGATACTAATACTCCTAATGAAAATTTGCACATCACTTTTACGTTTCTGGTTTATTTACATATGCTCTTTCTCACCTTCTCAATTCTCTCTACACGCAGTCTTCTTGTCTTTCTTTTTCCAATCATCCTTTGCATAGTGACCCATCCCCATTTCTGTAAATTTTCCTGACACACCCTCTCTTCATATGCATGTGCACACATGTGTGAATGCACACACACACACACAACATATAAAATAAATCCCTCCCTACTACATATTAATTCTATGCTTTACGCATCTTTCTGCAGTACAATAACCTGTGTCTTGTTGGATTTTGTGAAAACCAATAAACAACACCCCCTTTATTCCCCAGTTGAACTCAGAATCAATTGATAAATAAGACACAGTTGTCAAACAGATGGATATAAAAATATAAACTTTATTGGTAAATTTTACTAGAGAACGTGGCTTAGATCTGCAGCCAAGTGTGGCTCCCTAATAATTTCCTCCAGAGTGAAACGCACGCATCCAGTCCCAGGAGAAGCAGAAGTAGTGTGCTGTGGTGGGTGAGCAAGATGATGTAAAGAAGGAGGCCCCACACTTTCTCTTCCTGTATTTCGGTAATTTTTTCCTTTCGTGGGGACCAAATATTTCAAAGCTGACATCAAAATATACAGTCTGTCTCCTCTCTTAGATTGTGGGCAACTTGGGGGCAGGGATACCATATGGTCTATCTTTGTTTATTCAACTCCAAGTTTAGCGTCTGGTACATAGCAGGTCTGCTAAATGAATGATGTTAGACATACTTCATGTCTTTTTCTTCTGCCTCATTTCATTCCTTTCAAACAGAAATTGATGCTGCTGGTCCTCCCCCAGCCAGCCAGGCTCCATCCCACCCCACACGTTACAGCAGCCAATTTTACAAAGCCCCTGCGGAGTCGTGTCACTTCCTCTTTTACCGAGGAGGGAAATGAAGCTCAGAGCTCTTAATAATCTGAGTATGATTCAAGCCAGCCAGCAAGCAAGTGGTAAAGCCAGCTTCAGTATGTGGACCTCCTCAGCTCTCACGTGCCATGAGTTTCTCCTTGCTAGCTCAGACCTCACCTCTTTTTGCATCCTCTCGCAAATTCTTAGCCAATCCTGACTGAGGTGGAAATTTGAATCGACTTGATTTTTAATACGGGCTTCCCTGGTGGCTCAATGGTAAAGAATGTACCTGCCAATGCAGAAGACACGGGTTTGATCCCTGGGTCAGTAAGATCCCCTGGAGGAGGAAATAGCAGCTTACCCCAGTAATCTGGCCTAGGAAATCCCATGGACAGAGGAGCCTGATGGGCTACGGTCCATAGGGTTGCAAAGGAGTCGGATACAATTTAGTGACTAAAGAGCGACAATTTTTAATATAGTGAGATTGTAGGCTTCAGACTTAGTGGGGTTCAGTGGCCCAGTTACCACTAGAATCCCACCAGCTAAAATAAAAAGGAGTATCTCTTGGCAGAGAGATCGCTAAGCTCTGTGCGGTCCCCCAGCTAGAGCCTATCTTTCCATCAGCCAACACCCCTCTTTCAAAGTTTCTACCCACCCAAGGCTCACCTTCAGGACATAGTCTATCCTGAATTCATTCCTTCTAGACAAACGTCTCAAGGACATACCCCTAAGTACCGACCACGTGTCTGGCTTCACCCATAATCTTGACTCCTGTGTTCTGCCTACCCGGTCAGGATCTCATTGCCCACTCCTGGCAAACCCGCACACTCACCAGGACCATAGACTCTATCTCCAGCTTTCCCAGGTGCCACCTCAGAGCTAGCCTCTGCTCTGCAGTGTCCTCAAGCTGATACCTGTCCGTCCCTGTGGGCAGGGCTCAGGTGAGATCCCGGCCCACTCTATTCTCTTTCTTCCATCATCTCCTCACACCAAAGGCAAAGCATCAGGTCTTGGAACTAGGACGTATCATTTGTGAAGCAGGTTGGGGATGAGTAGATTTTATTAATTGTCCTCATTTTTAAAATGAAGACACTGAGATCTAAGGAGGCTTAGAAGCCCACCCCAGGTCACACAGGCATGATGATCTGAAGGGACTCAGGGCTTCAAAAATGTTGATCTTTGCATTCCTGAATGCATAATTCTGTCTCTTCACAATACAGCCAGACTCACTCTCTTGGCCTCTATGAGCCCCTTCCTGCCTCTTCAATCAGGAGGATGTAAAATGAGAGGAAAGAGAGAATCAAGGGAAGGCAAAAATCGTTCACAATTCAACATTGCTCTAATCTGACGTGACAAGGCCAAGTCCATCTCTTCCTGGTGCCAATTACTTAAAGGGCATTGATGCCATGGCACCATTAAAGTAACAGCCAAGACGAATTGTAGGACCTCGTGGATCAATGTGCTCAGTGTTGTTCAACTCGTTCAATGAAATAAAGCGGTAGATGATTAACCTTACCAATGTCAATGAGTTGTTGCCATCAAATTCAGCTAAATGAATGTCCATGGCCCTCATTATAGAGTGCACTCTGAGGTAACTAATGTATTAATACCTTATTGGCAGATTATAAAGGGAGAGAATCTCCAGGGCAGGGCAACGAGTCTGAACAGAAGCTAAGATTATTTGATATTCTTAGAGGGGAACACTGACAGATACAGATGCAGAGATGTGGACTGGGTCAGTAATTGAGAGGGAGATAGAAGGAAAAAAAAAAAAAAAAAGCAATGCCCAGAGCTAGTGAACGGTTGCCTCCTTCATTGGTGGGGTCTGGAGTACACAGACATTGATGGTGGACCTGAGAAGAAAACCGCAACTTGCCCATTTTATTTTCTTTTGGGATAGCTGTCTAGTTTGGGAGGGGTTAACTCATCCTTTTTACCTTATCCCAGCTGAGGATTTTAAAGAAATGGGAGTGTGCCTCCAAAGAAAGCACTGAGTGGGTGCAGCGAGCAGTAGAAAGATAGCTTAGGAAGCATTTGATTCCTCGTCTTGCCACCCTTCCCCACCATCCTGGGGTGGTGAGAACCCCTTGAGGAACCTTGGCTCCTTGGCTAAGGCTGGCTTCTAGGTGTGGAGGCAAAGGGCAGTGGATTGCAATTCAAGAGACTGGAGTTCTGCTTCTAGTTCTGCTGCCCTGGGTGAGAATTCTGCATGCCCAATTCTGATCTCTGGGTCTCAGGTTCCTTATTTGTGGAACAAGGGGCTTGGAGGACTGCAAAGAGACTTTTTCAGAGTCTTGGACACCTGTAGGGTGATTTAGGGGATCCCGAGCAAAAACACGAGTGGGCGGGGTAGCAGGAATCTGTGTCTTTTCCCCGCTTCTATCTATCCACAGCAGCTTGACATGCATACATTGTATATCAGGCTTCTGCATAGTATTTCATGTGAAAAATAGACCCCATTGCCAAACAAGACAAAACAAACAAGGAAACAAGTAAATCTGAAACAAAAACCCTGGACCGTGTAATCCCCAATATTTAATAATTTTTAACACTAAAATGTACTCTCTGAAAAGTGATAAATGAAGTCCATTATCTAGTCTTTGTAGCTACCAAATGCCATTCACACTGATTTTTTTTTCTCCCCCCTAACAAATGCTCTGATTATCCTGGCACCGTGTGGAAATAACTTGGTTGTGTTTTTACCACTAGTACATGCATTAACGCCTCATGGGCTGGTGATAAGCTTCCAGAGGAGGGTGAGAGCATTTGAAAGGACGCCAAGCCCAGTGGGTGGAAAGGGGAGGAGTCCTCTAAGGGAAGAGGGTAATGGTAGATAGGAGGCAGAGATGCTGATGCAGAGAGCAGACATTGGGTCGCCCGTGTAGTGGCAATGCTTATTTTATAGCCAAATAGGACTGTGCTTGTCCAGTGATTTCTGAGAACTATCTGCTCAGCTACTCCAAGTTCCGCATTACTGGCTGGAGCTGGGGAAAATTTTTGCCTTCCTAATGTGCACTAAGTGTCTCATCTATCATAAGCTTCTGCTGGGGTGACTGGTTTTTGCTCTTACTTATTCTCCACACTATCTGCAAATGTTTCCCAGAACCCAAAGAAACTCTTTTCTGTTTATAAAAGCTTACATTTTCATTTCCTGAGCCTTGATCTGCCAAAGGTCCTCCAGTTGGGCCAAAATTTTCTGTAGCTACTCTGGAGTCCTTTCCTTGGTTACCTGTCCCCATTCGGGGATTTCCAAGTCAGTCCCTACAAGAGATGCTTGTACCAAAATCACATAAATGACTGTCATGGACTAGTCAGAACTCTAGTTTTTTCCATGTGTGTTCTTAGAAAGTGACGACTGTCTCTCGAGTTAGGAATGCTTATTTAATGTTTTTCATATACATTACCATATGTAAAATAGATAGCCAGTGGGAATTTGCTATATGACGCAGGGAGCTCAAATTGTGACAACCTAGAGGGGTGGGATCGGGTGAGAGGTGAGAAGGAGGTTCAAGGTGGAGGGGACATATGTATACCTATGGCTGATTCATGTTGATGTTTGGCAGAAACTAACACAATATTGTAATCTTAATTCTCCAATTAAAAATAAATTATTTTAGAAAATTTTAAAAAGAATGCTTTTTCTCATCTAACTGTGTACTCATTGGTGGCAGAAGTCATTGTCATTTATTTGTTTTATTTTAGTTATTATCACTATTATTGGGCTGGCCAAAAAGTTCATTTGGTTTTTTCTGCAATGGTGGTAAAACCTGAATGAACTTTTTGGCCAGCCCATTATCATCTCAGTCGGTGTCTCCCGATAATGATGGATGATATATATTCCTTGGGTTACTTGGAAAAAATTCCTATTCTGAAGCCCCTCTCCTAGACTTTAAGTCAGTAGATATAGAAGGGTTGTCCAGGAATCTGTAATTTAAAAAAAAAAAAAAAAAAGACTAGGAAACACTGAGCTATAGAATCAAGTGCCCAGCCCAGTGCCTGGCACCAACAATTCTCAGCAAATGCTTGCAAAGAATAAAGACACTCCAGGATGCAGGCTAATGACCCAAGCCTAGCCCAGTGAGGAAGAGAGGGGTGCATGAGAAAAGCCCATGCAATGCTCTGTGTTTCCTGAGAGTCCAGCCCTGAGGGACTGTGTATATGTCATAGACTCTCAACACCCCAGCCTCCACCTACGTTGCCAGACATGGAGCCCGTATTTGCAATACTAGTCAGTGTATTCAACAGGCAGACATTCAGACTGCACACCTCTTCCCAAAATTGTCCCCTTCAGAGTAGCAGATCCCAAGGAGACATCCAGACTGCTGTCCATTCTGGGCTGCTTCCCAGGGTCCCTGCTGCCTCCTGCCCTCTATCTGCTTTGCTATACAAGTGGAGTCCCTTTCTGTTACCCCTTGACTCATCGTGGGCTTCTCCCTGATGAACATCTTTGCTCCACGAAGGAGCAAGACTGTCTGAGCCTGTGCTGGGCTTGTCTACCAGGAACACCTCTTGGCAGAGACTTCCCTTCACTTTCTTATGCGTCTACCTGTCCCAGATTGTCGACCTGTCATCTGGCCTGAGTTCTTCTGCAGATGTGTCCCCTTGACCTTGTCATGGCTTCCCAAATCTGGAAGATTTTGCATAGTTTGGTGATAACTCTTTGAGCACTCTGCATGAGGCTGGTGGCTGAGGGTGCAACAGGGAATAACATGCAACCTCTTTATCTTAGAATCACAGGAGCTGTAAAAGGCCAGAAGTCCAACCCTGGCTACCCTCTGAAAAAAGCTATCTTAAGATTAAGCACAGATGACTATGCAGGCTCACAGAAAGGGTCTTGACCCCGAATGCTTCAGCAGGGAAGGTCTCCTGGAGGAGGTACTCCTTGATCCGCGTCTGAAGGAGTCAGTTGTCCAAGGACGAAAGCCAAGCCTGATGGGCATGTTAGGAGGAAGAAGCAGCATGCACAGAAACAAATGTTTTGGTGCTTAGATTCCCTGCATTATTGGAATATCCTGGCCTTAGACTCAGTTCCATTTAGGGAAAAGAGTCCTAGGATCAGGAGTCAGAAAGTTGTGTTTTAATTATTTTTCTTTTTTTGTTGTTAGTTGTATGACCCTAAAAGAGTCACTGCTTTTCTTACAGTCTCAAGGTTGTCTTCTCTGTAAGGGGTTTGGAGAGATGTATGATCCCTTCTAGTTTATTCTACTCTGAACCTTCCTGTAGTACATGTGTTGTTATTTAGCATAATACACTGTTCTACTCGCCAGGTGATATTTGCATGTGTATGCATTTGTGGGTGCACACAGGCATTCATGTATATTTGGGCTCATAAGACCCATCTAAGTATAGCTGCCTTTATTGTGGAATTAAATTGTATGTTAGGGAGAAGGCACACTTTTTTTTTTCTAGACTATCATACATTATACCACACACACACACAAACACATATACACACATACACAATCTCTGTGGAGTAGACCGCCCAAGAGGGGTGGGGGGGGTGGAGAATGGGTGAAGGGGAGCAGAACATGGGGCCGTCACAGCCTGCGGCTTAAAAAGGGCTTGAGCTGCAATTAAAAGAGGCAGAGGCCAAAGGTCATTCCCTGGCATTTTGCTTGGGGTGGATAATTTTAGAGGGTGATGTGTCTTAGCTTGTTGAGATATTCTGAGAGACTTGCAACAGCTTAAGTCTGGCCAGCCTAAAATAAAAATCAGAAAGGCCAACACATTCAAAGATACCAGAGAGAAGCAGCACATTGGCTGACGTTAAATGGAGAAAAAACTCAGCATGATTGACGCTGCTCCTGGCTCCTTATTTCTTGATTAATAGTAGAGATTGGATAATTTTAAAATTATTGATTATTTCCAGACTGCATACACGGTATCAGCTAGTCTTAGGCAGTCCTGTCACTGGGAAGGTTAAATACTCTCTGTACTTGATAATTACCTAATCACCATTACTCTTTTACATTCATTCTGCCCCAGAATTCATTATGACTGGGTTGGGTTATTAAAGCTTCCATGGAAAGAAATATAGCACCCTGTTGTTTGCACAGGATTTAGCAGTGAATAAAATGCCCTACTCTACCAGGCTACTCCGGAAGAGTCCGGAATAGATTCTCCTGCCAGTTTGTTAAATTTGCTCGCAGGTTCACCTTTGTGTGTCCACCAGCATGAACTGCATAAGGAAATGCAAATGAGCCCCTACCTGGGGAAATCTGAGGCCAGAAGGAAGACAACCTGCAGGAGAGGAAGGTGACGGCAATTAAAGAAGGGATCGCCTCACTCCAGAATGTCCGAGGCACTTTGGAGAAACTGCTGTTTCCCCCAAACCCTCTACATGGCCGCTTGCTAGCAGGTCTCCCCAGTGATCACCTCCATTAGTTTTGTCCTTTAGGCAAAACTGTTTGTTGAATCAATGTCAGCACTGCGAGTGAGGCCAGAAACCCCTCTCACAACCTTGGCCGGGGCAGGAATTCATGGGAGCTGCAAAGGGTTACAAATAAAATGCAGTCACAAAGGTAAGCTTGGCTTTTACAAAAGTTACCCTTGGCTGAGATTATGATGAATGATAACCCCTAGTGCGGGTAAGGCAGTGGGGGATGAGGGGAGCTCATACATAGCTGGCTGCTAAGTCACTTCAGTCGTGTCCGACTGCGCGACCTCATAGACGGCAGCCCACCAGGCTCGCCCACCCCTGGGATTCTCCAGGCAAGAACACTGGAGTGGGCTGTCATTTCCTTCTCCTACAGCTAAGGGCTGTGTAAATTGATATAAGCTTTCTGGAGGGCGGTTTGGCAAACTGTATTAACAACCTTAATAAGGTGCATATCTTTGACTGCATTTTCCTACCTTTGGGAATGCATAAAGATATATCTCTAAAATATTAAAATATTAATAAGAAGCCTACAGGTTGAACCATAGGGAATTGATTAGGTTAAGCATACTTTTTAAAAATAATATACTTTAAAAAAGTCAAGCTATGAACTATTTATTGATAGTGGAAATACCCCTTATCCATCTTTAAATTTTTTAAAAAGGAGGCTACGAAAAAGTAAGATACAATACTTTTTCATTTAAAAAGGCATATATAAATATGCACTACCAAAGTATGGAAAGATACAAGGCATGATTGTTAACAGGAACTACAGGTGGTGCATACTGGGTGTTTTTGTTTCTCTGAGTTTTTTTTTTTTAACTAATTTTATGCAGGTAGAGTTGCTTTACAATGTTGTGTTAGCTTCTGCTGTACAACAAAGTGAATCCATTGCATATATACGTATATATACTCTTTTTTAGATTCCCTTCCAATTGAGGTCACACAGGGCATTGACTCGAGTTCTCTGTGCTGTACAGAGGTTCTCATGAGTTATCTAGTTGAGATACACCAGCGTATATATGTCAATCCCAGCCTCCCAAAACATCCCACCCGTCTTTCTCCCCATAAGTCTGTTTTCTACATCTGTGACTCTATTTCTATTGCACCATCTTTCTAGGTTCCACATATAAGTGATATTATAGTATATTTGTCTTTCTCACTCTGACTTACTTCACTCTGTGAAATTGGCTCTAGGTTCATCCACCTTATTAGAACTAATTCAAATGTGTTTCTTTTCATGGATGAGTAATATTCCATTGTGTATACATAAAGCAATCATTCTCCAATGAAAACTCAGTTCAAAAAAGAAGTATTATACTCCTCTTGGACCATGGACAGACAAGCTTTAGAGAAAATGCCAATAATCTGGAAAAACAGAAAGATAAGCTAACCTGAAAACATAAGTCTTTGAGCAACTTTATTAGCTAATTCTAGAAATATCTGCCTATGGACTTCTTAATATGTGGGATAATAAACACTATTTTTAGTGGAGTTTTTGATTACTTAAAGCCCAAAGCAAAACATCTTGGGCTTCCCTGGTGACTCAGATGTTAAAGAGTCATCTCTTTAACATCTCCCTGCAATGTATGAGACCTAGCTTCAATCCCTCGGTCAGGAAGATCCCCTGGAGAAGGGAATGGCAATCCACTCCAGTATTCTTGCCTGAAGAATTCCGTGGACAGAGAACTCTGGCATGTCCATGGGGTCACAGAGTCAGACATGGCTGAGCAGCTAACACTTTCACTTGCAAAGCATATTAGTCATCCTTTGCCTCTCTAATTACTTCTGGCTCACATAAAGAAGGTAGTTAGCTATGACCAACATATTTTAAAGTGTTGTACAATAGAGTTTTAAAAAGCTACCAGGGGTCAAAGCACACTCTAGAGCTGCAGTATTTAAATGGTGTGGTACTGGTGCATAATAGGAAATATAAAATACAGATACAGACATATATATATATATATATATATGAATTTGGTGCAAAGGGGATCTGATAGTGTAATGATTAAACGTATACCCTGTGGAATTATTGTGCCTGGCTTTAAATCCTGGCCCCAGACAATTATTAGCTATGAAAATACAGGAAAGTTACTTAGTTTTAGTCATTTTCTAAGTTTTAGTCACCTCAGCTATAAAACATGAATAGCAATGTCTATGACATAGTGTTGTTATGAGCGTTAAATGGCATAATATATGTAAGGATCTTAGTATATCATAGAAAAACTCTAAATTTTTATGGTGCTTGGTGCATGATAAAAGATATCTTGGCACCACTTAGGCACCATTTCAGAATCTTCTTCATCCACATTTTATTCCAGGCCAATGCCATCCTGTAAGTAGCCACTAGTCACATGTGGCTCTGTATAATCAAATTTAAATTGATTAAAGTTAACCAAAAACTAACAGTTCAGTTCCTCAGTTGCACAAGCCATATTTTAACAGTCCAGAGCCATATAAGTATTAGTGACTACCACACTGGACCGTGAAGATATAGACCATTTCTCTCATTGTGGAAAGCACTATCAGAAGGCCCTGTTCAAGGGCTTTCTGTAAAAACTGGCTCATGGAATGTAAGTTGACCAACTTCATGCAGGTGAGATCAGACAGCACTTGCCTTTGGTCCTTACCACTTATCTCTTACTTTTTGATGGGGAGCATCATGCAGAATGTAGGTGAGACTGTGTTTTGCACTCATACAGGCCCAACCTGGAATTACAGGAGACATTCATGGGGCCTCTCTTGGCCAACGATAAGTTGGAGTCAAGGGATACATTCTTCTCCTTTATATTTGAAGTGTATTTAGTAAAAATCCCAGAATATTCAGTAAAGTTAGTTTTATTTTTTTCCAAATAAAATTTTGTTTATTTTTAATTCATTTTCTTCTTGCTTCATAAATATGTATTTGACCTACAGCACTGTATAAGTTCGGAGAAGGCAATGGCACCCCACTCCAGTACTCTTGCCTGGAAAATCCCATGGACGGAGGGGCCTGGTGGGCTGCAGTCCATGGGGTCGCTAGGAGTCGGACACGACTGAGAGATTTCACTTTATTTTTTCACTTTCATGCATTGGAAAAGGAAATGGCAACCCACTCCAGTGTTCTTGCCTGGAGAATCCCAGGGACAGGGGAGCCTGGTGGGCTTCCGTCTATGGGGTCGCACAGGGTCGGACACGACTGAAGCGACTTAGCAGCAGCAGCAGCAGCAACTGTATAAGTTTGGAGAAGGAAATGGCAACCCACTCCAGTATTCTTGCCTGGAGAATCCCATGGATGGAGGAGCCTGGCAGGCTACAGTCCATGGGGTTGCAAAGAGTCAGACATGACTCAGTGACTTCACTTTCACTTTTTTCAGTGTATAAGTTTAAGGCGTATCACCCACCCAATCTTTAATGCTTTGTTACAACAACCCTAGAAAACAAATGTATCCATAATCTATCACTGAGCAGAAAATGGGGTTGCAGAGTCATAAGCTGTATTTATTCAAGTGCTTACATGTACCTACAAAGCTTCTGAAAGAATATTCGCAAGGCTGTTCAGCAAGACTACCCCTGAGAAGGAAACTGGTTGGGTTAAGCCATTATGGGGCTGTCTTGCTTTTTTCCCCCTATTTTCTATTTTCCTACAAATTGACTATTTCACTTTTTACCCCATTACTTTTGTAAAGATATATCCCCTCCCTAAATTCAACTCCCTTGTGCAACCGAGGGCCTTTTTCTTCTGGAGGTGGAGAAAAGAAATATGAGCTAGAGCAGAGAAGAAGGAACCTGGCACAGGGCAAGAAAAACGGGGGCTGCAAGGCCTGCCCACCCGGGCCTCAGAACTAATTCCTCGCCAATGAAACGTGCCGCACCTCTACAAATGACCCAGTTTTGTTCCTTTTTAATATCCCACCGTATACAAGTTGCATATCTTCTTTATCCATTCTTCTGCTGATGAACATTTAGGTTGCTTCCACGTCCTGGCTATTGTGAATAGTACTGGAGTGAAAGTTAAGTCAGAAAGAGAAAAGCAAATATCATATATTAACACACATACGTGTAATCTAGAAAAATGGTGTAGGTGATCCTATTTGCAAAGCAGAAGTCATTTCACAGATGGAGAGAACAACTGTATAGACACCAAGAGGGGAAGTGGGGGGATGACTTGGGAGATTGAGATGGACACATCTGATCCCATGTATAAAATACACAGATTTGGTTCTATGTATAAAGTACACTGGTGATTCTATGCATAAAGTAGACAACGGGTGAGAACCGACTGCATAGCATAGGGAACTCTACTTAATGCTCTGTGGTGACCTAAGTGGGAAGAAATCCAAGAGGGAAGGGGGATAGGTATATATGGGGCTGATTCACTTTGCTATAATAGTGGAAACAGACACAACATTGTAAAACAACTATACTCCAATAAAGTTGATTTTAAAAAAAAGTGCCATTGACAGAACTCTTACTGCCTTGGAGCTGCCAAGAGCGGGAATCGAATCTCCACGTGAGGGGAGGGGTATGGGCCCCCTTTCCACTGGGCAAGGGAGCCCCCTTCCTTAGAGTCTTCGCCTGGCAGCTTCCATCCACTCTGCACCAAGCTGGGAGGATGCAACGTCGGTGTCAGTCTGAGACCTGCTTTGAAGTGTGTCCCAGGCTTATTTCTGAATTATCTGGTCATCACAGCAGGGCCAGTGGTGGAGATGGTTGGCATAGATGACCTGAAATCCTGCCTCAAACCACCTCCTTCTCTCCCCCAGCTCTGAAGAGGCCGCTCGGGGGTCAGGATGGTCTGGAGCTGGTGGAGGGTGGAGAAGGGAAGGCAGGGAGAGACATGGGGGTTTCTGACGACAGAGGGGAGGGGGCACAGTTAGCGACGCCAGAGAAGCGAATCTGTGTCATCGAGGAAAGCCGCTCTCAGGCCTCTGAGCAACTCTGTCTTGGCCCCTTTCTCCTCTTCCTGTCCCTTGCTTCCTCACCTCTTACTTCACAGCACTTAGCACCTTCTTATTTCCTTTTCTCCTCCTTTCAAACCAGGACAGGGTTTGATCTCCCCAAGAGAGTGAGATAATCGCTGATCATCATTAGACAAGTAGCCTTTTCCCTTTTGCAGCAGGAAAATCTGGAATTAAACTTCAGATGCTGAAAGGACAAAGCCCTCAAGTGGTGAAGGCAGATTTTCAGAGCTTTAAAAGCCTCCCCAGGAGTCTCTGACATAATATATCTAGCCCTCGTTTGATAAGAATGAGGAAAAAAATAGGTGATACATATATAAATATCCATATACTGCAGTCCTTTCCACAACCTGCTGGGGTAAGCTATTCCCCATTTTATGGAGGAGTGACTGAGTCAAAAACATTAAGTAACTTGTCAACATGTGACAGAAGCAGGGTTTTAACCTGGGATGTCTGGCTGTGGGTTTCGGTGCTTATCAACCTATTATACTCTTTCTTATAAGTGTGTCTGGAGCACTGATCTCCGGAAATCATCTGTGAACCTTGTGAACAAGGGACTTCAGGACAGCCAAGGGATAGGATGTGAATCAGAGAGACACTTGGGATAGACAGAATGTAAGCAGTTCCCTGGCAGGAGCACCCCATGGCAAAGGTCTCATTAGACTGTAGAATGTGCCATCGTAGTGCGGCAGAGACACAGCGTGCTTGAGGGGAAGTGGAGTCCCAACAGCAGGTGGAATTGAATTAGGTCCCCAGGGACTAGGAGCAACCTTTCTCTCTTTTAACCTATTCCATGCTAAATGTGACATTTAGGAAGCCATCGCTTGACCCTACAGAATCTGTGTACAAGCCTGCCTTCTGTTATTCCCTCTCCACTCTCCCAGCTCGTTCTCAAGTTCACACTTCATAGGCTGGACAGGACAATGCCTGTGACCTTCATCCCTGTTTCTAGGACCTTATTGCCCTTGAGGATTCAGCCCACAGTCTCTGGTTATCAGAGCATTCCAGGATTTTAAATGCCTCTTTAAAAAGTTGGTGGATGGAAAAACCACATCCACTGTGGAGTTTTGCAAGTTAAATATTTTTACAATTTCCAACCCAATGGCAAGGAGATCAAACAGCACAGTTGCGAAAGAAAGCTGAACAAGGCCATTTGATTCTAGAAGCTGCTGGCCAGTATTAAAATATTCCATTGTCCTCTGTTGTTTCCCCACCTTGCTCTCTTCTGGAATAAGAGCCTTTGACTCTCCAGGCAGCCTGAAAGAGGTTTACGGATAAGACTGATATTTAAGACTCTGGCAAAGTATGACCTTCAGGTTCCCAATAAGCATCAAGGACAAACGGCAATGCTTGGGACTTGAGACTTTAATTCCCACCAATTGCTTCCCTCTAGTCTATTATGCATGAGAAATGCAACCGGCTCAGCCCTGGTAATCCGGGGGTGCCTTTGAATCACAGACCCATAGAGTGTCAGAGCTGGCTTTGGAGATCACTGAGTGAGTCCAACTTCCTCATTTTCTAGACAAAGAACCTTGCTTCAGGTGTGTGCCTCTCAGGTTGGATTCTCTGCTCTGGCTCGCCTTTCCCAGAGACACAGAGCTGTCGGCGGGGCTATGTGGTTCTCAAGCCAGTTAAAGTTGCTAATGAGCAGGCAACGTGGGAGTAGGACAGAGCCAGCAGGCAAGGGCAGAAACCACGGGCCTGGGTTTCAGTGAGGCTGAACGTGGACCAATTCCTTGCTACTGTGAAACTGAAGGGAAGGATGATGTATGAGCCAGACCTTGAGAAGGTTCTTTATAGAGGCGGGAAGGAGGATCTTCTTGTTTGTCTCATTTACCTCTTTTCCTCTTTCTTGTTTGGCAGAGGAATTCTGAAGTTTTCCACATTCCTTCCAACCCAATGAGGAGGCTACTGTCCCTCTAGCCCTCTGATGTCCCCCGAGCATGATCCCGACAGCAAATCATTTTGTGCTTTGCATGTGCAGAGCATTCTGAAGGCTTTGTATGTGTTCATTCACTGAAAGCTCATAAAACTCCCAGGAGGCGGGTGTGAAGATAAGCTTCATTTTATAGACGAGGAAACCGAAGCAAAGAGAGATGAAGTAACTCATCCTGGGCCACACAGTGATACCATTCAAGTCTTGAGGAAGGAGAAATGCTTTGGCAAGAGGGGCTTCCAATCTGGGGTAAACTTCTTGAGGCAGTGGTGAGTTAAGCTTGACCAGGGGTCTCACTGAAGCAGAATACTCCTGTAAACATCCATACTCCAGGTAAGAGATGTATTCTAGAAGAAATGCAGACTTTAGAGCCTGAATAGGTTGCTTGGGATTCTAACTCTTGCTAGCTATATGACCTTGGGCAAGATACGTGATGTCTTCAAGCTTCCATGCTCATATCTGTCAAACAGATGTAGCAATGGTTTTGATGCTTATAAGGGTGATAAGAATATGTACCTAGCAGAGTTGTTATTAAGATAAAAGTTATCACATAGGGTCTGCTGTTGGTGGGCATTAAAAAAATGGCAACCCCTGTTAAGCAGCCACCTCCTTTCCTCTCGTTTCCAGGTAGATGCGTTTCCATTTCTATAATCCTCCTGAGTTCTCTCTTCTTCATTTACTCAGTAACTGAAGCACAAAAAACTTTCCCAAGGTCACCCAACTAGTACGTGGGGAGCTATGATTTAAACCCAGACAGTCTGGCTTCAGAGCCCACATGCTTTGATGCTTCACCATCCGAACTCCTCAGAAGACCAAGTACACATGATATCAAGTGTCTTCTCTCTCCCTGGCAGGAAGAAGGTTGAAACCACCAGCATTCTGGAAAAGGCAGCATGGGGAAGCAGACTCAGAGCTGATGACTCAAACCACTCATTCTCCAGTTTTATTTTATATCCCCACTTCTTGTTAACCCAAGGAGTGGGGATCTTGGGAGGCGGTGTCCACTCACCCCCAGTTCGCCCAAGAATCTTTGGTAACATCCGTTTTTCTTATGTGACTGTCAAGGTCCTTCTTTCACTCTCAGAAGTACCTGAGTTTGGAGATACATTCGATGGTTGTTCTACACAAAAGGCATACAAAATGCTTAGGCAAGTGAGAGGAGCAGGTCATAGACAAGACTATTGGCATCTTCTCTAAGGCAGAGGAAAAAAAAATTGGCCACACTCTTTTTTTGAGGGCTGAGTTAGTTGGCGCTCCAAGAAACGAAGACCACAAGACTTCTTGGAATGTAGGCTTCTTGAGTTTTGCTTTGGCAGGACTATCTTTGTTCTGGCTCTTGAATGAGTCCCACTCATGCCTTCCCAGGGCCATCAGAACCCTAAATGACAGCTTAACAACAGGCAATCAAATTGCCTCATACCTCTTTCAACATGGTCAGGAGCAGCCCTCGGGCAACCTGTTGCCAGGGACAAGGACAGGAAACGTAAAGCGAAGAATGACCTGCACAGCCTAAACCCTGGAGTTAAATTCACCGGCATAATTGCCAGATGTAATTTCCCTGCACCTCTTTCTGCTAAGTGCTCTCAAAGAGCAAAGCACTTAGTAAATTATAAGGAGGAACCAGCACAAAAGTGCTTACAAATAAGAATTATGGAAAATCAGAACCCAAATGCTCACAACAGCATTTTTTTTTTTATTTAATCAGAAACAGAGTCAGAACCATGCAGGAGGGGTGAAGTCTCTCAGGCAAGCGATAACATAAGCTGTTCATATACTTCAAGATCTAATCTATCATTTAAAAAATTATTTTATTACAGGGCAGTTTCGTAAAAAAAAAAAAAAGAAAAAATAGAGTCTGTGTTCCATTATTCTACTGGGTATCCCAAGAGAAGCCCAATAAAGGGTAATGATAGAATGACTGGGAATAAACTTTATGGCATTAACTCACCAGGCGAGAGAACAAGCAAGAAGCAAAGATGGGTGGACAAGGGAATTCAGCTACCAACTGGTCCACACTGATTGGGTTTGGGAGCTGTTTCTACTGGTTTTCATTTCAGGAAAGGGAGTTTGTCACACAGAAGATGGCATCTGACCTCAGCTGCAACGATGGCAGAAAGAAACAAAGCCCAGGCTTTCTGGAATCTTAGGCAATCCCACAGGAAGACTTTGAGTTTCTTAAAACAGAGCCTGGAGGAGCCAGCCATCTATCAAAGTGATTGTGCTTTTGCCGGCTCCACATCAGTCACCTCCTGGGGGCAGATCATGAAGCACAATTGAGCACATAGTTTTTTTCATGTCTCCCCATCACAGCTGGAAATTGTAGCTCTGGGTTCATGGGAGGCTATGTTTGGGAAAAACAGCCGATCGGGCATCTTTGAAAACCAGAGATCACATATATAAACATGTCTAGTACAGTGTGTAGAATACAATAGGCACACACAAAAAATGTGAGCCCCTGTTTTCCTCGCCCTTCCCAGCCATGTTTCTAGAACAGCAAGATAATGGAAGAGGCCTAGAGATAAGACTTTGAGGGGCTCTTGGGGACTCAGTCCATCTCTGCCTCTATCCAAGTTCACAATGAACTCACCCCACTTGGGAAGCTCACCTCTTCTCAGAATGAAATGTCTTCAAACTCCTTCTCTGCTTTCAGTGTCAGCCACGAGTGTCTCTTAGGCCCCCGCTACTAAGGTCATGGCTACCAGCAAGCTGTAGGCTGATTTAAGACAGAACTGACCTGAGAGCCTTCTCTTTGACTCTTAGATGACAAGAGCTTCCTTCTTTAAAAAAAAACAAACAAAAAAAAACACCTTTCTGCCCTGGTTAACTTTTTTGCTGTAAATCCAACAGGCAGCCCTGAGGAAGAAGTGAGTTACGGAGAATAAACGAATGCTCTCAGTACCTAACAGGAATTCCTCCGTCGCCAATGGGAACTTCCTAAATGCAAGGCTTTTAAAGCCAAGATCTCTTTTTTTCTTGCCAGAGATTCCTTTCCTGCATGTATTCCCAAAGTCTCAAGTGGCACTGAAGGCTTCCAGCATCCTGAGTCACAAAAAGGCTCACAACAGGCAGTGTGGTTGTGCATCTGTAGAGTGTGGGCCCAATAACCCTGGGATGGGCCATGCTGCTGTCTCCAGAGGGCGCCACGCGGCCGACCCCAGCTACCAGTGAGCCGGCTCTTCCCCGCTCCCATCCTCAGGGAGAAGCGCATGAAAAAGCACTGTGGCAGGGTTCATTCGGAGAGAACGCTATTGGCCTACCAGCTCTTTTCTCTACATCATCAAAATCGGTCAGTTTGATAACGCTTTATATCCTTTCCACATTGTCAGGTAAGATACATTGCAAATGTATATGGCTTAACAAATATATGGTAAATAAGCATTTTTTCCTGTCTTTTCTGTTGATAAAAGATTCTATGGAAAGTTGGAGGAAAGAAAGCCGCTTTGTAAAAATGATAGATATGGTATAAAACCCCATGGTTTAAACATCTAACTTGCTGAGTTTTAATGGGGTTGTCATCACCGGACTGTTAGCTTAACTTATGAAAATCAAGAAAACGCCTTTTTGTTGCTTCATAAATCCTGATGAACAATAGTCCGACAACAGAAAACAAGCTCTGATTTTGGAATGATTGCTCTCTGTGTATCGCCAGTAATGAAGTATGCAGGAAATCGAAGACTTATTGCTCACAGATATTAGCACAGACCCAGATGGCTCAATTTTTTTTTACCATAATAGATAATTCTTGAATTATGTGCCTAACAAAGACAAATTCTAGAACCATCGGAAGGCATTTATTATATTAACAAGTGTGTTTTCGATTCCTTCAAAACAGAATGTAATTTAATCTCAGCTTCAGAGACAGATTGGAAATGTTAAATGTCTGCTTTTCAAAAGTGATTTCTGTAGGGAGAAAAGTATTCACCATCAGCTTGAGCTGTGGAACTGGGGGAAAGGATGTTTATCTTAACAGCACAGAAAGGGAGAAGTTGTGGATTTTTTTCCCATTTTCTTTTTCATTTTTTAAATGGAGAGCAGATTGTATATATCCTAGTCCTTCCCCAGGGCAACTTCCGCCTTGCTGTACATAACATATTCCACTGTGAGAAAGAATAATTATCTGATAGTGATAGGGACCCTTCTTGGTGTTGTGTGTGTATAAATGAAGACCTGGGACCTATATATTACTCTAGGGACTCAGGTGGATCTGGCTGGGGTCAGGTTTGCGATTTTTCAGGGAGGTCCTTGTTAATAATCATCCTGGGAAGGATGGCTGGAGCTGTGGAAGCTCTGGAAATCACGCCATACGAAAAACAGCAGAAGGACGGAGGTTGTTGGGGAAGAGAGACACTCGCAGGTGGAGTGTTGGCGGGAAAGGAGATGATTGTGGGGGGTGGTCCATACTTCATGGAGGGGCACGTCGCTCCACACTGGGACCAATGTCTACATTTCCTAAGAGAAAACACTCTCACTTTAACTAATGTCCCAACTCACCTTTCAGAGAACTGAGCATCCAGAGTGCTCTACCAAAGCTTTAAGGACTTGAGTCTGGGTATGAAATGGGGAGGATGGCATCATTGGAGGTGTGAAAGGCAGTGCCTGGGGGAGAATCACGGAGTGAATGTCAGATAGTCCTAAGGAAGCCTCTACCAGAATGACAGAGATCTGATGCCAGACAGGAGGTGGTGGGGCTCAACTGATGACTTCAGAAAGAAACCAAGAAATGCCAAGGGGGACAACTGCCATCAGCGTTGAACACACCCGCAGTGCTCATCATAGCACATCTGTACCCTCCCCTGTGGGCAGGAAGGGCACGGTCAGTATGCGGAGGAGCTGGTTTGGATGAGGAGGAACTTGCTAGCAGAACCGCCAAGGTGGAGCGTCAGTGGGCTTGTGAAGAAGTGGCATCTGGACACCCGCTCCCGGTCTTGCAGGAGCCAGCTGTGTCTGTGTCAGGAACGCTGCAGAGGGATGCCAGGCTTCGGTGGAGCCCCTTTCCGAGTGGCATCCGAGGTCCTGCCAGTTCCGAGTCAGTGCCAAAATACATCTTCTTGGCCACCATGATTCATTCATTCAACATCTCTTTAGGCAGTCCCTACTCTGTGCAAGGCAAAGTGCTTGGCCCTGGGGACATGGGGGGTCAACACACAGGGGATGAACCCTGCTCCCAGGGACCCATTCCCGGTGTGGCAGACAGGGAGTGAGCAGGAGTTACAGGGGTGCCAGTGATGAAGACGAAGGGCAGGTGCTGGGGCAGGTGCCCTAGGCAGATGGTCTGATAAATGAGGGCAGACAGCGTGGAGGGAGTGATTGTAAGACTGACCTATAGTGCCCGCGGGAGTTATGTAGGAACAGGGAGGAGGAAAGAAAAAGAGAAGACTGCCGGGGTCCAGCCCCAGCTGATCCAGGGTATTCGAAGGAGAGACGGCTAGGCGAGGGTCGGGGAACAACTGCTTTTCTCTTAGCCTGGGTGAGACCGCCCTGAGGGGGTTTTCTCCAAGGAGCACCTTTGCATATTGTGCATGCAGTCTGTTTTAAAAGCTCCACTGTTTAAAAAACTTTTTATCTTTTTCAGGCTTAGGCAACACTTTGAGAGGCTTTGGGGGCAAAGTGGGGGAACTTTTGGGCCCTGGAAGGCGCAAACGGAGGCGGCGGCTATCGCCCCAAATCAGAAAGTGGTGGATAAGTTTTTTTTTTTAAAGTTTGCGCAGAGGGGGAGGTAGCTCGCCAGGGCGTCAGGCCACAGTGTCCTGTAAGTCCTCTCCTCTCTCCTCTGCTGATTTTTTTTTTTTCTTTCTTCTCTAAATCTTTCTCAAGTTTTCTTTCCCTCACTCTATCTTCTTTCCTTTCTCCTTTTTTTTTTCTCTTTTACTTTCTATCATTTCCTTCCTGTTTCCCTCTTTCATTCTCCCTTCGTCCTTTTTACTTTCTTTCTCTCTCCCCCTCTCTTTCTCTCTGTATCTCTTTTTCTAACTTCCTTTTTTTTTTCCTCATTCCTTTTTCTATCTTGCTGCGTTCCCTGATTCCTTCTTTCTCCGTTCCTCTCTCCTTTTCACTCTTTAGTTCTTTTTTTTTTTTTTTTAATCTTTAGATCTTTTTCTATTTTCTTTCCTTTTTTCTTTTTCTCTCTTTTTTTTTTTTTTTGCTTGGGTGAGGCCCCTCTGAGGGGGTTTTTTGCAAGGAGCAGGCTCTGTATATTGTGTATTCTTTAAAAGCTACTTTGTTTAAAAGAAAACTTTTAATCTTTTTCAACCCTAGGCAATGCTCTGGGAGGCTTTGGATGTAAACTGGGGAATTCTTAGGCCCTGGGAGGTGCAAGCGGAGGTGGAGTAGTCGCCTTAAATCAGAAATTGTTGGATAAATTTTTAAAGGTTTGTGTAGAGGGAGAGGGGGCTCACCAGGGCGCCCGGCCGCAGCGTCCTGTAAGCCCTCTCACTCCTCGGGAGGTAGAGCACAGTCTCCCTCCTTTTGCTCATCAATGGCAGAAAATATGATCTGCGCAGAAGGTGGAGACCCACTACCATCCACCGCTATAGCCTCTCCCATAGGTTATCCCACAGCCTCATGACGAGGGTTCAGAACATTTTGAATCATATTTATAGGATAAGTTTTTAGTTGGTTTTTTACCTTCACCCAAGTATCTAAATTAACAGTACCCTCTTTAAGTTTCAAGATTACTTGTATAAAGACTTGGCGTTCTTAGTTTCAGTGTTAACCATGTCAGAAAGTTAAGTATAATAGACGATTTTGCTTTTAGCTATTAAAAGATCAGGCCTTTCTTGTCAGCCTTTTTAGAAACCGTTTTTTCTCTCTAACTCTTCAACACTTTCAACACTTCCCACTCCTCTCGCCCTGTCTATCCTACAGGGGGGTCCGTGGCACCCTTGAGTGGGGTCCTAGCCGTCCCGAACTGGAAGAACAATTGGGCTGATGACCCAGATTGTCCCGGGGGGGGAACAGAAGGCTGATGACCCAAACTGTTCCGAGGGAGGAGCAGTAGAGCTGATGACCCAAACTGCTCCGTGGGGGAACAAGAGAGCTGATGACCCAGTTGTTCCGAGAACGGGGGAGCAATAGAGCTGATGACCCTAATTGCAGGGAGCTTACCTTGGAATATCCTGTCTCGGGCGCCACCTGCCGGGGTCCAGCCCCAGCTGATCCAGGGTATTCGAAGGAGAGACGGCTAGGCGAGGGTCAGGGAACAACTGCTTAATTAAACGTTAATTAAGGAATAGAATAAGGATAGCTCAGTGAGGAAATTCAGTGGAGAAAAGAGGCTGAGTAGCTTGGTTTACGCGGGGGACCAATAAAACTTCAAGACAAGAAGCTTGCACCACTTACGTAGGCCGCAGGCGTCCTTCCGTTCTCCCGAAGGAGAGGAGACACTGAGGCCTCCCCGGTCGGATCTTAGAAGCCCAGGCATAATTAGTAAGCATGGTGGGTTCCGCGCTCCAGATGGAGACTCAACCAGAGTGAGAGAGAGAGAGAGACATGGGGAGACCAGTCTTTCGAGGAACTGATCCCAATTCTTTATTTTCCATGGTCTACTTTTATACACTGAGATGTTATGCAAAAGTCACGCGGGGTCAGCAGTCCTGACTTTTATCAAAGTCAGGTGCTTCATACAAATGTATACAGAGGTCTTAGGGGTGTTACATCATCTTCTGGCCGGGGGGCCTGCTGACAATTTACGACCCTCTCCTTGTGACAGCGGTCAGTCAACCAGGACACTTATTTCTCCAGGGGTGATTATTCTTAAAACAGACGCCACCCAAATAAAGTTACATTCCTATAGGGTGAGGGTGTAGTGGGTTTTAGTTAAGGAAAGAATTTACTTAGCCTAAGGTCTAACGTGATTAATATCAAAGGTTAATACTTATTTCTTCTATATATTCATTAATGTGTATAAGGGAAAGGGAATGTGGAGACTTAGCAGTAAACATTGGCTCAACAAATGAAAAACCCTTCACCAATATGATTTCTAATCAGCCCATTATACTTATACTAATAATTTTCTAACTTTTCTAAGGAACCTGTTTTTAGAAGGTTTAAAGCATCTCGTGCCTCTCACAGTTGGGAGGCTGTGAGCAATCACATGTGGCCAGACAAACCTATTCAGGCAGGCTAGAGGATTTCCAAAGGAGTTTGTAGGTTAAACACTGTCACACCCAGGAATTATTAACTGGAGCTGTAAGCTAACTCTTTTTTCAGAGAGAGGTAGTGGGAGACAGCCCCCCGTAAAGTCAGAGGTGTAGGTGAAAGCACAAAGCAGAAAGTAGGCAGACTCTGGTTTTGGGGGTAGATGCTCGAGAATTTCCAGGGGGACTCCTGAGGCTCGATCCCGCCTTTGCGTATGCCGAGCCTCCTTCCTCATGACCTTTGTCATGGGCGGAGTGCCTCACGCTGGCTCCAGGCAGTGATAGAATTCCAGTTGAGCTATTACAGATCCTCACTCAATATGCAATATGCCGGCTCCCGGCAGAAGACCCCATGCAAAAAGAACCACACATTTTATAATATAGAGGGAAGAAAGGGAAGTCCCACCATGGGATCATTCTTTACCTGGGAAGTTAGAACAAAGCAAACCCTGCTGGCTCTGTCTGTTCAGCTTAATTAGTTATGTTAAATTAAAAGTTAAAGTGGGGGAGAACGGAGAAGGAACATACGCATTTTGAGGTGAATTGGTGTGACCTGGAAGGGATTAGAGAAATAGGGATTATTCCCTGAAGGCTGAGTTTGACTGATTAAAGCGGGAAAAGGAGTTTGGGCCGTAGCTGGAGGTGTCCCACGGTGGTGACTTCTTCAGAAGTGGGAAAGCGCTAGAAGCAGAAGCGCAGGGATGAGTCCCCGTCGCTGCCCTCAGCCAGAAAGAAGACGCAAGACAAAGTCCTCCCCAGAGCACAACTCTCCCCAGAGTGTCTTTCAGGCATCACAACCTGTTTGGCCATCCTGCCCTCCGGCTCGTATGTGGGGAGATCCTACAGTACAAGTAAATGGGGGATTTGAAGACAGAAAACTCCATGCAGTTTGCTTTCTTCCAATGCTTCATAGCTTTCAAAGTGTATCACCCATTTGAAGAGGATTGATTTTTGCTCTGTAGAGAGGACTTGAGATTCAGACATGGGAAATGAGTTACCCAAGGTCATGGTTCGGTTCTGTGGTGGAACACTCTATTTCTGCTCTGCCGACTGGCTTTTATGCCAAGCATTCCCATTGCAGGGGCATGAGAAACAATGGTGTCTTTCGAAAAAAAAGAGCCCTTGACAGGGAAATCAGTCAGATAAGTGAAGGGATGGTTCTGAGGGGGCTCCTCTCCCGTGCAGCAATCTGTCCTTGAAAAGGGTGACAAGGGCTTCTCTGAGTGAAGGGAAATCCCCACAACAATACCTCAAAACGGTTGATAAGCACTTGCTCTTCTATTCTGGGTCTTTTCCCCCCTTTTCTTCATTGCACTGCTGTGGCGTTGAAACTGGCTGAATCAGCACGGAATCGTTTAGCAGGAAATGATGAAAACTGTCATTTTCCTCTGTCTGCATGGTAACACACAGTGGGGAGAGCTGACGAGGATGGAGGGCCATCTGACAGTGCCTCCAGCCTCAGATTGGAGTGTGGGTGGGAAGAGCCCACAGTCTAATCAGCGGCACTTCCCCGGGGTGGGCCTGGGACTGTGAACGTGAGGCTGTCCCTGCAGCAGGGATGCCCGGACCCACAGGAGGGCCCTGCTGAGGGGAGGAGGCAGAAAGACAACCTGGGGGGTCTCGCTCCAGCAAACAGACCCCCTGAGGATGGGGTCACCAGGTGCTCATTGCAGCTATGGGAAAGGGTGCCAGGCAAGGGGCTTTGGGACAGGGAGGGGTTCCCTTGGTTTCCAGTAAGTAACAGGGAGCCTTGCTGAAATACTATGCCCTAACAATGGCACCCCACTCCAGAACTCTTGCCTGGAAAATCCCATGGACAGAGGAGCCTGGTAGGCTGCAGTCCATGGGGTCGTGAAGAGTCGGACACGACCGAGCGACTTCACTTTCACTTTTCACTTTCATGCTTTGGAGAAGGAAATGGCAACCCACTCCAGTGTTCTTGCCTGGAGAATCCCAGGGACGGCGGAGCCTGGTGGGCTGCCGTCTATGGGGTCGCACAGAGTCGGACACGACTGAAGCGACTTAGCAGCAGCAGCAACCTCATTCAGGGGTCGATGTGAGTGCTTTTACCATGCTCTCAGGATTTTTCATCACAGCTCTGTAATGTTACCATGCGACTTTGCCCTGGGAGCCTCAGTTTCCTCTTTTGCAAAACAGAGATGTTAGGACCTAGGGCTGTAGCATTACTGGGCTGAATAATGACATAATGACTGTGATAGCGCTTTGATCAGTGCACATTATTATATTATTCATAATCCAGAGTCTCTGGGGCACGTTAGAGCCCTTATTCTAACACTCCTAAGTAGGCAAACAAGCAACACTCTCTCTCCCCCTCATCCCTAGCTTAATGGGTTTAATGCAACTGTGGACATAAACACTGACCTATATGTTCCAATTTGAGAGGGGTGTGTGTGTGTGGGGGGGTAGGGGAGTTAATGGAAATGAGACAGTCCCCCAAACCCAGAGTTGCTTCTGCATTCTTTGAGGCTAGGAGACTCTGTAGCAATGACCGTGCTTCACTCGATATCCAAAAGAAATGTGAGCAATGTTGTTAACCATTTGCATATTTCTAAAGTCCAGATTTTTGGCAACATGCATATGACAATTTAGAAATGATGTTCCAGAAGTGAAGGAGGAGAAAGTAACGGAAAGCATGCTTGCTATTTTTGTTTAAAGTTGAGCAGGCAGATGTGCAGCCCAAACAGCCCCTAAGAAGGGGTGGTGCCATGTTAGCACGCAGGGCAGGGCTGGCAGAAACACTGAGTGCACGGCAGGCCGATGCGATGGGAAGATCCGGCTGGATCAAAGCGACACTGACTCAGGATTCTCATGCCGCTGAAGCCCTGCCCAACAATTTTTTTTTCTGTATCAATCAGCATTTAACAATGATTTATCCCATTTATACTATTTAAAAAATCTTTCTGGAAGGTCACTTTGGCCACTGTGTAAGGAATGAACTTTAAGGACATGCTCTCAGAATAGAAGCAAGGGCTAAGTGGGCAGCTACATGGTGACTAAAGTTGGGGTAGTGGCCGTGGAAATAGAATGGATATACCGATTTGTCACTAACAAATTAATTAGCATAACTAATAAATTAATTAGCATTACTTAGCAAAGATATCTATTTTATCAATAGATAAAATATGGTTGATGAGAGAGAAAGAGGAAAAAAAAAAAGGAATCAAAGATGGAACCCAGGTTTTTGGCTTGGGCAAATGGGTAGATTTGAGGTAACTTGATTTAGATGGGGAAAACCAGGGAGGAACTGATCTGGGTAGAAAAAGCAGAATCAAGAGCTCTACTTTTTGGATATGCCTAGAAGCCATTCAATGGGAGATGCCAAGCATGCAGTTGAGTATACAAGTTTGGAGCTCAGCTGAGAGATGTCAAGGCTAGGAAAAGAGTAAGTAATCTTTTAGATACCTAAATCTTGGAAACTGGAATGGATCACTTAGGGAATGAGTGCTTATAGAAGAAAGGGACCCATCCCAACATTTAGAAGAGGGAAAGAGAAACAGAGACCAGAAAAGGAGTTGAGAAGACATGTCCAGTGAAGTGGGAAGGAAACCAAGATAGTCTGTTGTCCTGGAAAGGGAGGCTGCTCTATATAATTGCTAAGGTCCCTTTCATATATATGCAGAGTACATCGTGTGAAATGCCAGGCTGAATGAAGCACAAGCTGGAATGGAATCAAGATTGCTGGGAGAAATATCAATAACCTCAGATATGCAGATGACACCACCCTTATGGCAGAAAGCGAAGAGGAACTAAAGAGCCTCTTGATGAAAATGAAAGAAGAGAGTGACAAAGTTGACTTAAAACTCAACTTTCAAAAACTTAGATCATGGCATCCAGTCCCATCACTCCATGGCAAACAGATGGGGAAAAAATGGAAACAGTGAGAGACTTTATTTTCTTGGGCTCCAAAATTACTGCAGACGGTGACTGCAGCCACGCAATTAAAAGATTTTCAATGAAAAGATACTTGCTCCTTGGAAGAAAAGCTATGGCTAACCTTGACAGCATATTTAAAAGCAGAGACATTACTTTGCCAACAAAGGTCCGTCTAGTCAAGGCTATGGTTTTTCCAGTAGTCATGTATGGATGTGAGAGTTGGGCTATAAAGAAAGCTGAGCACTGAAGTATTGATGCTTTTGAACTGTGGTGTTGGAGGGTACTCTTGAGAGTCCCTTGGACTGAAACTAGATCCAACCAGTCAATACTAAAGGAAATCAGTCCTGAATATTCATTGGAAGGACTGATGCTGAAGCTGAAGCTCCAATGCTTTGGCTACTTGATGGGAAGAACTGACTCATTTGAAAAGACCCTGATTCTGGGAAATATTGAAGGCAGGAGAAGGGGAAAACAGAGGATGAGATGGCTGGATGGCATCACTGACTCAATGGACATGAGTTTGAGCAAGCTCCGGGAATTGGTGATGGACAGGGAAGCCTGGCGTGCTACAGTCCATGAGGTTGCAAAGAGTCAGACACGACTGAGCAATTGAACTGAACTGAAGGGTCCCTTTCAGTGCAAACACTCTATTATTCTTACTGCTGTTTGCACTGTATCTTCTCTTGTTGACTGTACAGGTTGATAAGTCCAGGAACTTGGATTTCTGTTTGCTTCTGGAAAGGGACCTCAGGCTGTATAGCATAACAAATTATCTGCATATCATGACTGACACTACTACCAATATACTGTATTATTTCTTGCTATTATTTCCTCTGACTTTTGGAAAGTTGACCGCAGCTTTTAATCTAGATGCTCAGGCTCCATCACTAATCCACTACTTCCTCTGTCTACTTACCCCCACCTCTTCTGCCAGGAAGGCTTCACCGTCATCTCTACCCAAGGAGCCTTTATCCACTTCATCTGGTTTATCTGCTGATAGTCCTCAAGGTTCAGTTGTTTCTCCGTTATTTTCAATTTATCTGATTCCACACCTGACATTATATCTTGCTGTGATATACAGTTGTCTGGCTATTGTTTATTTAGTCAAAGTGTATTTTTCTGCATCAACTTTTCTCCCTCTCTTGGAAGTTGAGGATTGTGTCTATAACATCACACAATCTGATGTCTGCAAATCATCCACAAAACTGCAGAGATAAGACCTAATTCATTACCATTCATGTTACCCTCACCTGGGGGGAATTTGGGTCAAATTGCTTTGCCCTTGGGTGGTACTTCCTTTTAATTTTAAGACTCTTTCTCCTACTCTTTCTCTTTCTTATTCCCACCACATCAATTTCTTCTCTGATTGGAAGACCATTTCTACTATGGTAGGCATAGTGTAAATATTTTATTTTGGTGATTTGTTCAGCGAGATCTATGCAGAGTGAAGACAAAATGCCGACTAAAGTCCCTGTGTGTGAAGAACACCGTGTTCAGCTTTTTACTCCCAAGGCAAATTATTTGCTTAAGTAAGGGTTTCTTCCTTGATTACAGCTCTTATTATTGAGATCATGTCTGAATTTCCCAGGTGTGTTTTGAATTTCACAATCTTGCACTGTACTCTCCAGAACTAGTCTCAGAAAATATATTTGCATGTGCTTTCAGAGACGGAGTCCTTACCTAGAGGAGTAGCCCTGGGAATAAAGAGCTATCAAGAAACACAATATCTGGGCATGTTAATTATTTTTCCTGACTGAGGCTATTTGCTGGCTGTTAACTGTGATAGCAACATCTATTAGGTGTCATACTGTTAGTTTTAGGAGATTGCCACTCTTGATTTGCAAAATCTTAGAGGATAATGAAGTGAACAGGTGAACATGGAATAAGCTATATTTGACTCATTCATCTAAGAAATATACATTGCGTACCTATGGTATGCCAAGCAAAATGCTAGGCATGGGGATCCAGAAATGAACAAGGAAAGTAGTTAGTCTGTAAGGGACTCCTTATAGAGTCCAGAAGAGAGACATTTAGGCAAGCAATTATAACATGTTGATAAGGCCTCGGACAAAATGCTACAGGAGCCTTGAAGATGGAGTTACAAATTGCCAAGGGGTGCTGGGGACAATGTGACAAAGAATGCGTTTTGTGAGTGACTGAGAGCATGTCAGAGAAAGTGGGCCACTGTGCTCTAGAGACAGGCAGCTCTCAAGTGTGGAGAGAGGACAAGCATTGCAATGGAACCAGGCAGAATGTGGGTGAGGGTCAGAGGGAGTAAAGGGGCATCTTGGAAAAGTACAAGGGCCTGACAGCTGATGGTGTCAGACCTCCTCCTGTGTGAGGGTCAGGTATCTGATTCAGCGTGCCTCCTGGTGAAACAGGGGAAAGGGGAAATCATGGACCTTGTAAAGGGGCAGCAGCAAAATTTAATGCATCCAAATAATTCAGCCACTCCTTACATAGGATTCTGATTTTCGCTTGGAAAATTCTACAGCTGGTTCTTGAGCTCAGATTTCTCTTCTGGCTTTGCCTTTCCCATTTGGCTGCCACAGATATGGGGACTTACCAATGGGTGTGGTTATTAACTTTGCTTCATAGCATCCCTTTTTCTGCTTAGGTGGCCCTGGCTTTATTTATCTGTATTTATCTCTATTATCTATTTCTCTATCCATTCATTATCTATTTATCTATCCATTCATCTATCTATCTGTTGATCTGTTCATATCGTCTCATATAACCCTTCTGATTCAAGGCTATGTTTTAATTTTCCCATCTTAGCAGTGACTAGGTATGGTAGAACTCAGTACTACCCTGGGAACAGAGAATCAGAATGGGCAAAGAACTCTCTTAATAGGGCTTATTGATACTACTCATGAAAGGAAATGGGTGGGGTTCATTTAATTTTGTCAAGAGTCATACTATTCTGGCATGAGGATAGATGGGAAGATATAGAGTAGAGTGATAATAGTCATGACATCTGAAAAGAAAGTTTTCCTTGCAATACCAAAGAAGGGCAAAGCCAAAGAATGTTTAAACTACTGCACAATTGTACTCCACATACTAGCAAAGTAATGATCAAAATCCTTCAAGCTAGGCTTCAACAGTATGTGAACTGAGTACTTTGAGATGTATAATCTGGATTTAGAAAAGACAGAGGAACCGGAGATGAAACTATCAACATCTGATGGATCATAGAAAAAGCAAGAGAATTCCAGAAAAGTATCTACTTCTGCTTCATTGACTACAAAGCCTTAGGCTGTATGGATCACAACAAACTGTGGAAATTCTTAATGAGATGGGAATAACCAGACCACCTGACCTGCCTCCTGAGAAATATGCATGCAGGTCAAGAAACAACAGTTAGAACCGGACATGGAACAACTGACTGGTTCCAAATTGGGAAAGGAGTACATCAAGGCTGTATATCGTCACCCTGCTTATTTAACTTATATGCAGAGTACATTATGTGAATGCTGCGCTGGATGAAGCACAAGCTGGAATCAAGATTACCAGGAGAAATATCAATAACATCAGATATGCAGATGACACCACCCTAATGGCAGAAAGCAAAAATGACCCAAAGGAAAAAAAAAGGAACTTGATGAAGATGAAACAGGAGAGTGAAAAAGTTGGCTTAAAACTTCACATTCAAAAACCCAAGATTATGGCATCCAGTCCCATCACTTCATGGCAAATAAATGAGGAAACAATGGAAACAGTGAGAGACTTTATATTCTTGGACTACAAAAATCACTGTGGATGGTGAATGCAGCTATGAAATTGAAAGACATTTGTTCCTTGGAAGAAAAGACAAACCTAGACAGTGTATTAAAAAGCAAAAACATCACTTTGCCAACAATGGTTCATATCGTCAAAATTACAGTTTTTCAAGTAGTCATGTACGGATGAGCGAGTTGGACCATAAAGAAGGCTGAGCACCAAAAAATTGATGCTTTTGAACTGTGGTGCTGGAGAAGACTGTTGAGAGTCCCTTAGACAGCAAGGAGCCCAAACCAGTCAACCCCAAAGGAAATCAGTCCTGAATATCCATTGGAAGGACTGATGCTAAAGCTCCAATACTTTGGCCACCTGACGCAAAGAGCTGACTCATTGGAAAAGACCCTGATGCTGGGAAAGATAGAAGGCAGGAAGAGAAGGGGGCAACAGAGGATGAGATGGTTGAGTGGCATCAGTGACTCAATGGAAATCAGTTTCAGCAAACTCAGGGAGATAGTGAAGGACAGGGGAGCCTGGTGTGATGCAGTCCATGGAGTCGCAAAGAATCGGACACAACTGAGTGACTGAACAACAACAACACTTTCACTGGTAAATAGTAGAGAGATAGATTTTACAGAGTAAGGGAGCTTTTCAATTACTAGATATGAAAGATATTGGGAGATTAAGTGGGGTCATTATAAGTAGCATGAAAGAAACAGAAGATAGGAAAATAATAGGTTTGGTAAGTTATGATGCTTAGATTGTTTTGTTAATCATCAGTTCCTTTCCTTCTACCTTCTCAGTCATATCAAGAGTACCATCAGAACTAGAGTTCAGAATACAAAAAGAGAGCTGGGGGGAATGTCAATCTTACATTCATTATCTCTGGAACCCAAAGCATGTTAAAAATTTTAAGCCAGTGGTTAGCTCACAGAGACAGAAGCCAACTGTGGGGCGAAATTGCATCAGTAGGGGGATGGAGGCTAGACTTGAGGAAGTGAGGTTGCAAGGCACTAAAATAACACAGTGAGGGCATTAGATTTCTCTTCATGGAAACCTGTTAGAAGAGGGAAGAAAACCATCTGTCTGTAAAAGTGTAAATATAGTCATGCATATGCCCAGGGGATGGACTTGTTTTTTTCCTCTTAAACAATATTAACTAAAAGTTTTATATAAAAACCCTATCAATACTTACTTCCACATTGCTGCAATCAGAAAGTACTTTGTATTCTTCTTTATCTTCTTATTATTTCATTTACTTAACATTACAGCATTAACATCTTTCATAATTCTACCTAGTCTTCAGAGTTTGTTTTAATGGCTATGTAATACCCCAATATATTGTTGGATTGTTAATTTAATAATGTATCTCAGGTTAGCTTTGTAAATCCCCTTTCTAGCTTCATATTGTGTATTTTATGGTCTTCTTAATTCCTCTATTCTATCCAAATTAGTCCACTTTTCCTTTCTTGAATATTCTTATAATTCCTTCGACAACCACCCCACAACCCCCAGCAGAATATACACTAAACTTCATCTCTGCTGACCTGTAGGGAGGAAACATGATATGATATGATATGTAGGGAGGAAACATGATATGATATGATATGATGATCATGATATAATGGTAAAGCTTTTGGTGTCACACCAGAAATCACAATTTCAGGTTTTGTCACTTACCAGTTGTGTGATCTTGGAAAGATTACCTGATTTTGAGAAGCTTTTTTTTTTTTAATCTTGAAAATGATTCAGGTATAACATATAATTACAAACACATTGAAACTAAAAGTGAAAGTGTTAGTCGCTGGGTCCTGTCTCTCTTTGGGACACCATGGACTGCAGCCCGCCAGACTCCTCTGTCCTTGGGATTCTCCAGGGAAAAATCCTGGAATGGGTTGCCATTTCCTTCTCCAGGGGCTCTTCCTGACCCAGGGATTGAGCCCAGGTCTCCTGCATCGCAGGCAGATTGTTTATGGTCTGAGCCACCAGAGAAGCCTTATATATACCTTAAAGGATTATGGTTATATATACTATATGTATCTTAAAGGGTTGTATAAGGATTGAACATAATTTGTAAAGCACTTGCTACAGAGTGGATGGCTAGAGACTCTGCTTGCTCAGGTCCCCGTGGCAAAATCTTTCTTTGAACTTAGTCTATTCCACAGAGCACTTTCCACATCCTGCCTTGTATTCTAAGTTATCCTTTTATGTGAGTAAGTCGAGCCTCCTTACATTCAGTTAAAAACACACTGAGAGCAGGGAACCTTATTCACCTTCGCATCCTCCAGTGGTGTGTAGGGCTTTATACAACTCATGCTCGTTGGTTGATGACGTAGATCTCTGCTGAATAGATGACGTTATTACCATCGCTGTAGCCTTATTCTGTGATGACTGCGGAGTGGAAGACGTTAGGGACGGGGCAGTGGAGGAGGCCAGGCTCTCAGGTGGTGCCTTTCCAAAGTCTTGAACTCTTCCCCGCTCATGGCTACCAGGCTTCAAAATGGCGGCAGAGCACCGCGCAGCATGGAGCTGCAGCCCCACCTACAGGAAAGGCGATTGGAGGAGGCAGACGCCGGCAGCTCTACCGCGCAACTACCTGTTCTCAGCAGCGTTGTGGGCACCCAGCATGAATATTCAGTGTGAATTTCACACCGTGACAATTTTAGAGACCAGGTGCACCCAAGATGCAGGGGCAGATGAGAGCAAAAGAGGAGAGGGGAGGAGGGAACCCATCTACCAACAGACCCGAGTTCTCCGTGCCTCACAAAACATTTGCCTTTTATAAGCACTCAGGTAAATCCCAGCAGAACAGGGAGTGCCAAGAGAGGGAAGCTGGCATTTGAAAGGCTTGCAGTATCAGCTAATTGGTCTCAAACCTAAATCATAAAAAGACCTGTAATTATGCTGCTCAGAATGAACACAGGAGGCTGTTGGGTGCACGGTGCTGGAGAGGAGGGGTGGTGATGGGGAAAAAGAGTCCGTTTTTTAAGTGAATTTATACTATTATAAGACCTGTCGCGGGTGAGTAATAAAAATGGCGATGCTAAGTTAAGCCTTGTGTTATCCTGTTTGCTCAGATGCTGCTTATGCCAGCTGTAGCCAGCAGAAAGCACTTTTCAATTTATTTTTATGACTCTTCTCTAAAAGCATTCCATTAAAGGAATATTACCCTGTATGAAGTTTGGAGGCACCAATGGCAGTTTATTTGCTTGTTGTGCTGGAAAGGAATAAACAGTTATCTGTGGTACCCATTATTTCAGTTTTTCTTTCTCTCTCTCCGGTATAGGGTCAAACGTGGATTCTGCCTTCTCTTCTGAGGTCCACCCCTCCTTCACAGAGTTTGCCTGAACCTCGGCCACATTTCAGTCCGGTATGATTATCAGAACCGCTGAGTCTCAAGTTTGCAGCTTGCTCCGTTCATTTCTGTCATCCCATCGATGAGAAGTGGTGTCTGCAGTCATCCTTCATATTGGGAGGGATGAGCTGAAGGAGGCAGGGGGATGTCTCCTAAGGAGGAGTCTCCCAGCTATCATGGCTTCCAAACCTGCTTATCTGGTTCCTCTGGCAACACATTCCACAGAAGCTGTAATGTATAAGTATGGGGACTCCCCCTTTCTCTCTCACAAATAAAACAATTTCTGGAAGGAAAACAAAGCCTAGTGGTTGAGAGTAACAGCTTTTGGAGTCAGACTGCCTAGGTTTGAAATCTCACCCTGCCACGTAGGACCTGTTATCTTAGGTGACTTACTTAACCTCTCTGCTTTTAGTTTCTTAACCTATAAAATGGGGATGTAATAGTTTTCATCTGATAGGTTTTTGTGAAGGTTTAGTGACATCACAGATGTCAAGTGTTTAAAGAAGTAACTGTCCCATAGTAAGAGCTATAAATAGTCAATTTTTTAAAACTAATATTGTTATTGAGATCTCAATAAATCTAAGGGAAGACTAGTTTTCTGGCTCTGATTTCACTACTAACTTGCCACATCACCTTAAACTTGTCACTTCACTTCTTTGGGATAGTCATTCAAGCCCCTTTCTCATTCATGGAGGGTTATGAAGACTAGCAAATGGCAAAAATCAGGATATGTGAATGGCCTTATGACTATTTATGATGTTTTTATGACCCAGATGAAGATGGTGCTAAGTCATGGTGTCAGCATGTTCTTTAAGCATATTTTGAAGATCTAGCATTGGGATGTCAATTTCCTAGGGAAGTAGTTTTTTATTTAAGTAATAGAGTCTTTCGGTTGCAAGAGATCTGAGAAGCTATGAAGTTTTTATTTTTAGGCAGGAATTCCTTCAGCGACCGCAATTTATGGCTGTTCGCAGCCTATGCTCTAATCTGCGCTAGGATGGTGGATTCACTCTTTTGTGGGCTCATCTTTCCTACTTCTAAATGGTAGAATGCCCTCCTTTACAGCGTCTGAAATCTTCCTCTTGCTGTCACTTTCTTACAGTTGTGTTGGTTCTGCCCCGTGAACCTTCACGGATGAGTCTAATTCTTTTCCGCATCACAGATCCTCAGATATTTGCAGAAAGTAGTTCTTATGTCTTTTCTGTTCTTGGCAAAACTCCTCCAAACATTTCTTATATGCCATGATGTCCAGAGGTTTCATCATCCTACCTACCTCCACTGGATGCAGGGATCCTTTATTGTCAACATCCTTTATAAAATGTGCCTGAAACTGATCATGGAATTCTGATTGTTGTTGGGATTCCTTGATTGTGAAGTCATTCTGTGTGATCAAATCTATGTGATCAAAGGTGAAAGAAAGTGAAAGTTTAGTTGCTTAGTTGTGTTCGACTCTTTGCAACCCCATGGACTGTAGCCAGACAGGCTCTTCTGTCCATGGGATTCTCCAGGCAAGAATACTGGAGTGGGTTGCCATTTCCTTCTCCAGGGGATCTTCCAGACCCAGGGATTGAACCCGTTTGCAGGCAGATTCTTTACTGTTTGAGTCACCAGGAAAGCTTGGTTCTCACTTTTTTAAGTTGCTACAGAACCGTGGTCACGTCGTTTATGCTCTGTGACCATCCCCCTGCTAAAGTGGGAATAGTAAAACTTGCCTGCTGCAGTCTTCATGGAGTTTGTGTGAACCTCAAAGGTGAGCAGGTACATGAAGGGGTTTGAAAGAGCCCTGGGAGGAGTATTTGGATGAAATTTTACAGCCGTTTAGTGTATGTGATCTGCTACAACTCTTGTGGTCTCTCCCCCATAAGCACTGCTGTGAACCCATTTGTTACTCCACATTCATAACTGTGTAGATTCATCTTATGAACTTTCCCTGGCATGTGGGCTTGTAGAATCATTTCAGAATCTTGATTTTGCTAATCGGTTTACTGGCCATCATGCCCTGCTCTGTGTTATCCACAAATTCAAGGATCTTGTCTTTAGTAGCTTCACCTGAATGATGGATACAGATATTGAAACTTTCCCTTCATGAGAACTTCTGTTAGGCTCTCCTTGCCCACAACATATACAACTAAAGTAACAACTGCCTCTTTCCTGTCATCTCTCCTAGCACATATACATTTCACTCCCAGAAACAATTTCTCTTTTCTTTTAAAGATATTTGAGTAAGCACCTCCTCTTTGCCTGTAGATAGTAATACTCCTTGAGGACCGAGAATGTGCTGTGTTTACTATTGTAGCACCAAAGGCACTCATCTTACCTCGCATATAGAAGTTAACTTCAAGAATGTTGGACCACGAGCAGAGATTTTCATATCCCCCAAAGAAGAGTCAATCCTCAACGGTCAGTGATTTGACTTGTTACCCTTATGCAATGAAACCACCATAAAAAGCCAAAGAGATGGTCTTTGGAAAGCTTAGTTGGTGAACACATGGAAATTTGGCCAAAATGGTGCACTTTCAGAGAAAGTGATATCCTTTCATAATAAACTAATAATCTAGTAAGTGAAAAGTGAAAGTCACTCAGTTGTGTCTGACTCTTTGCGACCCCATGGACGATAGTCCATGGAATTCTCCAGGCCAGAATACTGGAGTGGGTAGCCTTTCCCTTCTCCAGGGGATCTTCCCAACCCAGATATAGAACCCATGTCTCCCACATTGCAGGAAGATTCTTTACCAGCTGAACTACGAGGGAAGCACAAGAATACTGGAGTGGGTAGCCTATCCCTTCTCCAGGGGATCTTCCTGACCCAGGAATTGAACCAGGGTCTCCTGCATTGCAGGTGGTTTCTTTACCAGCTGAGTTATGAGGGAAGCCCCGTAATCTAGTAAGGAAAATGTTATTTTGATTCAGTAAGCCACTCTAGCAAATTAACCAAACCTGAAGAGGAGAGGGTGTTGGAACCTTCAATCTGTAGCTGGTTGGTTACAAGCCTAGGTGACAAGTGGAACTTGTGACTGATGTCTAAGGTGGAGGGGAGGGGCAGACTTGTAGGACTGAGCCCTTAACCTGTGGAATCTGATGCTCTGTCTAGATAGATAGTATCAGAATTGAGTTGAATTGTAGGACCCTCAGGCGGTCTCGCAGAAAATTGGTTGGTGTGGGGACCTGCCCTCTGCTCCTTGATGGAATTGATTGCAGTTATCAATGGTCAAAATTTATTGTGTTCCAGTTTGAGGATAGCCTGCTCCTTTGTTTTACTTTCTTAGAGGTAAAGTATTTTCTTGGAGGAAATCGCTGGCAGTAATTTTTGAAGTCATCAAAAAAAAAAATTTTGATCCAGTGGGATAATAAAGCAGTATATAAAGTTTAGTAGTATGAAAACATAAATAAAAAATAAACTAATAATAATGTGTGGAAAATTATAATAGATCATTAGCTAATATTTTCTGGGGTTTACAAAGTGTCTGTGAAAGTTACCAAGCAAGGAAAAAGAGAGAGGAGAGGGGAAAAGAGAGAGAGAAAGAGAAAGAAAGAAAAAGGAAAGAAAAAAAAGAAGAAATCATCAAGCAACTCTTTGGTGAGTTCTTTGAAGTCTAGTACTTCTTTGGTTGTACAATTTATCATGATAAAAATTTATTTAAAAAATCATAAATGATATGATTACTTTGTAACAGTAATTTGTAATATTTTCAAAGTCTTGCCCAATGTTGTGGGGAGTTTTTGTTTTTGTTTTGCTATAGAAGAAGATAAGAAGCAGTTATTTGGTCCTCAGGAATGTTGCAGTGTAATAGGGAAGATGAAAAGAAATAGATATACAAAAGAGAAAGATGCAACATACTACAGAATCTATGGGCTAAGAGAAGTTTGTTGTGAAGAGACTGTCAGGGCTGCTTGTATATTTAATAGGAGAAAGTGCGTAATTGAGGGCTGGAAAGTGTCCAGGTACTAGAGAATCTCATCGCAAGTTAGGCTTCTTTTCCATTTGCCAAGAGAATGGAGGAGGACTTCCCTTTACCATGGGCATTAATTTTTTCAAAGTTCCAAGCTAGGTTAGCATTCTTAATTTTCTCTGGATCTTCATTTCCACACCCCAGAGCAAGCTATTGCTGAGACAGGGAGACATGGGAAATTTGGTATGAGTTAAATCAGAGTTAAAATAAGCAGGGGTTGGGGTGATGAGAGGTTCACAGGAGTACAGAGTGAGCCACAAGAGAGGGCAAATGGAAAGGAAGATGCGTCAGACAATTGAGGGGGGACTTCCTTAGTCAATATATGGTTTTTCTTTGTTCAAATCCAAATGAAAGACTGTTATAGTAATTTTTGTCCAATAAAAGTTGAAAGCATAAAGCAAATTGTTTCTTCTCAGACCTTTGAAATCCTTGAGGCCCAGATTAGGTTGTTGGTTTTTTTTTTTTTTGCTTGCATTTCAGTCACTGTATTTTCATCTTTATGATTTCATGTGATTTTTGTCTCCCCTAAGCCTGACTCCCTTCTTCGATTACCAACTTCAGAAACCAGCACACACAATTGGGAGAGGAGTCTGGAGATTCATCCCCTCTGGACTGTAAAGATGACAAATCTGTTTCAACTCTTTGGTTAGAAAATACAATTAAGTGGACTGGAGTGGGCGCTCTCCAAAGAAAATTGGCTGGATTGAGATGTGAGTATCCTAGAAGCCGAACCAATAAAAATCAATCATTCCCATCCCCTGTGGAAATGGCACTAGGGGAAAAGTTTGCTTTGATATCTCTGTGCTGTGGACCAAACGTGTGTGATTCTTACCCAATCAATAGAAATCTCTAAAATGAAAGATTGAAGCCATCAGGAGCTGTAACATCTCTGAGATGAGAAATGTTTGTGAGAATTGTCTCCACTAAATGCTACCCACTTTCTTTCACCCCATCTGAGTGTTTGCCCAGTTCGGGAGCGCTGCGTGTTGTCTTTTTGCTCAAGCTAGAAGGCTTGAGGAATCTCCAAGTCTGTGTGAGCCACTTCCCAGAAAACAACACACGGCTAAATGACCAACTTACAGGATCGTGGGGTAGGGAAGGAGGCTGCTGAGGGACGGTGTCCATTCCCTGCCTGTACCTTCACCCAGAAGATCTGCTCCTATCCTGTGTCTACATACTTCTGGAAAACGAGCTGGCATGATGCCTGAGGCACACTGGCGAGATGAAAAACTCTCACTCTGAAGACATTCTTATTTTTAGTCTTCTATTAATTCCTTAATCCCAATTATGATTAATTGAGATTCCCTCTGATGCCACCCTGGGACCAGCAATGGCTTTGGCTGTACTTAAGGTGACGTTTCTTGGGGGGACTAAACGAATGCATTTGCCAACCAGATTCTTGAAATCGGTTTGTTAATCCTAGTGTCTCTGTTTTAATAAGATGGATCATAGCATAAAATTCAGCAACCGCACGCTGAACTTGTTTCCCTAATGCCGGCCACTTTAGGATGATTTGTTGGACTGTCCTTTGGGTGAACATATTAAATAGTTGGGTCTCTCCTGCCTCCTCACACACAGAGGGAGAGGAACGTGTTCATCTTCCAACTTTATGCTTGGCCAACTTCTTTTTTATTAAATTGTGGTAAAATATGCACATACACACACACACATATATAAATTTTCCACTTTAGCTGTTTAATTTTTTCATTATATTTATTATATTGAAACTCAGTAGTTGTCTCCTGTTACCACTTTTAAGTTTACAGTCCAGTACCTGCATGCTGCATGCTAAGTCGCTTCAGTCATGTTCAACTCTTTGATTCCCCATGGGCTGTAGCCCACCAGTCCATGGAATTCTCCAGGCAAGAATACTGGAGTGGATTGCCATGCCATTACAGTTCAGTTCAGTCACTCAGTCGTGTCCAACTCTTTGCGACCCCATGAATTTCAGCACGCCAGGCCTCCCTGTCCACCACCAACTCCCGGAGTTCACTCAGACTCACGTCCATCGAGTCAGTGATGCCATCCAGCCATCTCATCCTCTATCGTCCCCTTCTCCTCCTGCCCCCAAATCCCTCCAGCATCAGTCTTTTCCAGTGAGTCAACTCTTCACATGAAGTGGCCAAAGCACTGGAGTTTCAGCTTTAGCATCATTCCTTCCAAAGAAATCCCAGGACTGATCTCCTTTAGAATGGACTGGTTGGATCTCCTTGCAGTCCAAGGGACTCTCAAGAGTCTTCTCCAACACCACAGTTCAAAAGCATCAATTCTTCGGTGCTCAGCTTTCTTCACAGTCCAACTCTCACATCCATACATGACCACAGGAAAAACCATAGCCTTGACTAGACGAACCTTTGTTGGCAAAGTAATGTCTCTGCTTTTGAATATGCTATCTAGGTTGGTCATAACCTTCCTTCCAAGGAGTAAGCGTCTTTTAATGGCATGGCTGCAGTCACCATCTGTAGTGATTTTGGAGCCCAGAAAAATAAAGTCTGACACTGTTTCCACTGTTTCCCCATCTACTTCCCATGAAGTGATGGGACCGGATGCCATGATCCTCGTTTTCTGAATGTTGAGCTTTAAGCCAACTTTTTCATTCTCCACTTTCACTTTCATCAACAGGCTTTTTAGTTCCTCTTCACTTTCTGCCATAAGGGTGGTGTCATCTGCATATCTGAAGTTATTGATATTTCTCCCGGCAATCTTGATTCCAGCTTGTGTTTCTTCCAGCCCAGTGTTTCTCATGATGTACTCTGCATATAAGTTAAATAAGCAGGGTGGCAATATACAGCCTTGACGTACTCCTTTTCCTATTTGGAACCAGTCTGTTGTTCCATGTCCAGTTCTAACTATTGCTTCCTGACCTGCATACAGATTTCTCAAGTGGCAGGTCAGGTGGTCCGGTATTCCCATCTCTTTCAGAACTTTCCACAGTTTATTGTTCAGTAACATCAAATATATTCACATCATTGTGCAGCTCTCACAACCACCCAACTCCAGAACTTTTTCATTTTCCTAAATTCAAACTCTATACCCGTTAAGCAATAACTGTCCATTCCTTCCTCCCCCAGTCTCTGGGAGCCACTCTTCTGTTTTCTCTATGAATTTGGTTGTTCTTAGGCGCTTCATGTAAGTAGCCTCATACATTATTTTATCTTTTATATTTGGCTTATTTCACATATATAGTGTAAGGCCTTCAAGATGCATCCGTGTTGTAGAATGTGATAGAATTTCATTCTAAGGCTGGAATAATATTCCATTGCATGTATGCACCATAGTTAGATTATTCATTCATTTCTTGATGTATATTTATGTTGTTGTTTCACCTTTTGACTATTGTGAATGATGGTACTCTGAAACAAATATACAAATATCTTTGAGTCCTTGAGTTCAACTTTTTTGGGGCAGGAGTTCAAATGTTTGTTTTAATTATTAATGTTTATTGGAGTATAGTTGCTTTATAATATTTTATTAGTTTCTGCTGTATACCAAAGTGAATCAGCTACATGTATACATATATCTACACTATATCTACATATACACTTTTCAGATATCCTTCCTGTTTAGGTTACCACAGAGCATTGAGTTTCCTGTGGTATACAGTAGGTTCTCATTAGTTATCTATTTTATACATGGTAATGGCACCCCACTCCAGCACTCTTGCCTGGAAAATCCCATGGACGGAGGAGCCTGGTGGGCTGCAGTCCATGGGGTCGCTAAGAGTTGGACATGATTGAATGACTTCACTTTCACTTTTCACTTTCATGCATTGGAGAAGGAAATGGCAAGCCACTCCAGTGTTCTTGCCTGGAGAATCCCAGGGATGGGGGAGCCTGGTGGGCTGCCGTCTATGGGGTCGCACAGAGTTGGACACGACTGAAGTGACTTAGCAGCAGCAGCAGCAGTGTATATATGTCATCCCAATCTCTCAATTCATCTCACCTTCCCCTTCCTCCCTTGGTATCCATACATTTGTTCTCTACATCTGTCTCTTTTTCTGCTTTGCAAATAAGTTATCTGTACCATTTTCTAGATTCCACATATAAGCAATATTATATGATATTTGTTTTTCTATTTGACTTATTTCACTCTCTATAACAGTCTCTAGGTCCATCCATATATCTGGAAATGGCACAATTTCATTCCTTTTTTATGGCCAAATAATACTACATAGTATATAAGTACCACATTCTTTATCTATTCGTCTGTTGATGGACATTTAGGTTGCTTCAATGCCCAGGCTGTTGTAAATAATGCTACAGAGAATATTGGGGTGCACATATCTTTTAGAGTTGAGTTCTCTCCAGGAATATGCCCAGGAGTGGGATTTCTGGGTCATATGGTCATTCTATTTTTAGCTTTTAAAGGAATATCCATACTATTCTCCATAGTGGCTGTACCAATTTACATTCCGAGCAACAGTGTAGGAGGGTTTCCTTTCCTCCACACCCTCTCCATCATTTATTATTCATAGACTTTTTGATAATGGCAACTCTGACTCGTGTGAGGTGATACATTATTGCAGTTTTAATTTACATTTCTCTAATAATCAGTGATGCTGAGCAACTTTTCATGTGTTTGTTGACCATCTGTATGTCTTCTTTAGAGAAATGTCTATGTAGGTCTTCTGCTCATTTTTTTTATTTTTTTTTTATATTCAGCTACTTGAGCTGTACAAAAAACTGTACAAAAAAGATCTTCACAACCAAGATAATCACGATGGTGTGATCACTCACCTAGAGCCAGACATCCTGGAATGTGAAGTCAAGTGGGCCTTAGAAAGCATCACTACGAACAAAGCTAGTGGAGGTGATGGAATTTCAGTGGAGCTATTTCAAATCCTGGAAGATGATGCTGTGAATGTGCTGCACTCAATATGCCAACAAATTTGGAAAATTCAGCAGTGGCCACAGGACTGGAAAAGGTCCATTTTCATTCCAATCCGAAAGAAAGGCAATGCCAAAGAATGCTCAAACTACCACACAGTTGCACTCATCTCACACGCTAGTAAAGTAATGCTCAAAATTCTCCAAGCCAGGCTTCAGCAATACGTGAACCGTGAACTTCCAGATGTTCAAGCTGGTTTTAGAAAAGGCAGAGGAACCAGAGATCAAATTGCCAACATCTGTGGATCATGGAAAAAGCAAGAGTTCCAGAAAAACTCTATTTCTGCTTTATCGACTATGCCAAAGCCTTTGACTGTGTGAATCACAATCAACTGTGGAAAATTCTGAAAGAGATGGGAATACCAGACCACCTGACCTGCCTCTTGAGAAACCTATATGCAGGTCAGGAAGCAACAGTTAGAACTGGACATGGAACAACAGACTGGTTCCAAATAGGAAAAGGAGTACGTCAAGGCTGTATATTGTCACCCTGCTTATTTAACTTATATGCAGAGTACATCATGAGAAATGCTGGGCTGGAAGAAGCACAAGCTGGAATCAAGATTGCCAGGAGAAATATCAATAACCTCAGATATGCAGATGACACCACCCTTATGGCAGAAAGTGAAGAGGAACTAAAAAGCCTGTTGATGAAAGTGAAAGAGGAGAGTGAAAAAGTTGGCTTAAAGCTCAACATGCAGAAAACAAAGATCATGGCATCTGGTCCCATCACATCAAGGGAAATAAATGGGGAAACAGTGGAAACAGTGTCAGACTTTGTTTTTTTGGGGGGCTCCAAAATCACTGCAGATGGTGATTGCAGCCATGAAATTAAAAGACATTTACTCCTTGGAAGGAAAGTTATGACCAAGCTAGATAGCATATTCAAAAGCAGAGACATTACTTTGCCAACAAAGGTCCATCTAGTCATGGTTATGGTTTTTCCAGTGATCATGTATGGATATGAGAGCTGGACTGTGAAGAAAGCTGAGCACCGAAGAATTGATGCTTTTGAACTGTGGTGTTGGAGAAGACTCTTGAGAGTCCCTTGGACTGCAAGAAGATCCAACCAGTCCATTCTAAAGGAGATCAGCCCTGGGTGTTCTTTGGAAGGACTGATGCTAAAGTTGAAACTCCAATACTTTGGCCACCTCATGTGAAGAGTTGACCTATTGGAAAAGACTCTGATGCTGGGAGGGATTGGGGGCAGGAGGAGAAGGGGACGACAGAGGATGAGATGGCTGGATGGCATCACTGACTCGATGGACGTGAGTCTGAGTGAACTCCGGGAGTTGGTGGTGGACAGGGAGGCCTGGTGTGCTGCGATTCATGGGGTTGCAAAGAGTCGGAGACGACTGAGTGACTGAACTGACTGACTTGAGCTGTTTGTGTATTTTAGAGATTAATCCCTTGTCAGTTGCTTCATTTGTAAATATTTTATCCCATTCTGAGAATCATCTTTTTTTTGCACAGTTCTTCTGTGTATTCTTGACACCTTTTCTTACTCTCTTCTGCTTCTGTTAGGTTTTTGCCATTTTTGTCCTTTATTGTGCCCATCTTTGCATGAAATGTTCCCCTGGTATCTCCAATTTTCTTAAAGAGTTCTCTAGTCTTTTCCATTCTATTGTTTTCCTCTATTTCTTTGCATTTTTCACTTAAGAGGGCTTTCTTATCTCTCCTTGCTATTTTCTGGAACTCTGCATTCAGGTGGGTTTATCTTTCCCTTTCTTCTTTGCCTTTCAGGTCTCCTCTTTTCTCAGCTATTTGTAAGCCCTCTTCAGACAACCACTTTAACATCTTGCATTCCTTTTTCTTGGGGATGGTTTGGGTCACTGCTTCCTGTACAATGTTACAAACCTCCTTCTGTAGTTCTGTAGGCAGTCTATCTACTGTTCTGATCCCTTGAATCTATTTGTCACCTCCACTGTAAAATCATAAGGGATTTGATTTGCATCTTACCTGAATGACCTAGTGGTTTTCCTGCCTTTCTTCGATTTGAGCCTGAATTTTGCATTGAGATGCTGATGAACTGAGCCACAGTCAGCTCTAGGTCTTGTTTTTGCTCAAGTGGGTACCTCTTCCAGTGATTGTCATGGCAGGGGCCAGGGGGTGGGGCAGGGGGGTGCGATGGCAGTCCCCCCAAACTTGTGTGTCACTGCAGTGGCACCTGGCTCCCATGGTGGCCCAGGCTGCTTCTGCCAGAAGTGACGGGAAATTCTTACTCCCGTCCCTTCAGGCTGACTCTTAATATCCAACAGCTGTCCCCTCCATTGGTCTGTTCTCCAAACTCCACTTTCTAGCACCCAGCCCTCTCTGCATAAAGAAACACATGGCTCAGGCTGGGGTGCACAGGGCTATGACGTGGCCTGTGAACCCAGCCCCCTCTGCACAGAGACACAAGGTAGTCCCTTCCCATTTCACCTCTTCTTTCTTTCATCCTACCAAGTGGCAGGATTTTTCTTGTCCTTTCAGATGTCTGAGGTCTTCCACGGGTGTTCAGAGGTTGCTCTGTGAGAACATTTTCATTTGCAGATGTATTCTTGATGTACTTGTGATGAGAAGAGAATTCCACATTTTCCTATTCTGCCATCTTGACTCCTTCCTCTGCTTTCAGTTCTTTGCAGGGGGAGGGGGGAAGTATATGCCAGAAATGGAATTCCTAGATCATAATTGCATGCTTTTCTTTCCAGCCTCACACTCTCACTGTGGTATGCTGTTAAGAAGCCAGAAGTACTTGGTGGTACCTTGAGACAATACAGTCATGATGATAGTAGGAGGAGAAGGGGGTGACAGAGGATGAGATGGCTGGATGGCATCACTGACTCGATGGACACAAGTTTGAGTGAACTCTGGGAGTTGGTGATGGACAGGGAGGCCTGGCGTGCTGCAATTCATGGGGTCACAAAGAGTCAGACACGACTGAGCAACTGAACTGACCTGAACTGATATGCCCAGGAGTGGGATTGCATGGTCATATGGTAGCTCTATTTTTAGCTTTTTCAAGGAACCTCCATTTTGTTCATAGTGGCTGTACCACTTTACATTTCCACCAACAGTGTAGGAGGGTTCACTTCTTTCCACACCCTCTCCAGCATTTATTGTTTGTAGATTTTTGATGATAGCCATTTTGACTGGTGTGAGGTGATGTCTTGTAGTTTTGATTTGCATTTTCCTAATAATAAGCAGTGTTGAATATCTTTTCATGTGTTTGTTGGCCATCTGTATGTTTTCTTTGGAGAAATATCTATTTAGGTCTTCTGCCCATTTATTGATTGTGTTGTTTGTTTTGTTGATATTATGCTTCATAAGCTGTTTGTAGATTTTGGAGACCAATCCCTTGTCACATCATTTGCAAATATTTTCTCCCAGTCTGTGGGTTGTCTTTTCATTTTGTTTATTGTTTCCTTTGTTGTGAAAAAGCTTTGGAGTTTAAGTAGGTCCCATTTGTTTATTTTTGTTATTATTTCTCTTATTCTAGGAGACGCATCAAAAAAGATATTGCAGTCATTTATGTCAGAGAGTATTCTGCCTGTGTTTTTCTCTACGAGTTTTATAGTATCCAGTCTCATATTTAGGTCTTTAATCCATTTTGAGCTTATTTTTGTGTATAGTATTAAAGAATGACCTAATTTCATGTTTCTTTACATGTAGCTGTCCAGTTTCCAAGCACCATTTGTTGAAAAGACTGTCTTGCCAACATTGTCTTGCCTTCTTTGTCATAGGTAATTGACCATAGGTGCATGGATTTATTTGGGGGCCTTCTATCCTGTTCCATTGATCTATATTTTGAGATACTTTTGTGCCAATACCATACTCTTTTGATAACTATAGGTTTGTAGTATAGTCTGAAGTCAGGGAGCCTGATTCCTCTAGCTCCATTTTTCTTTCTCAAGATTCCTTTCACTATTTGAGGTCTTTTGCATCTCCAAACAAACTTTAGGATTTTTTTTGTTCTAGTTCTGTGAAAAACGCTGTTGGTAATTTGATAGAGATTGCACTGAATCTGCATATTGCCTTGGGTAGTAGTCCACTTGTTTGCTGATGGGTGAGGCTGCACTCCCTCCCTGGTAGTTGATCTGAACTGACCCAGCCTTGGAGTCTACAGGCTCTATGGAAGGACTCATGGTGATGACCTCCAGGAGGGCTCATGCCAGTGGGTGCTTCCTAAGATACCTGCTGCCAGGGTCCTTGTCCCCGTGGTGAGCCACTGTGGACCCATGCCTCTGCAAGGGACCCTCCAGCATTAGTAGGCAGGTCTGGCTCAGTCTCCTTGGGATTACTGCTACTTTCCCCAGGTCCCCATGTACACCAGGTTGTATGTGTGCCCTCCAAGAGTGGAGTTTTGGTTTCCCCCAGTCCTGCGGAGTTCCGGCAGTCAAATCCTGCTAGCCATCAAAGTCAGATTCCCTGAGGATTCCTAGTTCCTTTGCCACATCCCCAGGCTGGGAAGCCTCAGGTGGGGCTCAGAACCTGCACAACAGTGGGAGAACCTTTGTGGTATAATTGTTCTCCAGATTGTGGGTCACCCACTTGACAGGTATGGGGTTTGATTTTATCATGATTGTGCCCCTCCTGTGTCTCATTGCAGCTTCTCTTTTGCCTTTGGAGATGGGCTGTCTTTTTGGCAGGTTCTAGCATCCTCCTCTCAATGGTTGTTCAGCAATTAGTTGTGATTTTGGAGTTCTCATGATGGGGGGTGGGCAGCGGGGGTGAGCACACATCCTTCTACTCGGCATCTGTCACTGAATGTATTTTAACATCACAGATCATTTATACTTTAGATGGGTTGATTGACATTTGCTTATGTTCTCCTTTGGATAAAATGAAGAGATTAATTGACTGGGAATAAAGCTGCTTGATTGAATATGGAAGGACATCATAGTTGCTCAAGGCTGCATGCTAAGCACTGGAGAATTAAGTACAT